>NW_009260268.1:5004029-5009132 GCF_000687185.1 Egretta garzetta | reverse complement strand
AGCTCTTCCTCTGCCCTCTTGGTCTGTATCCTTAAGCTAAAATCACCCCTTAAACGTGCAGCCCGAGCACCTTTAGTGGGCATGCAGGCAGTCTTTGAGAGAGAAAATTTCCTTCATTTGCACAGCATGGATTAGCAGCAGACCCATTTAACTACTGCTACAGCATCCAAGAGGTTAGAGTAGCTCCTTGTGCAAGAAATCAAAGGGAAAAGATATTCCCCTACAGAATATGCCCCAAAGCTTGTCTAGCACACAGCATGCAAGGAAAGCCCCAGAAAAGTTGCAAACACAGCAAGGCTGATAACTATGTTCTATATTTAGCCCTTTGGTCTTATGCTTTGCATAAGCTATGTTACCCTAAGAAAACTATGGGAAGCCCTGTGACTCAGATATAGCTGACTGATAAAGCTCCTTGTCATTATTTGTTGCTTTCAGAAGCACACTTTTTATTTGCCATATAGCAGAAATGGTTACACAGGGCGGGCTCAGATGAACAGAGCAAAAGCTATAGGCTTCACCCCTTCTTCGTCCTTCCCTATGGCATTCACTGCTTTCAGAGCAGCACCGCTGCGATAAGGAGAAGTGAGTAATTGAAGCAAACTAAAAAAGTGCATTTGGAAATTACTTCCTTTTGTACCCATGCACAGTCACATAAATCTACATTCAGATCTGGCCCCTAGCTAAAATCTGGGCCTGAAGATCTTGACTGATCGCCTTGGAAGAAGATTTGATTCATCACTGGATTAAGATTTCTTTTTTTTACTAATAAGGACTTTAAGAACATGCCTTCATCTCTGCCTTCTCTGCAGGAACTCAGATAAGTGCCCCTCTGCATAGACTTCATTCATTTAAGAGACCAAAAGGTATGCTCCTTACAAACGTGTGTGACAGCTACCCTGGATAGCATGTAACACAAGGTTATTTGTAGAAAGCTACTGGAATCAGCTACTTCTGCAAGATCTACTACCAAGATGAACTTCTGGCCTGCTCCAGATGCAGTGTAAGTCCTAACCCTTGCTTAACCAATGTAAAACCAGGTCAAGGAAAGAGAGCGAATGTTATATTTGTCCTTTACCATGCAATGTTCTCTGTGAAGTCTCAAAATACAGTTAAATGAGTGGAAAGACAGACAACAAATACCAGAATCCCTCCTCTTCACAAGAGCCTCTTTAAGCATGCCCATTTGGAGAGATTTTGCTGGTGGATCAAACCTGCCCACGTTACAAAAAAGGGACGTCAGCAAGCATCTACCCTCTGTCAATTACAGCAAGTGCTTTTCATTTTCCTTTAGAACCACCAGAAATTTCAGCCAAGGTGCATGCTTGTTTATTCATCACAGAAAAGTCCTTTATAATCAACATTCTCAAAATAATTTTATTGGTCACTTACTGCTTATTTATGCGACGTGAACAACTTAACCATTTAATCCCACATTAGGCTGATCCTTCTTCTGCACACCCTGAAATAAGGGAGTGGCTGAACTAATCTCCTGGGATCACTTCTGCCTACACAGACTTCTCCAGCTAGCTCTGCAAAACTGCAGGCCGCTGCTTACCTCTTTCAGGGAGGTGGGATGAATCCTCACAGCCACATCCCTAAATCCTCACAGCCAAGATCCAGCTTTGGGTACCATCCATAGCTAATTGTTTTTCTCCCTCTCCCATACCTCTTCACCCTCTTCACATGTACTTTTGGAGTCCTAACCATCCTTATGTCACCTTAGCCTGCCAAACTCAGGGGTTTCTACGTTTTTTGAAGTATGGGACTTCAGACCCAGATGTCCATCTCTGGAATTTCACACTACAGATTTCTTGTTGAGATATCTGAAGAGAAGAAGAATGAAGTTGCATATTGGCACCATGTATCAAGGTTCTGAAAAAGAGGAACAGGCAGAGGAGAGACTGAGCAGATTGAATACCAGGTCTCCCTTGTGTCTGAAGTTCAGCTTTTAAAGTGCCTGTGTTACCTACAATCTATTGTGGCCCAGGGCTAGCTCTAACATTCATAAGAAGAGGTGCAGCAGAGTGCCTTCAGCAGAATGCATGCTGTAAATAAAAATACTGATGTTAAAATAAAATTTTCTGGGCACAGGTTGGTTTGTTAAAAAAGGACACTAGTTAAAGTGCTGAAGTGCTGGGAAATATTGCTATTTCACACAAAGTATGACAATTTGTCAAAGCTGCTGGGTTTGCAATCAATTTCAAATTATCATATGATTAAAGCTGATGAATTGTAACACTTAAACGTTCACTACCCAGTCACAGGATGATGCCAGTAAGGATAATCCTTACTTGATTATTCTCTGTTACTGGAACAAGTTTGTGTTTCTGTCATGTACAACTCTCATGGAGGGAGTCTTTAATAATAGGGTTTTAATTTTCCACCCTATTTTCATTACTTTTGCTTTAAAAAATATTCTGTATAATTCCTTTTTCCTCCTATTTCTGCCAATTTCTCTTTTGTGTTATTAAAAATAAAGAGAATTTTAAACAGAATAAGAATGACATATTTTCCTCCCACTCTTCTTACCAAGTGATTTTTAAATTAGATTTCCCTGTTATACAAAAATCACAGGCAACTTAGACAAAAATCTCTGGGAAAAAAATGTAAGATTTGAGCTATTTTATTAGTTTAAAAATTTGGTTTATCTTATGAATCTTATCTAATGAAGATTTATGTTCCAAAATGGAAGTAAACATTCAGATAATTAATAGCATTAAGGACTGAAAAACATATCCTTTAGTATTCTGAATTGCTTTTTACCTGTAAGTTTCCTTTGATGGAGAAAGAAAATCCTAAAAGCAATTCAGACTACATTTGCAGCCAAATTTCAGTTAGAAACGTCCACTTCTCAGAAGCTGGTTGTGCTCATGAAGACTTACAGACATCTCAAGAAGCATGAGGTCCGGGGGGAACAGGATTCTTGAACACTCTACATTTTAGCCACAAACCACAAAGTTACATTAGAGATCTGCTGGAGAGAAAATCCACAGAGAGAGATAGAGATCCGGAGGCCCATCATTACCACAGCGACATCCTTAATCATCCAGGCCAACAAGTCACGTTGAACTCTTTCTTACAAGGTGCTAAGATATTTAATCAAGCAGTCACAAATGTCTCTCATTAAACTTTCGTGTCAAACTACTTAAAAATAATCAATCTCACTTACATTTTTCTACCAGCTGCACGTACCATTACCATGTGCTACCCCCAGACAGGTTGCTACGTTTCTCCTTGTTCTCCACAGCTTGCCAGGGCCTTGCTTTTCAGCTGCTATTTATAACAGATGCTCAGCCGTAACTCCTCTCTTGTCTCCTTAAGCAAGCTGCAAGTTCTTCCATCCTGAAGTGAGCTAGCCATAAACACAAATCCAACATAGTAATGGCCAAAGACTGCCTCATTCCATGTGTCTATCTCGTCCAAACCAAGGTAGCAAATTGACTGAGCATGGCAAACTCCTTAAAAGAAAAAGATACAATTGGGTTAACTAAATGAAAGTTTTCCATATTTCCCCATGCTATTGACTTCTACGGAATTTGCTGTACAGGTAGCATTACCTAAGAGGACTGAGCCTCTCTAGTTTTAACATCATTTTCTGCCCAGTGGTGTGTTTTAAGGAAGGGGAAAGATGCAAGGGGATGTGTGATTAAAATCAAAATACTTTTCTTCTCCTTAAAAACATTGCCATTTCTTTCTTTTGATGGCTCAGATTAAAGGAAGGAAAAAAACAAGCGTACCTGCTGTTACACTGTCTTTCTTATCACCACAGTCACTGCCGTAATTGCACTTTCAACGCCCCTGTCTGCCTCCACCGCTGGCACTATTGCGAGAATAATTATAGCAGCATTGACTCTACTACCCTTTTTTCCAGCCTTGTCTGTGACATGCATTTAAAGTGTTTTATTCTACCTGCTTCCAGGCAAGACCAGGCACTTCCCTATAGGGGAATAAGAGGCTCAAGCCACCTCTTGCTTTCTTCGTAGCATGGCCAGCCTGAGCAGAGAGCGAGGCAAGGCACAGGCATTACCTATGAGCCTGTCTTCTTCACTGCTTATGGATCACCAGTTACTGCTGATTGCATTGGAGAAACTGCTCTGCAGAGGAAGGAGGAATGAAGGGACTGATCTCAGGTTCACCATCAAACATGTGACGAACTGCTGGGCAAAGCACAATGCTATCACCTTTCACTTAGGTTATGCAAATATCAAAGGTCTGCTTGGGCCTGTGTGGTGCAGAAATATGAATTTCAGTAGCCAATGTCACAGTGGGAAATTATGTCACTGGAAACATAGCCAGCTTCTTCTGGCTCCGCGGTACAGGTATGACTTTATCCGTGTGCCAGACAGCAGTAGCCTTGGGTATATGTCCTAAGAAAAGCTGGAAGTTGTATTTAACTCTGCAGCAAGAGATCCCTAAACCTCTGTTAGGAACCTTCATCAAACAAAAAGCTATAAGTATAACTCGCTCACCTTTAGAATATGTAAATCTAAGTTATATTTGCTCTTCCAAAGTTCACACCTCTTAGACTTCTACTTCTTCCAGTATGACTGAAAACATACAAGAAAGAGCAACCTGCCAAACAAGGTGACATTTGTCTACCTTGCCTTATTTGAGTTAACAGTAAGGGACCCATGAAATGGAACAACTTTGTTATTGGTATCCCATAAACAGGTGATCATAAATTTGTGCCATTTTACTGCCCAGAGGTACGAGTCAGTGAAATGTGAAAATTAATTAAATCAGCAGTTTGATGTGAAAATACATTATAAGCCTACTAATTTGTTAATGTTCTGATGCTTGCTTAGAACAAAAAAAGCAATTACTTAAAAAAATTTGGAGTGTTTTGAAGACTAAAGCTTTTACGCTTGATATCTGAAAGAGTAACATATAAATAATATCAACACGTTTCAATATTTACATAGGTCAGTTTTCTCTTCTGCCCTCAAAGAACCAAAAAGAAAAAAACTCTATTTTTCTATACAAAATTTTATAATTGTGAGATTGAGAGAGTAATTTGACTCGTGAAGTGCAAAGATCACAGATTTTTTGTTTGGGTTTTCTTTCCTTTTGTTTTTACCAAAACAGGTTAAGCACAGCAAACAA
>NW_009260268.1:5003250-5004000 GCF_000687185.1 Egretta garzetta | reverse complement strand
ATATGGCTGTAAATTTTAATTTGTATACAAGTTTTAGGGAAGCCTCTTGCTAATTTTTTTTTTTTCCTCCTGGAGAAGCAAGCGAAGAAGTAATTCATGTACATAAGCAATGGAGAAGATGGAAAGCTCAGGAAATTACACTCATCAATGCCAAAACAAGGGAAGAGTTCTGGTTCCCGAGTTCAGATTAATTCAAGGCTCAGTGAATTCTTCCAACTGTCTTTTGGTTACATTTCTCCTTAAAGTGTGCAGGAGAAGTGGAACTGTGTAAAGCAGCCTCCCCAGATATAAACCAGATGGTGGAGATGGAATATAAGCAAGCTGCCATCATGAGGGCTGTAAGTTTCCACAGTCCACTTGAAAGCTGGGGTGAACAAGGAAAGGCAACCTTTTGAGCACCTCCAGCAATTCTCATACACCGCACTTCAGGGTGTTGCTAAAAGCCAGTGTAGAGTTTATAAAACTTAACTGATAACACTTTAAATCCTCTGGATTAAAACTCTCAGTCCTTCTGACAGTGACAACACTTAGCACTGTGTTTGAGCATCAAAGATGCAGAAAAAGCTCTTCATGCTTTCAAAGTTGTTTTCCTTCATTAAAAAAGCACCACCATAATCCTTCATGATGCATTCAATGCTGTGCCTCCACTTCTTTTTCCGCATTCACTGTCACTGCAATACTAACACATTATTTCCATTACTCCCAGAGACATCTCAGAAATTTTTAGTAACACCTTTTGTTCACCTTTGT
>NW_009260268.1:4990088-5003211 GCF_000687185.1 Egretta garzetta | reverse complement strand
AGTGAAATTAGCTATGCTTCAATTATGGACCAGTTGGAGATAATTCTCACATGCATATGATGATTGAATAAAGCATGCTATAGATGAACAACTGATACAAATCCTTTTTTTTTTTATTGTGCATTAGCATTTTTTCTTGTGTGTTATAACCTTTACAGTCATCTATTTTTTTGTCTCTCAAGCTACATGTTTCTAGAGAGCATTTGTACCTTTCTATGTCATTCCAAGCATGTCTTCCAAGAGAAAATCTCTCAACAGCACACAAAAATTCTAACCACTGCAAGAGCAGTACATCTGTAAAGGTCATCATACACAGTCATCATCTGCTAAGAAACAATAATCATTGTACGTAGCATTACTTGGGAGACCATTTATTCTATTTGTCATAAGAACAGGTAGAGGTAAGGATATGCAAACAGTTCAGAAACACATGGCTGTTTTCTGCTCTTTCACTCATGTTTTGCTCCACTTCCTCAGATAGCAGCTCTTTTACTAACATGCTCCAACAGGGACTGCATAGTTGTTTAGGCTGAGGGATGCATGAGTCATGGTGTATTCAGCCTTACTACGAGTTCATAGAATAATACTTGAAATATACGAACAGTTATAGTAAAGAACGTAAACTACAGTGGGAAACGGCATCTTCTTCCAAACTTCTCTGTGTATTTTACTTCCTTTTCTACTTGCTTCTCTTTTTTTCCCAAATGTTACAAGTGCCTATTAAGAATTTGACATACCCCACTGCTTTTAGCACTACCCAGAATTTTTAGATCATTTCATTACTCATTGATTTCTGGGACACGAACACTCTCCTGATCAATGTCAAATAATAAAGGTTGCCATAGTTCTGTCTCAGCTGACATGAAAATAATTAATGATTTCATTACTAAAATGGATTAAAGGTAGTGATAATCAGTGACAGCTTATTCTGTAGTGGCATCTGCATTGACGCATCTCTGGCGTCTGAAACACTAGACAATTTTCTTGTTTTAAATGGAGTTAAAAGAGATTGGCAATATCCTGTTTCCTTGGGTATATTCCAGGGAGCTCCTTCTAACACTGTAAGTAGCATGTCAAACCCAATACTGTTTTCCTAATCAGATGTTATTAACACTAAGTGTTTCAGTGGCAGAGTACAGCAAGATGTCCAAAGGGCTATACTGTCTATTTTAGGTTCAATTTCACTTGACATTTATGAAAATAATATAAAAAATAGCTAGATGCTTTTTTTTATCTTGACACTGATTACATCATTTGTATCTTCTAAGAATGATATCATTCATTTTCACTTCTGAGGGAACCGCAACAGTGCTCGGTGTAGGGCTTTGGCGTTTGACTGAGAGCCACACATACACTCAGTGGGCGGAAATGAAATTAATCTGGGGAAATTAGTTCAAATGCTGACTGGACATTTGGGGCCTCTAAGGTCGAGGGTAGCAAATGGACAGTTTGAGATCCCAGCTTTCAATGAGATAAACACACAGAGATCGGAATATTCATAAATTCTGAGTCTAATCCCTTGCAGCATCGGATCTGACCTTCTGCTTCAGCCGTCACAGCTGTGAGTCAGTGGATTGCCTGGGCACAAGCTAGGAGCTCTGCCTTACAACACCATAACATTAAACAGACCTCCCTTGGCTTTTCTTTGTAAATGAATGCAAATTGGAGGTACAATACAGCTTTAAAAAAGAATCAGTTTAGTAATGGTAATGACAGTTCCCTTATGTTAACTGAGTGTCAGGCTAAAAATAGAGCAAGTCCTTTCGCAGTCAAATTTTAGATTAATATTACCATCTTAAAGGCTTTGATATCCACAAGGGCCCTTACAAATGCAAATGAAAGAATAGAAATATTACAGTGAGAAATACAATAATATAACCCAATCCCTAGCAATTTTACTAATTCAGGCTCACCTCATTAGTTACGGATAAGGACATACATTAGTATAGTGATGTCCACTGAACTCATAACATTTTAAATTGTCATGTGTTCCTTGTTAGAACATTATTTGGCAAGAAAAATTTGGGTTCTGCTGAAATAGTACTTGCTGTTTAATATTCAGTATATCAGAAATGATCCAATATATCTGGTAAGTAAATTGTGGCTAAAGTTACAGCAAACTTTGGTAGATATGTGCTTATGAATTGCAAGTAAAGGCCAGCTCAAAGCATTTTAAAAAAAATAAATCTTTTAACACCTTTTAACTTCTAGCAAATAACTCAAGACAAGTCCATTTAGTTTTCATATGTCTTTGCTACTTATCACTGTAACAGAGCTATCCAGTAAAGGAGGGAAGGGTAGTAGAGAGGCTGTGGGTAACCTACAACAGCTGAGAATGTTTTCCAATTTCTGATCAGAGCTGACACCTTAGGAGGAGACCCAGCTCTGTGTCAGGACTGCATAGCCCAGTAAATGGGATTTTTGCCATTACCAGGAGAAAGCACCAGGCTTTGCACTGACCTGTGCAGTGGTCAGTGACTGCTGCCTGACCTATTTTAGCCTGAGTGATGGGAAACTGTATGTGGCGAAGGCCAAAGAGCCCCAGGGAAGCCATGTGCGACAAACAACAGCCCCTGGGATAACAGGGCTGGGGGAGGCTGGGGGACATCTTTCAAACTTCAGCTGGGAAGCAATGAGAAAGAAGCAGACTGTTTTAAGAAAATGTATAAAAATAACCCCAGGCAGACAATATAGCCAGGAGGAAGAACTTCCACCCCCCATGACCTTCATACTCCCAGAGAAGGCCCTGGGATATCAATCACTCTTTGTTTTGCTGAAAGAAAGTCTAGGTATAATTCAGACATGGCTGATCTCCCTCCAAAGAGATCAGAAGAGACGATGGTGAGATATTCAGAGCATTCGGACTGCAGGATGCAGCACTGTGCACATCAAGAGGTAAGTCTAGAAACAGCCAGACTGACCGACTCCACGTAAAGCTTTACCTGCCCTAATTAGACAACAGCTGTTTGGAAAGGAATTCCCTGTGAATTAAATGGAAAGAGGTAGGCAGGTCAATCTGACTTTGTCTTCTATGTGGTTACGTGAAAATCTTGTCCAAAGTCACATAGCAAGGGTGAACTGAACCCACTTCTTTCACATCCTATATAACTATATACCATTTAATGAACTTACCATTCATGACACCACTATTCATCTTTCACTGATGCTGTAACTGCTGCTCAGAGCTGCTAGCTATCACCTTCAGAAAATTTCCCACTTTGTTTCCTTCCTTACAGTTGAATACCACTACGACAGTCAGTAAAACTCAGCTATGCGCAGCTGTTAAACCCTTGTCTCTGAATAGAATGGAGAATATTCAAACAAGCAGAAACCTGTAGTGATACAATCTTTAATTCTGAAACTGCTGAAACCTCTTTTCAGTTTTATCTTATTTGTGGAAAAATTCCCAGTCAAAATCTTGTACATGGGTTAGTTTTCTCACCATTTCTGCATACACATGGTACAACAGATTTGACAGGCTGGACCTATGACGTGATTTAACAGGGACTGTTCTCTCCTCATGTAGCTAAAATAAAATAGCTTTGCTTAAGGGTTGTGCTGGAAGTCCCTGAGGTCAGCCATACCCCAATTCTAGATTTGTCTAAGGGACAGACATGTAACTGCCAAAAAGCAGCTAAATTCTCTTTGCCCTGAGGCTGCACTACTAAGACTGGCAGGGCTGAAGTTCTTCTTCCTTCGGACTGTGGGACTGCTAGGAAAGCTTTACTCTAGCAGCTAGGCTGTAGCGCTGAGCTGAGGCAAGACATGTTGAGAAAGCTATACAAATCTTGCCTTGTTTAAAAAACAGAGGATTGTTTAGAGGAGAAACTGGGGGTGTCATAAAGCTGTAGGATGCTCCTAGCAGGACAAACACATAACAGAAGGTCAGGTTTTTAGACCTTTAAGATGAGCTTCAGCGAAATAGCTGTTTGCATCATCCTATACCTTCACAACCTACAGCCTGAAAAGTTTTTTCTTTTACTCCCTATGCATGCATCATCTCATGAACCTAAAAGATATATTAGCAGGAATCACACTCATTTCAAAAAGTGACAGAAGACATGGCTTGAAGGATACTGAGGAAAGGTAAAAACCCAAAGTTTGCATTGCTCTGACTTTGTTATCTCTGTCCCTTGTCAATGACTGTACAATATAGGAGGACATGAGAGTAACCTTGTAACGGATGATGTCCCTGGTGTTATGCAGCTATATCATATCACTTGCTTACTTTCCCCCAAAATGGGGTATTCAGGACTAAACCCTTCACTGGTGCTCTTTGATGTGAGAAAAAGGTTTCCGAGCAGTGGTTTAAACATTAACATATCTCTAAGAGCCAGGTGGGTTCACCTCATCTTGTGAAGTCCGCAAAGGTCATGGATCCTGTCCCATGGGGTAACTACTCATTAGTTTTTACGAGCCAGGATGGGCTATAAGGTCTTCCAATTTGGGCTAGGATTCGCTATGATCAAAACACCATTTTCTTACCTTTCTGGTAATGGCAATTGCAATTTCTTAAATAACAGAGGACTTTTAAGGAAACACGGCTGAGCAACACAAGCTTCTGCAGTGTTCTGCGAAGCTCAGAAACTGATTTCTCCTTCTCAGGAGTGGATGTAAAAGCAGCTCTCCTTGAATTCACTGTGGCACCGGCATGTTCCCAGCTCCAGAATCTGCCTCCACTAAGGTCAATATTTCCCCACTCAATGGAGCTGCAATGAGTTGTACACATTGAGAAAACACAGCTCACCTGCTGAAGTCAGAGGAGAGACCTGAGCAAAGGCTCTAAAGTTTGATTATCAACATTAATTTATAAAAAAAGGGGGCATACAATGAGAATGTGTCTGTATACCACAGTTTGTCTTTTAATTCTCCAGCTACTATGGCCACAATCACAGGAGGCCATAGCAACCACAAACCTAATACAGGGGGAGAAGCTGAGGATTTTCTACGATATCTCAGAGCCAATATGCTTATATGTATGAAACAAAGATTCAACAAAAAATGTAAAGAATTGGGAATTTTAATACTGAAATAAGATTAGTATAAAAAGTCCTTTCAGCTGAGTACACATCATGACAAAGGGATTCTGGATGTGGCCAGGGCTTTGTAGTCATACACACTCTTCTTCCAGTAAAGTAAAAACTGGATGTAGCTACATAGGTACTTTTCACAGCTACCCGAATAACGAGTTTCACGTATTGTCTCTACCACATGTATAACCCCACTCAGCATCAAGAATTAAAATAGAGAGTGAAAGAGAATTAAATGAGAACATTGTGTCAAAAGGGGACTGCAGTAAAAGTAAGTAATTTCCTTTAGAATTCACACCTTCTTGAAAGTGTAAGTTTACACAGATGGAAATTTGCTCGAGTTTAATAAAGAATAGCTCCATAACAGTGATCTCACGAGGAACAAAAGAAAGCCAGTGTGGTTTACATGTAAAGAAATTTAATCCCAAAAATACTGAGCAATAAAAATTTGCATAAGCAGTGGGCTAGCACAGTTATTTTACCATTCCTTAGGCTTTTGTATGCTATTTCAAGTCTTTTAATCTTCCTCATTTAGACAGCCTCACATGAACAGGACATGTGAGCTTGTGGCGTAAAGCATTAATGACACCAATGAGAACAGTTGTACAGAAGAGCAGAGGACTCGCACTTAAGTAGTCTTTTCTTCAGCCCCAGTACATGATGTGACATCCCCGTATTTTTAAGTTTATCTCTATTCTGATCAGCATTTAAGAATGCATTTAACTTTAAGCATATGCTTGAATAATATTGAATTTGCAAAATTTAATTTGCATGGTCCTAAACAGAGATGATTTCCTGACTCTAGCCCCAAGTCTTTAAAATAACAGCTCACAGTGATCTGTCCATGCCTGAATCATGCACTGTTCATAAATCACACCACAAAGCTCAAGTGCACAGCATTGCAGAAATACAAGTTCATATTCTGTAGGTAGCAATTTATTTTGCCTTGCTGTGTTATCACCAGTACCTAAAACTGACTTCAGTTACCTAAGGCTTTGTAAAACCAGCCTTCCATGGACTATCCCTCTCTGATGTGGTTCTCTTCCACCATGCTGCTATTGCGGTTTAACTATTAGGCATCTGAAAACCATAGGTAAAACTGCTCAAAAAGTAGCTCGGCTATTTTGTTCCGATGATTTCTCTGTACTGTTTCTTTAGAAAGCAATTAGGAAATTTTACCTTTTGGTGATGCACTTTCATCATAGAAGAGGGGCAGAAGATGAACCAGGAAAATGATTGCATTAAAAATTTGTAATTCAAACTATGAAATCAACTTAGGAGAATTTTTTACAAAGAGGGGGGAAAAAAGAAAAAAGTTCTATTTTTCCTGAAATAGTTCCTGGAAGCCCAAAATTCATTTTTTGCTGTTGCACAAAAAAATGTCTTTCCTTCAGACCTGACTCCCTCCACTTATTTAAGTATTTGGTTTAGATTCTTCAAAGTCATAAACTCACGTTCACTTACGTTGCTATGTTACCAGTGTAATATATATGGTTACTAAGGCAACACGTAATAGCACTGTATGTATATGTAATATGTTAAGGACATCAACACTGAGAACAGCATTGGAATATAAACTATTAATTTATCTGAGAAAATTCTAGGTTTTTACTTCACCATTTCAAATAATAGAATTTTTATGATCAAGTGTTTTGGTAATCCCTTCACAATAAATTATTTAATTCTACAAATTTCTCATTGCAAATTCCAGTGCCATTTTGGGGGCTACCTAGTTGCATGTTTCAGTAACCTTCGCTCTCAGTGCTAGAAAATCAAGTGATCAGCTCACAGTGCAAAGCATTCATGGAAGCTAAATTGCGATAGAGCTGAGTGTGCTGGGTTTGGCTGGAATAGAGTTAATTTTCTTCACAGGAGCTACTATGGGGCTGTGTTTTGGATTTGTGCTGGAAACAGTGTTGATAACTCAGGGATGTTTTCGTTACTGATGAGCAGCGCTTACACAGAGCCAGGGCCTTTTCTGCCTCCCACCCCACCAGCAAGGAGGCTGGGGGTGCACAAGAAGCTGGGAGGGGACACAGCTGGGACAGCTGATCCCGACTGGCCAAAGGGATATCGCAGACCATATGATGTCATGCTCAGCATATATAAAGCTGGGGGAAAAAGAAGGAAGGGGGGGACATTTGGAGTGATGGTGCTTGTCTCCCAAGTCACCATTACATGTGATGGAGCCCTGCTTGCCTGGGGATGGCTGAGCACTGGGTGGTCAGCACAAGTCCCAGGGGACAGGCTGAGCCTGCCCATGGGAAGTGGTGATCAAATTCTTTGCTTTCCTTGCATGCTCCGCTTTTGCTTTCCCTATTAAAATGTCTTTATCTCAACCCACGAGTTTTCTCACTTTTACTCTTCTGATTCCCTTATCCCACCGTGGGGGAGTGAGTGAGCAGCTGTGTGGTGCTGAGTCGGGGTTAAACCATGACACTGAGTTAGGAGCATTTTATGAGAATAAATGTTTACTTACAGTGCTCCCGAAGGTCCCTGTAATCCACATTTTGGAGAGAAGAAAAGGAATTGGTGAAAGCTGTTAATCTCACTATTACATCTTTCTGCGATTGAAGGATTCTGAAAAAACCTCTGTGCTAAAAGAAATTTCAAACAAAAAAGTGAAGTTTGGTCATGATGCAAAATGGTCTCTTTCAAGTTTTTGATAGTAATAAGAAAACTTTTCTCACATCTAAACTCCAGATTACATACCGCCCTAGGCTATGAGATTACATCTCACACATGAGATTACCATCTCTGGTAACAAATCAATGGTACATTCAGTTGAAGGTGTGGATATAGAATATTATGTAGAACAATAGTTTCATTATCCTGACTGACTTAATTGACTTTACAAATGTACCACTGCAATTTTAATTTACTGCACTTAGCCAACGATCCGGCCTTCAGACAACGAAAGCAAAGATAACATGAGCAGGATTAAGCCTGAGGAACAGAAGCATCACCCTACCACTAGATTTAATTTGATCCAACATCAAAGATACTCATGATACTCTGACAGATGTTTGATTTCAGAGTATAGGAGACAGAGCTAATCAGTCTAATAATCAGTCTCCGTTGTGCCTCATTCTGTGCCCAGACTAAAAAAATCTATAGTAAAGATACAACACTAAGTTCTGCTTATTAGCAGGAAATTCTGTTATGACACTAATTTAAAGAAAACCCGAACCACTGAAAATATGAAGCTGATCAAATTGTCTCTTGATTATGCAAAAATACTGACAAATAGTACCATCCATATGTATTTTGTTAATTTTTTCACTAATAAATACTCCTGAAATGCACTAAGTCATAGTCCCCAGGGAGATTCTGCAGATGCAGGACAAGCAGGGCTGAGAGAACAGGGTGAAAACTCCTTCCATCTCAAGGCAAACCCCCAAGGACAGGCTTGTGGCAGCCCATCCATTCAGCAGATTCTCACTAGAGGTTGTTTTAAGGTAATGACTGGGGAACTGCTGGCAGATCTTCCAGGACTACAGAATGAAATGGGAGGGGAGAAGGAATATGATGACAGTATGGAAAATCAAATCTATAAAAGTTCTAAACCAGACATTTATTCATTTGCAGGAGGGGCATACCTTCCATCCCTCAGAGAAAGTGTATGTATTACATCAGGTCTCTCTGGTAATTTTTTTTGAAAAAAAAGGAAAGGTATCTGACTTGGCCACAACTGTCTCCAAGAAATGACTGTCACTGCAGATTTCATTACATTCTGTACAATAAAGGGCATGCTGCCACAACAGAATTATGGCAGAAATGTGCTTGGGAAACCAGCAAATTCCAGGGACAACTATGAATCCCCAGGATATCTGTGAATGATGAAGTGTGTATTCAGTTCTTAGTTATTCCGAAAGATGTGTGAAAACTCATCTCACCTGTATCTATGAAGTTCAGGATTGCCTACACAAAATTTGCTGGGACTCCAAAACATTCCTTTTGCCAAAGGTATGAAACAAATCCACATCCATAAATTGGTTCTTGATCCATCTGATCCAGGAACGTGGTTTAAGACAGCTGCACATTCTGCTCATGGGTGATCCATGCCCTCTTACTTTGGAGACCTGTTTTCACACACCTGAGAAACATGCAGGTATCTAAAGGATGGCAAAAACAACAGACCAACAGAAAAAGGCCCTTGTCAGCTCTGTCTGACATAAATTACTCTAAATTTTGAAGATCTCAGGCCCTGTATCTGACAGAAGCCTAAGTGAGTAACGTTTCACTCATTAGCACTACATTCCTTAGGTATTTTAAATGCCACCAGTGGGCTTGGTGCTTTCCAGTGAATATAGGAAAAATCAATAACCTTCCACAGAAATAAGAGAGCACTGGACTGTGTAATTATACCCTCTAGATCAATTCATGGATGTATATTTAAACAGATGGAAAGGAAGTTGTTTACAATGGTGTAGCAAAGTGATTATTATAATCAACATA
The DNA here is from genome assembly GCF_000687185.1 of Egretta garzetta. NCBI lineage: Eukaryota > Metazoa > Chordata > Aves > Pelecaniformes > Ardeidae > Egretta > Egretta garzetta. The sequence goes on along the minus strand of NW_009260268.1, from coordinate 4,993,723 downwards.
AGCAGCTGATACGACGTTCGCAAGAAGAATATCTTAGAGTTTGTTTACTGATTTAAATAAACTCAGTGTTGCTTTAAATTAACCAGGTGGCAGTCTTTAAGCTGTGCTTCAGACATGGCATCATAGAGCTCACATCAAAAACAAGGATATGTTTCAGGTCCAATTTCTTGCCTTTGGATCCCGTTTCAGTTCAGCAAGCAGAGAATGATTTCAGAATGAATTAGCAGTGCCTGCACTCATTCTTTAGTTAAAATAGGAAATTACCAAGAGGACAGAGTTACAAAAGTTTTATGCAGGTTGACAGTCACCACTGAATTTCTGAATCAAATTTCTACAATTTCCATTTAGTTTTGTTGATGTTCTACTTCATAGCCTCTGGCACTTATAAACCTGTCTTCTAAAAAGGTAAAAATACTATTGATTCTATCTACAGCAGTTTAACTACAGGTAGTGAGCCCCAAAATGCTTTATGTGATGACAAGAGTATCACGAGCTATTGATCGGTGAGTGAACACATATATGTCTATAATTAAGTTACCAACTCAACTAAGTTATGGGATTAACTAAGTGGAAATGAACTTGTGTCCTAAAACTTCCACAGTTTAATTAATTTAAAAGTGAACAAAGAGATGTAGAACCATTAGGTCTAGTTTTGCATCAATGTAGGTGCAACATGTTTTAAACTTCCCTTGCCCTCAGGCAGTTTTAGGAACTCCTCTTAAAATGATAGATGTGCTTCCAGCTCTTCCAAGGTGGGATTTGTTTATTCTCCACCCCAAAGCATAGCACTTGAAAATATTTTGATTTCAAATTACCTAGATGCTGTGTTGATGTTTTTTTCCAAATGTCATCACAATTGCTGTGACAGTCTCCATGATACAGAGCACATCATCAGGAGCAATTAAATATGGGTAAAGTAGTCCAGCCCCTAAGTCACACTAATACTAGTACCTCCGTACTAGTATATTAAACAGCATCAAGACATTGGGCTGCAATTATCCATATTATTTAATCATTAGCATACTCTTTGGCATAATTTTGGCCCATGACAATGCTCACAGGCAATGCTTTGACACAGTTCAAAGGACAGCACATCCAGTCATTCCCAACAGGCAATTTACTCTTGGTTATTCCGTTTTGAAGCAGAGAGGGAAAAGAGTTCCACTTACTCTCAGGGCTAAGGAAGAGTCTCTCAGCAGTATTAGTTACAAAAGTATACAGAGCTAGAGTTAAAAAGCCCATCTTCCCTACAGCACAAGTCCCAGGGGACAGGGATTGTCTCTCAGGAGACAATCAAGACAGCAGGTGAACTGCACAGCTGGCAACATGCTGTAGAAGCCTCCAATTTGTTCAAAAACTTGAGACACAAAACCAAATCCCTATCACATAATGACTGGACAGCCAACTCACAGCACCTGTAGCATCCTGGAACAGTGGCCAGGGAATCCTGCTGCCCTGGGAGAGGAAAGGACTGACCTGGGCACAGATGGCCACCTAGCCTTGGGCAGGAACCTTGAATTTCCTCAAACCAGAGAGCAGCGTCCTCTCAGGAAAATGAGCAAATCCTAACAGATTATTTGAGTAAAGGTTTTTCTCTCCCATTAAGGCCTTTTTACCATGCCAAAAAGAACCCAAAAAAGTTATTTGGAAAAGAAAACATGAATCTGACCAGCATTCTTGTTTTTAAGGCACTCAGCTGGAAGAAGGCAATCCTAAACTTCAGGTTCTGTTGCCTGGACAGCAGAGATCAGTTACATTCAAGCTCTTGACTGATGCCAAGCACCAAAGCAGCCCCTGTCACAGGCACAGGTTTCTGTCACGCACCCCCCAGGGTACCCACACCTCCCCCTGCCTGGGTGACTCACAAGGATACAGTCATGCACAGGCTCCTTTCTTCTCCCCGCCTCTTTCAACATGCACATTCAAAATATCATTTCAGGAAACCGAGACATTTCTCTCAAGCAAAGGAGGAATTAGGGACAAGGCTCGTGTCTCTCAGAGCACCACTGCACCAGCCTGCCTTGGTGCAGGTTACAAAGGAAAGAGCACAAAGCCAACCCTCACAAGAGTGCTCTGGTTTGCATACACAGACTTCCCTTCCCTTCCCTTCCCTTCCCTTCCCTTCCCTTCCCTTCCCTTCCCTTCCCTTCCAGGCACAGGTTTCTGTCACGCACCCCCCAGGGTACCCACACCTCCCCCTGCCTGGGTGACTCACAAGGATACAGTCATGCACAGGCTCCTTTCTTCTCCCCGCCTCTTTCAACATGCACATTCAAAATATCATTTCAGGAAACCGAGACATTTCTCTCAAGCAAAGGAGGAATTAGGGACAAGGCTCGTGTCTCTCAGAGCACCACTGCACCAGCCTGCCTTGGTGCAGGTTACAAAGGAAAGAGCACAAAGCCAACCCTCACAAGAGTGCTCTGGTTTGCATACACAGACTTCCCTTCCCTTCCCTTCCCTTCCCTTCCCTTCCCTTCCCTACCACGACAGCCTAAGCTCCCGTAAGAGAGGCACAACTGAGTAAAAACAGCTATTTTTTTTCATTTTGTAGCTCTTGGTGTCGTCTGGCTCTGCCTCAGGTTGCTCTGAGCAGCTCACCTGCTTCACCGGGCTGCCTGCCACCGGGAGACAGCACCCAAGTGGTACCAGTGGCAAAATCCAAACTCATTTCAAAGCCATCCCTTTTCTGCCAGCCTTCACTCTCCTGCTCTGCAGGGATTTGCAGTCTGATCACCTGATCGAGGCACTGCATGTTTTTTGTTTACTTTTGGGAACAGTGCAGCACTATTGCCTTGTACCTCCCTCAGTGCATCTCTGCTTTTCATCCCTGCCTTGGGCAGTCTCCCAAAATTGTAGGAAATCACATTACTCCCACGAGGGAGTGGAGTGGGATGGGACAGTGACTGCCCTGGGGCACAGAAACAGCAGGTGAGGCTTCTTGGGGGGGTGAGATGGGGGCAAAGCCCCTTGGCGTGGTCAGAGCCCAGACTGTGCCTTAAAACTCTTAAAACTCACTGCTGCCTGGGTGTCCCTCCTCCATTTCATGGTCTCGCATAGGAGCAGCATCAGCAGTAAGTGGTACCTGACCTTGGTGGCAGCACAAACCAGGGAGGGAGCAGCTGAAACACCTACACGTTTTCACCTCTTGAATGGTCTGTTGAGGTAGAGACAAAAGCTCCCTGGAGCAGGAAAAAAATACTTCCATGCAAAACCATATTTTCAAGGTCGGTCATGAAGTTTCAGAATACTATTTTATGAGAACAAAATGAAAAAGAAAGATGTAGCAATATGCACAATTCACTCTGTGTCAACAAGGACAAAACTGTTATTGAAAACTATCACAGGGGGGTTAACAAGCTCTGCCAAATGCTACATACTTTTGTGTTGAATGCACCAATTTAAACTTCCAGGGTGAAATAGTGTTCTGGAAGATGTGCCTGAAAAATTCCCCAAAGCAAGGAGCAAACAAAATACTCTGTGATCGGTTACTTGTCGCATGGCTTGAATAGCTGCAACCACCTCATCGCCTCAAGGGTCACCCGAGCGGCAGCCAAGCACCACACAAGTCTGGGCACTGGGCATTGCAGTCGTATGGAGTACCTGGGCCCAACCTTATTTTAGATCCACAGTGT
>NW_009260268.1:4960703-4990024 GCF_000687185.1 Egretta garzetta | reverse complement strand
GAAGCATTCAAGGCCAGGTTGGACGGGGCTCTGAGCAACCTGATGTAGTTAGCGGTGTCCCTGCTCACTGCAGGGGGGTTGGACTAGATGGTCTCTAGGGGTCCCTTCCAACCCAAAACATTCTATGATTCTATGATTCTAACTTAGATCAATCTGTCTGCAGGTAACCAGCACAAATGGCATAAAACAAGGATTTTAATCAAATTGTGCACATATACATGTTGATGCACAAAGTGTTGGTTTGGTTATTTTTTTACTTAGAGAGTTTTTAAGTAACCTAGCCATAATATTTAAGAGTAAAGATTTTTTTTTTCTTAGTGAGTTTTTTTGTTGCTGTTCAAAATATAAGAATAATCAGAGATTAAGCAAGCATTGAGATGCTACAGAACCTTTCCCACCTCCTGAGCCAGAATTATGTAATTTTCTTTTCAAGATACTCCGATGAGATTTCTGAGTTCAGTTCATATGAAACAAGAACAGCAAACCAAATACCATGACTATCTTACCTGCTGTAAGGGGTTTTAAGGTTGCATTAGAGGTTGTAAGAGGCACAATGAAGAAGAGAAAGAAAATAATCTGTGTTTTAAAATAAACCAAGAATGGTCACAGAGCAATAAATGGCACAAAAAGCAATATGTCAAAAGGGGGACAGAAAAAGAAATGCCAACAGAAGCACACTAACACTAAATGTCCCCTTAGCACAGAGAGAAAAAGCAAAGGCTGAACTTGACAAGGCTGAAAATAAATTTGACAGCCTTAGACAAGAAATGTAAGATGACCTTGGCTACACTGATTTGAGTAAGCAGTTGTAGACAGATGGCCAAAAAGAAAAAAATCTAGGTACTTTCAAGTATAAAATATTCCTGGGACTGTAGAGACAGTGTTGCTGATTATGAACGAGGTCGGAAGAGTCAAGTTTAGATGTTGCAATGTAAAAAACACCAAACATTATCTTCAGAAAACAATCTAAAATGTCTTCTCATAGTCTAAACACAAAAATAGCTGTCACTGAGTAGAAGATATCCAACCATGGTAACTGAAATTCAGAGAAAACAAATAGAGCCGTTGCAATTAAAATTCTTGGCCACCCTTAGTACAATAGTAAAGAGGATATATTTGAATCACAGTGGAAATTTTATCATATATTATATCTGTTTCTGCAATCGAATTAATGTGGAAAAATCACACAGCAACATTGGAAGTCATTATATATTAATTTTTGATTAAAAAATACTGATTCTGAATAAAGCAGACTAATTGCTAGCAATTTATCATGGAGGGAGGGGTGTGACTCCTGGTGTCCTCAGCTATGAGGTGCATGAACTGTTCAGTCTAACCTTCCCATAAGATCTCCTTATGCCCAGCCTTACAACACTTCCACTGGGCAGCTTCCTTAAGCAGCAGTATCAGCCGTGTTTTCTTTTGAAACTGCAGGTATACTCAGGTGTTTCTTCTGCACCTGTCTCCCTGCTACAGAAGTAACAAACTCATCACCAAGTCTGTTTGGATTTTAAAGACCTTTGGTGACAAAGGCTTTCATGTTCCTCAGGTTGTCAGCAGACAGTTAGATCAGCTCCAAGATAGACGGGGGTATAAACACCGTTATCACATTGCCCGGAGGTGTGCACACTTCAAATAAATTTGAAATCATGACTTCTGTTTTTCTCCTGCCTACCAAGAACTGCAAAGGGCTGGAGAAATATTTGACTTAGAGCTTTCATTTATTAATTAGAAATCTGCAAAAATAGAGCATCATTTTTAACGTTTGGTTTGCTGAATTTTCCTCCATAGTAGTGAGCCCTCACATTTAGTCATTCATTACACTCTTCATTCAGAGTCTGTGGACGATGTGCCATTTTAGTTAAGGTTTTTTCCTCAGGAGTGCTGCTTGTTCTTTTGGAGAAAAGGACTGCAGAAGTTGCATGCCGTTCAAGTATTTTAAACTTACTGAAAGCTCCACAGCATATCAGAAATAATTCTACTTTTTCTTTGATAAAAACACATGAGAAATTGGTTTGGGTCCCTATAAAAAAAAAAAAAACGACCAGAAGTACTTTTCAGCACTAGACAATAACTGCCTTTTTAGGTCAAGCTCACTTCAATTTACTTGTAAGGCAACTCTGCGTCAAATGTATCATCAGTTTAAGCTCTTGGCCACTATATCAGAGTTCCCTTGCTTTATGTGTTCAGTTCTGAACGAAAACTACTTTCAATATGTTTTCCATTAAAAAATCAATTTGTGGTGGTCTAAATAAACTTTCAACTGTATTTTACATTATAATCCTAAAACTATACGCTAATCATAGTTGAAATGACAATGGCCAACTATGGCTTTTGGACTGTGAGTGCTGAGATTGTGAGTGTTGTGAAAATCCTTACCCTGCAGATGCTTACCTCCTCCTTACGTCCACAGCCCTACCAGATTGTATATTTCAGTTTCTATTTAAAAAGTACTCCATCAAGCACATTAAAGCACCTGGATAGGGATTATTAGAATGTAATAATGGTAAAATGGTAAATGACCCATACTTTCCCATAGCTGATCGGGCTACGGAAAAGGAACCACAGAGGTACACATGCATGCCTGCACCAGCAAACAGTGTGGGTAAGGGTTGGTACTAGATCGAACATGAAAAGAAATTAGAAGCACACATAAAGACCAATCACAGAGCCTATTAGAAAAATAATTAAATTAACAGAGAAAATATTAGGGTTTGCTGCAGTTTTGACATCTAATTCTGGCGGCAAGATGGGTGGTGGTATGATATAACCATTCTGACTGAAAAGGTCCACAACAAGGTTTCTGCCTCTTTTTTCTTTCCGGGAAGATGAGGAGGAGAGGAAAATGGAGGATGGGATGGAAAGGGGAGGAGACAGCTACAATTTCAGCTCCATGTCAGGAGCATCAAAGCATAAAAGACATTCTGTATTGATGTGAACGTAGCATTTGCATTTTGAGAGGAAAAGTAGCAGCAATAGAAGTCAAAGCCAGAATGCCACACATCTGTAAGTCATATTGGATTTTGCTACTGTCAGTTATGAATATGTATGTTCAGAACTAAAAATAAAAATCATATTTTGCTGTTCTGGCAAACCCTCAAGCTTCTTAGGGCAAAGGCTAGGGGGTGTCCATATAATGCTTAACAGAAAATAGCTAGCCATGTTTCCTAGGTCCAAGAACTCTCCAAAACCCTGTTTGCTATACATTTTACATATTGATAAACATATTTGTATTATAAATGAAATATTCTTGTAATTATTTCAATGTTTCTTTTTATTTGTACCATCCAGGGCCAGAATTTCCAAGCAAACATACTTGTGCTTTGAATTCACAGATTAGAGTCTCGGTACTGCTCATTTTGAATCTCTGTTGCTGTTAATGTATTTGAAATGGCTTCTGCTCTAGAGAAAGGCTTTCCTACAGATCAAAAGCCCAGAGAAATTTGCAAGTAAGTGATTTCAGCTGTAACAATCTCCTATCCAGCTGTCATTCTCACTCTCCTGCATTTTCCTTAGCAACCCAGGATCAACATTAGCAATTTCTCAAAACATACAGCTGTTTCATAATGGCATCTGGACATAAAAGTTGAATTCTGTAACCAATGGCATGATAGTACAGCAAAACATCCAACCTGTCCGTGGTTCACGTTTCTGATGCTTGGGCCCATTTCTGTATGTCGAGACCTATGAGCAGTTACCGTCTGTTACACATTTTCACTTAAGAGAAAAAAAATCTTTCCCTTGTATCCCGTAAACTAGATTTTCAAAGCATAAAACTTAATGTGACCACACTTTGGTTTAAGGTCTGCTGTCAGAGTGGGATGTAGCAAATGTTTTTGTCTGGCAAGAAAATTAAACAAAAAAGAAAAAAAAAAGAGCTGTTAAAACCAATTATTGTTATCTAATACAAACCATTGCTCTTCAGGGCATGAGCCAACCAAGTCACTTTGAATAGGAATAAATGTTCACTATCGGGTATCTGTTTCCTTCAGCTAAAAATCCAGATCCTGTTCTTTGCTCAAGACAGCCTATCAAAGGGAGACATCCCATGTAAAATACCTGTCTCCTAAGCAAACATGACTGATGAGGTAGTCAAAATTCATATGTTTGCTTTATATTAACTTCTTTCTAGCTTAGTTGAGTCAATGAATTCTAAAGTGTAATTAACTTGTGTATTTATTTGTTTTAAATTGTCAGTGTTTTACTGAAATGATCTTCTCTTGTATTTTTTACGAATAAAAACGAGACTAGGGTCACCTGACTTATCTCCTTTTTACAATCCATACCTTTGCAACAATTCAGATCTAAATTAAAAAACCACAACTGTGTATGACTTTTTACCTGTTGTATTAATTAAACAAGTGAAAAATCATGTTTGACTGCCCATGTTAATTCTATTCTCTGTGGTATTGCCTTGAAGACTTAGTACACCTCATCTCCTTGTTCCCACTCAAGCACTTGTATCTAAATCAATCCTCTTTTGATCTGCTTTAGAGAAGAAATTGAACACTCCATGTAGTTAATTATATATAAATCTCCTAGATAAAATAATACAAAGCATTACATAAACATACACATAAAAGTAAATGAATACATATATTTATCTATATATATCTATATGTAGGCATGCCTCAAAACATGTTGCATGAAGATACATAGATACTTAGGAAGCAATAAGGATTTGGTTGTTCTTGAAAGTTAATTAATACATTATTTTTTAAAATCACAGTAAATAAGTAAATGGTGCATACTTTAAAACTACCTCCATTAGGAATATTCAGAATTTTGAATAACAACTGCAGTGATACCCACATTGTACTGTATTTCCTCCAACAGCATTTCAAAGGCAAAAAAAACCTGTAAAAATGCATAAAATAAAATGGAAAGTTGAGCTCCAATGGCCAAGCTGACTGCCTAACAACATTTTTCAGATGGATGCACAATGAACTAAACTACCTCGTCTGCCAGCTTTGGGAAACATGTGGCAATTAAGACCTATGCTAATCATGTGCAAGAAAACTCACTGCTTCACACACACAGAGCTCTTACACATCTGCACATGCTGTTCCTAATTTTCCACTGCAGAAACTGAGCTATTGAAAAGATCCATTTTGTAGTGGATAATTCCAACTCAAAATGGGGGATTTGTCCTAAGAACTTGAATGACTCCATTGGCACCACCAGAGGCATTGCAGTCTCCTGTTTGTCAGGGTTTTATTTACTTTGCAAATCTCTAAACAGGTCAGAATATGGCATTTACTTGAAACATCTAAGTGACTCTTCAGTGAGTCATTCTGCAAATTACTTTTTCCTTCAGCCTCTCCAGGATAACCCAGGCCTATGTTCCAGAAGGGAAATACAAGGCAATTATGATGTTGACTTTCATTGCATTTTCACTCAGAGGTCTCAGTCGGTGATTACAGCTCTGTTTTACTGAGCATCCACCCAGTGTAATACACTAAAATGTAGTTCCCCTCATTTTTCTTATATAAAATTAGTCCTTTTTTTTTTCATTACAAATTTATTTTGTATTCAGTTGTCTTTTTAGCATTTAATGCAAAAACAAAGGGAAAACAAACCACGCAGTGCTACCGAGGACTGAAGCATCTCCATCCACTCAGGAAATACAGTGGATGCACCCTGTTGTCATTCTTTGTGTTGCAAGACACGACCTCGCTCATTCATTCACCACAGTTAAAGGCTATTAATCTCTTTTTTGCTTTATCTTTATCTTACTGCATAAAAATATTCCTTTGAACATAGGATAAAATTTCCTCTTTATGGCTAATTTCTTAGCGTCATGCTCATCTCTAATTCCCCAGAAAATAGGATAAACATCTGTTCCGTTAATATCTGTTATCCACCTTTAAAAAACATTCTCATTGATTACATCCATTCAAGCACTGACCACAAATTATACAAAGCTTTATCTTAAAAAAAAACAACACCAAAAAAAAGGTTTAAAGAAATAGTATTTTCTACTGGACTCTTTTACAAAATATCTTTCTATTTCCCAAATAGCCATTTACAAAACACCACCACCACCCGGTCTTTCCCTCTTCTCTTCACTCTTCTTATATTTGTCTCTTCCTCTTCCCAGTCCTTTCTTTTTTCCTTTGTCTTCTACTCTCTTAGAATAACTTCTGCTGATCAGGTTCTGCCCTGATTTAAACTTTGGGTGGCCTTGCCACTTTTTAATCAGGATACAGAGCATCAGCATCACAATTCCACAAAACCCACAGGGAACAGCCTGCACTGCAAAGTGCACTGAATACAATAGAGCTGGTGGGGAAAGGGAGTGGGGTGCAAAAATAGCTCCTCTTTTTCTTCCTGCAGCAAGGATTACTTTCTTAGATTCTACACTGAAGATCAGCGTCAAATATCTCCTTATGTCCTTTGGTCTGGATACAGCAAACATTTAGACACCTGCTTAACCTTAAGCACGCAGCTATTAAACAGAGTGCTTAGTTAAATTGATTCCTCACTGTCCTACTCTTGCATAAATATCCTTAATTACTTGAGATGACTTAAAAGTGCACATATCATTACTGGCTGAGATTCCTTGTACTTATCTTTTTGGGAACTGCCATTTCATACCACAATTAATTTAATGGAAAATTACAAAATGAAAAAACTTGCCATTTTATATTTCTGCCTATGAATTATTAAACTTTAATTACAGTTGCTTTAGGTTTTTTAATCATTCAAGTCAACACTTATAGTCTTAAGAGTTACACACATTTTGAATATTTCATCTATTGATGGTTCAAATTAACACTAAGCCAAAATCTTCCCTGGTACTTTATGAATTTTAGAGCATTCATACCAGGAATGACCTAGAGGGCTAAATTTGTCATTGTTAAATCCTTCATGCATTGTGCCTATAAAATTTTCCATTATTTTTCTCTCTGATGCAGGGACAGAAAATGTCCTAGCTAGGAAGTGATGCATTCTGCCAGCTGTATTCAGAGCTGGATTATATACTGAATATGCTTTCATCTTCACAGAAAAATGTCACCTTTGCTTTCCTCCCCAAGATCCAGCAAGCACTCTGGCCACCTAGGGATCAAACCAAGAAGCTTCTTTTTTTCCAGAAAAGTCAACTAAAGCTGGTTTTAGACCATGCAAGGCTTCAAAATAGTCAGATAAAATAACAATTTCAAAACCTCAAGCTTAAGGTTCCTCTTGATCCTGGCTTTGTGTTCAGCTTTATGTGCTAGGCCTGGCCCATCTTTGTTGCAAACCTTCTGTTTCCTTTGATCCTCACCCCTCTCTACCCAGCTGGAATTCAGAGCACCACTTGACCTGGTGTTAGAGAGTGTGAGCCACAACAGAGAGACCTCTGTTTCCCCAGGGAACATCCTGAGCCAAAATCCTCGCTCCAGGAGAAGGTAGGATTTCACCTCTAGCATGACTATCTTCTCCCTTGTCACAGAAGAAATTCTGTAAATGTTAATGGTTCAATATCTTCAAGTCAATGACCCCAACAGCTTAAGTACTTCCTAATACTTAAAACTGTAAACACATGTACTTCCTTTACTACCTTTTGCATAATATTATTTCCAGTCAGTGACCAGCAATCCAGACACATACAATATGCAATCTTGCAATGTTTAAAATACATTTTCCTCAAAGGTTAGAACTCTCTCTCTGTTACAAAGCAGACAGAGAAGTAGCAAGGAATAAAATAGAGCAGAAAGCCGCTGAATCCAGTGCCTTGGAGAGGAGGTGAGAAGGAGCGTTTAACGCAACAAGGAAAAGTTCAGAGATCTTTGAGCTGTGAGCTATGCTGTTCAAAAAGGTCTAAGCTACGCTCCCTTTGAAACTCAGCTGTGTGGTCAGCCTTGAAAGCAACTAGACTGAAAAGTGTGAAGTTAGTCCAGACAATTTTACATTTGTTAGGCTGAGTGGCTGAGAGTCTTAGAATCTACTTTTCCTAAAATCTCCAGGCCATGGTTCCTGAAGACTGCTAACATAAAAGTTGTGGGATTCACTTTCTCCTTCTCTCGTGCTTTGTTGTGAGAAAAATGAAAGATGCAATTTCACACAGAATTGGGAACTCCATCTAAAATCCAAGAAAGGAGTCAACGCAAGATTTTACATTCACCCTTCTCTGACAAAAAAATCTCTACTGTAAAACTAGCATTTAAAGCCCTTCCCTGCTGAGCCTCAAAAATGGAGGAGTTCATTATCCAAACTACTGCAGTTGCTTGAGAAAATGTGTTACTTGCTCAGTCCCAACACAAATAGGCCAAGCGGCAGCCACCTCGCATCCCTGATATAGCAGCTGAGACAGGCTGAGCCCAACTGAATGAGACCGTAGCTCCTCTGGTCTTAACACTTCAGTTGCACCTGTGAGGTATGAAATAAATCTGAAGCTGTTTCACCAGACTGTGAGCAGAAACAGCACTTCCAGGATTAATAGGACATTGGATTTTTTTTCCACAAAGCAAGTGAAAATTCTTATTACAAAATGAAATGCCTTCTTTCTGTTCAAATATTAACTAAAGACTTCACAAATGACTAAACTTGGCATAATACTGAATGTATGATTTCCAGGGATCTGAACTTGGTCATAAAGCAGGTTTGAAGAAGATTACACAGTTTAAGGTGAATACATTTATAACCTTTACATGCTTGTGGAAGATAACACTATGTTTCTTTGACGTCAGGAAAACATTGGAAAAAAAAAACTACCTCTTTGAGACTGTAAGAACAAGATTTCCTCAGTTTCATTAGAAGAAATTATAAACTTAAAATAGGAAATTAAATTAAGAAATTAAAATAGGAGTCTATAGAAATGTTTAAAACTTTATTAAAACTGAACTGAAAAGCAAACAGGAGCAGCTTAAGCCAGAAATTCCATAAGACAGAAAGAATTCTTCCCCTAAACTCCTCCCTTGCTTATATTCAATATCTCTCCAAGTTCCATTCACTAGAATAGGACACTTGCACACAAGCCAACTGAGGATAATGGCATAACCTAAGATGTGAGTCCAATGTTGTTATCTAGTCAAACTCAGAGATAAGAACATAAAAAGCATAGCAGGTCAGGCCACAGGCAAGAGCCTTAATCAGGTTTTCTAACTCCTGGCTGCAATGCCCTTATTTATATCATGTAACATATGCTTGAGGTGACAGAGACAGGCCTACTCTGATGATGTTTAATGATATGGGAGCCCTTCCAAGAAGGTCAGGTCTCTTTTCCTCCCTGTTCTGTTAAAGGTCAGCAGCTTCCCTCAGAGACTTATCCTTTTGGATCCAACTGGCTTTCTTCCATATTTGGTTAAAAATGGACAGCATGAAAATGAAACATAATAGATTTAACAAAGAAACTTGTTAAATTTGCACTGAAGTTTGACCTGAATATTCTTTTAAGTTTGGTTCATCTGCCAAGAGATAAAACCAATTATTCATACAGCTTTACTCAAAGCAGTTCTGCTGTCACCATAATGTGTGATTAACTTTCCAAAAATAAAAAAATGAGCATTTTTTCCCTCAGTTCCAAAGACCTGACATAACCCCCAATTTCATGAGAAACATGCATGTCTTCAATTCCTGAGTGATTCCCAGGACAATAAGCTACATCTCTTTTACAGAGTGACTAAGTACGACAAATAACAGAGTTTCAGCCCAGGGAAGCAACCAAACAACCTGTTACCAGAAGAACAATCTTCAGACAATAGTCAACCCACCCCTCACCTCTCAGATCTCAGTTCCCCACTTACACAATGCCAAACCCACCAAGACCCCACTGCTACCTTGGTTTTTTTCCATTTCTGTCTTGTTTTAATCTCATCATTATCCCTCGATGCCACACACATCACAAGCTCTATCATGGAGATGGGACTGCACAGCCAGAGCAGGACCTCAAGCCAGAGCCACAGAACTGGACCTCCACAGATGTTTACCAGAACTTTAAAAAAGAAGTTTAGGAACAAAACTTTCTAACTAAATAACATGAACTAGAAGGAAAACTATATTTCATGCCCATCACATTTTCTTTCACTTCTACTAACCCACCCCCTTCTCCCCCAATCCTAAATTTCTCCTTCATGTATATGTTTAACACAGTTTGGTTATAACCCAGACACTTGGTCCTACTTAGCTCTGTATTTGGTCTCTGTCAGAAGAGGGCTTAAGTACCTGAAAGTCTGCCCAGATTTTGCAGGTACATCTGTTCGTCAAACAATGTCTATCAAATTATCTTACAAATCTCACCTCTTTCGCATTATCCTGTCAATGTGTACTACATGTAAACAAAAGAACAGGGGCAGGAACCAAAAACTTTCTTCTGCCTCCCACTGGGCCGGGGAGAGAAACTTCTCATCTCTTCTCCTTCATGCTCTTTGCTCCACAGGGACCAGCTGCAATAAGCAAGAGAGGGCATTTCTCCCGTGACACCTTCAGGATGTTTCTCACAGAAATAGGACACGTGATTTTGAACACCTTTTGACTAGGAGGATGTGGATCCCATTTCCCATTTTCCAGATGGGTGCTCTGATCATAAGATTGTTACCCATCACCACCACTACAAGAAGCAGCAGCAAGCCCAGTTGTGACCAGGGAATTTCTAATGGGAATTGGGCTCCATAGGCAGGCTCTCTAAGAGTGAATTTTTTACAGTTCTTTCATATAAGTTCCTCATGCACATGTAAGTCTTGTTGCATGTGCCTAGACTTGTTGTTAAACCTAAGCCTTGCTGAGGGGTCCTCAGCTTCATTCAGGGCAGAGGGTCTTGTGACACACTCCATTTCTGTTTATCAAGGTGTAAGTAATGGCAAATCGGTTCCATCCATCCCTGGGTATGTGCCTTTGGGCAGCATTCTTGTATGTGCAAAGTCTCACATTCTGAGCTTCTCAGTTTGTTTTCCTGTAAAGCATTTTACTGGGCTCTCAGGATTTTAATTAATCATCCACTGTCTTTGCAACTCATCAACCTCTTTCACAAACACTCCAGTGATCTTTTTTTTGTGCTATATAGTAGGAAAGTTTTGTCTCCCAGTGAACAATTGCAAAGGAATATATTTTTCCTATGTCTGTTATACTTTCAAGAAGCTGTTTACTGATCAAGGCAATCAAGGTGGATTGATTAAAGGATTTAGATTACTAGTACTTAACCAAAACACTCAGTTCCAGCCACAAAAATTAAATCCAAGTGGACCTGAGACTGCAGAATCTGGGCCTGATTTTTCAGGATTTTTTATATAAATTATAATCTTAATTATCGCCAAAAAGTTGTCTATTAATAAGTGCACAGGATGCATCCCACTGCAACCATCATCTCTTGGCAGTTCTCATGTGCTGAATCACAGGTCTCTCAGTATTTGGTGTTCCTCTGAAAGCTGGAGCCCTGGTGTGAGAACTGCTTCCATAAAAACAATGCACAACCACTGCCTAGCATTTAGTTATCAGGTAAACATCTTAACATGAAACTAAAACCAACTGCAAATTAACCAAATTCAAAATAAAGAAAACAGTAATATTTGATTTTAACACCAACCTCAGTATTTTGGTGTTATTTTTCCCTTGTGCTAAGAAACGAAAGAATCTTTTGCCCTATTTTCAGCCTGCCCTAATCTGCCATTCTGTAGGATTATGAAAAAGAAAAACATTTTAAGTGGTAGCCTTGAAAATCATGCTTATCCGAGCTTAAACTTTCTACCACAGGTTCTAATAGCCAAGGGCTTCCTACATCCCCAAGAGTATATTCAGGAAATTTGGCACTTTCAAGCTAAAGCAGACTCTAGAAACATCAAAGAAATCATGAAAGGCTGAAAAAAGGCAGTTCTTCATATTTTTTATACCCATCATTGTCAATTAAGATTTGATTAAGAAAGGAACAAACAACTCTGGTATTTTAAATTTGTAACTGTCTGTTTCTTCCAGTATCAAAGAAAGAAACCCTGGAACCCAAGGCGCAATCGACAGTAAAAAGGAAAGAAAGTCTGTGTCTCACAGTATGTATATGTAAATAGATAGCCGGGTGACTACAACTACTCCTTTCCAAGTAAACGTGCTTAATTGTAATTCAGATATGATCCCACGTTTGGAAAATAAAATGTGAATCCATTACTGGAAGGACAGCTTTTTGTACTGTGTAGCTGGGGAAGATTCATATAGAATAATTGCAGAATCTATAATTCCCAGGGATTTGTAAGGGAAACAGGTATCTAAGTAGTGAGAATTAAACTGTCATCTGCGTTCCTCTCTTGAGTGATCAGAAAGACCTCGGAAAAAAGCAGACTGCTTAACTCATGGCGGGCAGGTGCAAAACCTCTGACTTCATTTACAAAGACAAACACTCACATGAGCAAACACAAAACCAAAAACCCATACCCATCCAGGACCTCGTTTTCAGTGCTTCTTGTAGCTGTTGGTTGTCCACAGGTCTTATGCGACAGCCAACACACAAATAATCCATTGCTTGTTCTGAAAAACACTGCTTTTGGATTTTATGTACCTTTTGGTACATGTAGATTTATATAAAGATAACAAAGCAAACCAAATACATTCTTCAGAATCACTTTGATTTCCAGTCCTGGCATCCAATAGCTTTTGTATTACCGTTCATCTCTCTTATTATTGTGTTGACGCTTAGAAAAGGGAAGGTAACTCAGGGCTTCTGCTGCTGGGTCTGCGTGCCTGTACCAATGCCACCAGGATGTCAGATACGCTGCAAGCCACAGGACTGTGCAGAGAAGGAGGGGAAACCAGGAGAGAGAGGTGCCAATCTTTTTTCCAATGTTCATGCAACTGCCTCTGCAATTCTTCTGAGAAGGAAGTTACTCAAAAGAATTTTCTTTTTTTAGCACTACAGTGGTGGCGCTTTCTTAAAAAATAAAACTCTCTTTGGCGGACTGAGAAAAGATGGGGACTTTTTGACAAGAAACACAATTTTTGTTTAAAATGATGAAGTCACTTCCAAAGCTGAAGCATGCAGACAGAACTGGTTGGGTTCTGGGGAGGATGGAGGAGGATAAATGAGACAGAGATGGGGTAGGTGATGTTAAGAGTGTGGCCCTGATTAAAAAAAAAGGGGGGTAGAGGGGAAGAAGTACTTTCACCGAGAAAACTAAATAGCTGTAAGGTGTAGCATCCCTTGAAGTTACAACTTGCATCATATGTCACATGGCTGTTGCTACATTTACTAAAGTATTTACAATAATTTGCTGTGAAAAGTAATAAGGATCCCCAAAATCTTCAACAGGCCTTTGAAACACTCTCAAAAAGTAAGCAGGCAGAAATAAGCCATCCAAAATTGGCAGGTATTTAAAAATCAGCCTCATATTAATGTATAGTGTACTTAAGAAATGTCCCTATATTCAAATAGTTTAAAATTATGTTTCAGGTATTTTCACTGAGGTGGTTATTTCCAAGGTATCTATCAAAGGAAAATAGTTTTAAACAAGATGTTACAGCAGTGCTAAAAACACTATTCAAAACGTAGTTTTTAAGAATGTAGTATGAGAACAACTGTGTGATGAGTTTTTCCAGACTAAGCAACAGTTCCAACAAAGTTTACAAAGTAATCATCTGGTAACTCACATAGTCTTGTAACCAAATAAATCTTTAGGATTTCTTTCTAATACTATCATAAATTTTACATTTCTGAATTTTATTATCTTTAAGCACGCTTAGTGAAATGAATTCACCAAAAAGCCCTCAAAAAATCCATGTTTCACAATCTTATGCTCTAAAACTAATTTCAGTGCTGCTAAATCTCATTAAATTATCACAAGTCTCAATTATTTGTTTGTTTGTTTCTTTTTAGTGCACAAACTTCTTTAGGCATAACAGTAGGTAAAATAAATATTTTGTCAGGGCAGAGGGACCCACAAGCAATTCCAAGCTCCCACATTTGGGAAGCACAGCCCAGGTTCAGCCTGTGCCAGGGCAAGACCTGAGGACTAACCATTCCCCTCCCACCTACTCAAGACCTGGTCCTTGTCTTATTTAATGTTTCTTCGTGGTTTTGAACATGAAGCAGTCTTGACACAGACCTCAGAAAAGTTTTTAACAGTCATTCTACCCACAAAGGAAATCTCTGATGTTAGGTTTTCAGGGAAGATGGCTGTCCTAGGTCAGATACATAAAATATCTTGGGGAGCTGTGGAGACTTTGAGCTAAAACCCATTAGATAGAAGTTATACCATGTCTAGTGAAGTGTTTACTCAAGCACAATTTTTTAAAGCTTCCTTTAGAGTACTATTAATCTATCCTGGTGAAATAGAGCTATTTCCTCTATAGTCAGGTATATGACCATTGACATAAATTTCTTAATTTCCAAAGGCAAGTTAGACTATCAAGAAGAGAAGATATAAAAAATGTGTATCTGAGGACACATGTTTTGTCACCCAGGAACAGATTTAATTCGTGCCTCTCTGAATTCTTCAAAATGTTTCTTGCACTTAAACATACTGTAACAGCTAACAAATGCTCATTCAGCTAAATGAACATCCAATGTCCTCAGCCAACACAGACGAGGTCAGATGAAAGACAGAAGCTCTGCTGAATAAGTAATGATGAAAGTTCCTGTGCAGAGAAAGACAACTGATAAAACCACTGAGGAATGAAGAGAGACACTTACCAAGCGCAGCTCCTGGGTACTTGTGTAGGCTGTGGGGAAGGTTCTGCTTTGTAGGAATGCCCATACAGTGCAATTTAGCACCACGAATAAGCGCCCAAGCTCTGAATAAGCACCAAAACAAACCAAAAAGAGCAAGAACTCTATTGCACTAGGACTATGCTGAATACAGGCTAATTAGCCTTCCTATTCAGCAGAGCTAGTTTGCTCTGGAAGAGCACCAAATTGCCCCTGGACCCCAGGCGGGGCCTTTGCAGCACACTGGAGAGCCCATGGCACCACCCGCACATGCCAGCTGACACAGACCTGACTCAGGAATCATTTAGAGGAACACAGCCCACAGACCTCTCCTTGTGATACAGCAGAGCTTTTACAAATCATTCTGCTGAGGCCACTGTGCAGCCCTGAAGGTACAGCATAGAGAAGATACAGGATGACATCCTGCAGAGAGAAGCTCTGGCCTCGCTAAAGGGAGAGGTGAACTACCTGCCAACTTGAAGAGGGCCAGAATTTCCCTTTCCTTGTAGTGAGGTCCAAGCTGTTCAATCCAGCATCAGCTACTTTTATACTCATAAGGCTTTACCTCTGAGTTCACTCTGGCTGGAATTTTTTTCTTAATATGTATGGATCATGTCAGCCACATCTAAAATGGTCTGACCCTTGGGGTTGAGAGGTCATGACATCTATTTAATTCTTGCAACATCTCAAGGCTGTTTTTCAGACAGAAAAGAAAAGGAAAATTCTTCAGAAGAAACTGTAAGTAAAAGGTAGATGAGGAGAATGTAAATGTTGCCCTGGCCAAAGTATAGCTGGGTCAGTTCAAGTTGGCATCTGTATACTTCAAAAAAGTGCCAGAGTAACCACAAACGGTGGTGCTCTTTATTGTGCTTCCTTGAACTTTGACCATCCATCAGCAAAGTATAATTTGTACCGCTACTATTTCATTTTCTCTCAGTATTATATATTTATATCTATTACCTTATAGTGCTGACAGACAGAATCGGGCCTTTGTATTTCCTCTCTTTTTAAAGCATTGCTTTTTCTTGTGCTTATGGAATAGTTAAAAATCCAAAAGTCAGCAGTACTTCATTTTCTCCTCTTGCTTGCCTTATTGCATGCTTCGACTGCCAAAGTTTATTTAGCTCTCCCAGTCTATCCCTGTTCTTTTTTCTCATCAGTAATTTTTTTGTGTAAGCTTTTTCATCAATCTTCCCTTGAGCCATAAATTTTAATCTTTTCTAGAGTTGCACTGGAAGAGCCAGTCTTTCTACGTGTCCTGCTTAGCACCAGCAGATAGTCCAGTTTCTTCTAACTACTTCCCTGATGTCAAAAAGGTCTGCCGGCCTCCCATTTCATCTTTAACAAATAATTATTCCAGCAGTCACTTATTTAATCCTCTCACACAAAGATCTTTGCTATGCTGTTTACTTTCTCTGTAAACTCATACAGTGGGGGGAAAGCAACCTAGCCTTGCTAGCATAAAGAACACTTCTGATAACATAAAAAATGGTCTTTGAGGTGAGTGTGCTGGTTTCAGGAGACAAAGTGATGATAAATAACAGCATAGAAGATTGAAAGTTTATTTAACATGGTTATCTAGGCTTGTATTCTTACAACTGCATGCAATAGAGTAAAGGAGTTTATCAAAGACCACAATGGCTTAAGAATCCTATTTACCAAATAATAACTATGTAGTCAAAGCTGAGACCTGACAGACACACTGAGAATCTCTTTTTCCACACACGTCACCCAGGTGTGGGGTTTTTTTTTTTCCTTTTGCCAGAAGTCAGCTGTCAATAACATCACTGTCTACGCCTTCTGTGCCTCGGGTGAAAGCTGCTCTCAAGCAGGCTGTGAGATAATCCACAAGCGAGAGGTTAACCCCCATCAATGGGTAGCTGCTTTGTGGTACAGCATTCAGAAACGCCTGGCATTTATAACACCATGTTATGATTGAAAATTCAGGGTTTCTTGTTACCCCTTAGAGGGCTCATTCATATGCCAGATGTGCCCACTTGAGACTTACGGACACAATCAGAAAAATAAACATTCGAGTGATAATGGAAATTTGCCAAGGTGCATTTAAAACAAGATTTGGATGGCATTTTCAAAATGTCAAATATTTCCTACACTAGAAAGCACAGAGTCAGGTGCTCCTTCTTTTTTTTTAAGGAGTGGAAGGGTCAAATCCATCCAATTGCTTCAGCCAAAAAACTAAAGTAAAATGGACAAAATTAAAAAAAGAAGATTCACATTTATGAATCAAAACATTCCCATTTCTTCTTACTTAGAGTCTTTGAACAAGTAAATCTGCATTTAATCATGAGAAATGAATGAATGCCATCAAAATTTTTAAAAATAATTAATTTAGTCAAAAAGTATGATGTTTCTCAATGGTTTGATTTGTCCAGCGGCCTGAAAGATTAAAACTTGTTAAAATAAATTGGAGCTCAAATATTAAGAAAACCAGCTTCATCTCAAATTAATACTTTCTTAAGATACTTAATGAAAATTGTTCCCAAGAAGGCCAATGGTATCCTGGTGTGCATTAAGAGGAGTGTGGCCAGCAGGACAAAGGAGGTTATCCTCCCCCTCTACTCTGCCCTAGTGAGACCCCACCTGGAGTACTGTGTCCAGTTCTGGGCTCCCCAGTTCAAGAAAGATGAGGAACTGCTAGAAAGAGTCCAGAGGAGAGCAACTAGGATGATAAAGGGACTGGAGCATCTCCCCTACGAGGAAAGGCTGAGAGAGTTGGGCTTGTTCAGCCTGAAGAAGAGAAGACTGAGAGGGGACCTTACCAACACATACAAATATCTTAAGGGCGAAAGTCACGAGGATGGAGCCAGACTCTTTGCAGTGGTGTCCAGTGACAGGACAAGGTGCAATGGGTACAAACTGAAACATAAGAGGTTTCAGTTGCATATGAGGAAAAAATTCTTTACTCTGAGGGTGACAGAGCACTGGAACAGGCTGCCCAGGGGGGTTGTGGAGTCTCCTTCTCTGGAGATATTCAAAGCCTGCCTGGACGAAGTCCTGTGTAACATGCTCTAGGAGAACGTGCTTTAGTAGGGGGGTTGGACTAGATGATCTCCCAAGGTCCCTTCCAACCCTTGCAATTCTGTGATTCATAATATTCATCAGAAATGTTTTCAGTCTAAAAATAAACAACATCCAAAAATCCGCTTTGTTTTATGTTTGTTTACTTTTTGCCTTAGCAGCGAACCACAGAAGGCAACAGCAAAAGCTCTTGTAATGCCATATCTAGAAGAGTTATCAGGTACACTAATTTGACTGATATCTCTCTGGGTACTTAGTCTTTACTTAGAGATATTTTTCTTTGTACTTCTCATGTGCTTATAAATTTAATAGGTAGTCTCTCGATGCAAAATTAGTCCATAGCTGTTATAAAGCCATCTGGGCTATGCATGCATTTGACAAATTGCCATAACCCCTTTTGCTGTCTCTACCATGCTTAGAAAAGCCTTTGATTTGTGGGGAACATGTCATACACTAAACGTTAATGAAATTGTAAATGGAATGATGCCAACTAGTCAAAATGTCTGTAGACTGTACATTACAAAGAAGATGCATAAGCAACATTGAGCAAAACAGTGGACCTATTATTTACAAAACAGATCACAGCATCTGGACCACAAGTCCATGACCCATGTCAGCATTGTACCTCAGTAAAGTGCCAGCAGCTGATTTTAATATTGATAGTTTACTGTACATTCTTATCCTATCTCATAAAAAAAAAAAGGACTAGCTATTTGATTTTCTGAAAAATAAACCAACACATGTATATGAAAAACTTGTTCATTTATCCTCTACATTCATCTGTCACTTCTCTCTCATCTACATAGATCTAATTCATTTCACTATCAAATCACCTATTAATGATGGTCTAGAAAATGTACTTGATTCTTTCGTTCCTGCAATCTGTCTTAAGAAAATATAATTGCACCTCTATTTGAAACAACATTTTTACCTCATCAAAAGCCCTCCACTGCCCATCCAGCTGGCCTTAAAACATTTTGCAATGCTGTAACTAGAGATGAACAAAACAAGAATCAAAGTGATAAGAGTTAGTGAAGTGAGCTCTGCTCATGGAGTACCCAGGACAGGTCCAGAGCTAGATTTCTTCAGGTATGGGGGAATGTCCCCCATACAAGGTCAAGTCCAAGAGTTAAGCTTAGCCCGTTCACTGGTTACCCTGCAACACTTAGTACTACCAAGAAATTACATTCTTAATGGCATACTAAAACATTAAGTTCATAGGGTATAATCTAGACTTTTGGTTGAATATATCAAACAGCATGTGTTAGATGTGTTATAAAGAAACCTTTTCCATTGCATCAAAACATACACCAAAAAAATAGGCTGGTTTGATGTCACATACGACTGCAAGTAATAAGGTTCTGAAAGCAATTCATTGAAAAATAAGTGTCTCACTAGACAGGCATGAGTCATTTTGCCATGGGTATCCCTTGTGTTCAGACAATGCATTTAGGAAACATGAGTTATCTCTCTGCAATCTTGTCTGCCCTCAAGTATTGTAGATGGTCATCACAGCGTTCTAAGCGTGCCCGTGAAACACCGCAATTGGGAGTCCCTCCATCAATAAAAGCATAGAAACAGCAGCTGAAAACATTGCTCTAATTTCTTAATGATGAAACAGTATTATTGCTATTTACTTTGGATACTTCCCCCAGCCAGGCCAGAGCAAAGAAACATAGAGAGGCATCATAAGTGATAGTCTTGAAGCAAAGAAAGAATAAGTGTCATGCTCCAAATAATCAGCTCTCTCAAATCCCAGTTTTAATTGCAAGATTACCCTACCCATCTCTTTTCCAAGTGAACTTCTCCCAGGATAGTTTTATCTGTAGGTCTGGATAGTGTTGATACAGAAAGCTCACATCTGGAATGAAGAAGTAACACGAAGTCCTGGCATATCATCTGTGGCCTGTCTACCAAGGGAGCTCTCACGTTTGGAGTCTTTCAGCAGCGCACATCGACCTTTGAGGAACTAACGTCAATGGCTTCAATCCTTTACAGAAGTCAGTGTTATAGACAAAAGGGAATGCAAGAAATTCAGGTCAGGTTTTGCTGAATTTAAGTTCTGGTGGAACATTTGGCCTATGTTCTTAGTTCAGGAGATTTACCTTCATCTTGTCTGAAGGTTTACATAGAATTGTCAGCACCGCATGCATGACAGCTGTGAGTCAGATCTCTGAAAATAATGAAAAAAGCTTTAATATCAGGAGGATTTTTGTTCAGAAAAACTGCTTACAAATACTAATGGTAGCTTGTAAGCCCCTGGGATGGCCATAGGTCATGTTTTTCAGCTTTTTTCCCTGCAACCACAAGAGACAGATATGTATTTTCTTTGTATAAAGGTGACCTTCCTACCCAGTCCTATGAGTCTAGAAACTGCAGCTTTAAAAGGAATCTCAAATATAGAACACTCTGTAGAAAATTAGAAAATAATCAATACTAACTGAGTACAAAATCTTTATATGTTGATGTCAACTGTATTTATGAGGACACTATGAGTTATTTTACCAATGTTTTTCATTAGGTAGCACCTGGAGGCTAAATGAGATGAGTTTCCATTGCACTATGCGGAGTAATATAAGAGTTCAGAAGCAACAGAAAGCGTTGTGAAAGGAGTGGTTTTCTTTATTTTCAGTCAATGGCTGACAATACTCCACACTGAAGTTCTGCTACTACCTTGGGATGGTTTTCTATTTTTGCCTTGCATGTCTCCACAATCCAAGGTAAATCTCCATTTACTTTATGTCACACTGAAAAATCTTCTGTGGGCAAAAGGGAATGCACCATACATGCATATTCAAAATATATTGTTAGTCCAGCTAATCCACATTGACTAATTAACACAAAAAGCTTCATTAATAATACAAGAACAATTGTTATAGAAAGAAAATAACCTTTTCTACTAAGTACTCCTTTTCTCTAGTGTGTGCTTACTCTTCCCATGTCCCCTTGGGTCCTAAGCTCAATGGTTTCAGGCTTCCTTGAAAGGATCCTGGTGGAGGGGGAAGGTGGGTTTTGGGGTGTTGTGTGTACAGCAACCATCAGCATCCTCAGTCCTTCACTGGGAGGAGTATGTTCATGATGGGGATCCCAAAAATCCACTTGAAGCTTTTTATCACAGTCTGCTTCTTTCTCTTTGCAGATGAAGTTTGAAAGATGCCCATCCCCAGCCCTGTTATCCCAGGGGCTGTTGTTTGTCTCACACCACTTCCCTGGGGCTCTTTGGCCTTCACCACATCACTTAGGCTAAAACAGGTCAGGAAGCAGTCACTGACCACTGCACAAGGGTTAAACCAAGCTACAGCCAGCGCAGGGCTGGGCACAGACAAACGCAGGGTCCCTGCACTGCCAGGCCAGTGCAAAGCCTGGTGCTTTCTCCTGGTAATGGCAAAAATCCCATTTACTGGGCTGGCACACCTCACTCATGTCTTTATATCAGTCCTGTTTAGGCCTATTGTATCCTCTCATCGTTCCTGTTTCCTTTCACTTTATTATGATTGTAAATGGACTTGAGTTTTCTAAACAAACAAAACTACAGGTAAGGAAAATGGGTCCATAATAAAGAATTCTGTTGTTTGCAGGAGAAAGAAAGGACTGAACCAGCTAAAGAATGGGTAAGAAAAACAACTAAACAAATATTCTTCTGATGATGTTTCAAGTTCAAAAAGCCACATGTAGTATAGAAAACAAAAAAATCCCGTGATTGTGTATTGCCGTTGTTGATTACAGGAGGCAGCTGGAAGGAAGATTGTCCAGTCCACTTCCCCTGAGCAAGGCAGGGCCAGTTACACCCCGATGTAACCTAGCCCTAAATACTTCCTGTGATGGAAGTTCCACAATATCCTCAACTGTCCCCTACCCACTGCTTTGCTCTCTCTACCCCAGACAGTTTTTCTCAGCATTCTTCTTGCTATAACTTAAGGCCATTAGTTCTTCTTTAATCCAAAAATATCTCTAAATCTTTAGTTTGTTTACCTCATCAGTTCACTGATGCACATATAGAACCTCTCTCTCCTCCTGCCTGACTGGTGCAAGCTTTACTAAGATCATTGACCACTTTGAGACAGTAGAGTTGTAATAGAACAGCAAGATATTATTTACCCTCCTGCTTCTTGAGAACATGTAGTACCTGGGAGATCATTCTACATGGTCCCCTTCAGTTGCGTGCAGAGCAAATACTGGAGACTAACAATTCAGATTTTCATCTCTGCCCAATCCTGAGCAATTTATCCATTTCAGGCAATCTCACTACAGATTTTTTACAGACAAGAAAATCTGACGGAGAAATTCTTAACAGCTAGTCATGGTTTTGGTGGTAAGAAGCAGTCATATATTGTTAAAGTACAGCCTAAATTTGCTTTAAGATTATAATGTGCAGTAGTGCGTGAGGGCCAGGCTCACCCACAGGTCCCCAAGCTGAGGTTTCCCCCAGCTCCCTGGTTCAGGGCCAGACAACCGCACCGTGCCCAAGCTGGCCTCGAGCCAAGCCACCCAGAGAGAGCGGAGGTGCCCGGGGCCTTAGCAGTGGCTTTCAATGGGCTTGATGCACATTTATTAAAAATGGAAATACCATAGGGTGCCATAGGCAGGGAGCCGTGGGCAAACAGCACTTGCTTAGCTTGATTTTGTCAGCCATCATCTCCTACTGCTTCTTAATGTCCCTGTGCCATGCAGTAAAATGGAGCTAAACACAGCCACTATCTTTGAACCCTCAGAGTTCTACAAATGAAGATCCTAATTTAATTATTTGCTATTATTTATCAGCTATAGAAATGAAAATACCATTCTGAGATTTACTAATCATTCAGATGCTTATCAAAGCTATACAAGAACAAGTTCCTTTTCTCAACATAGCTATTAAACACAAGACAAATTAGAGCAAAACTGCCACCTAGTGACAGAACCACTGAAATTTATTTTGGAATACCTGAAAACACTCCTTTTTTCCCCTGAAATTTTAGCCAAATGTGCAGTGAATGTTAAAGAAATCAGAGGCTTACTGAGAGCTATACAAACCTTGCTGTAGATAAGCAGAATGCCTTTACTGGAAAGAAATACATAACCTCTTTATTCCATTTCTTTTTCATGTTTATAGTTATTTCAGTGCTCCCACCAGCCCATACTGCCCATATTAAAGTTTTGGACTCTTTGAAGTCCGAAGTTTTGGATTATGTGGACTCATCCAATATGAACTGTGTAAATTTTTTATTAACTGTTTATTAACTGTTCACTACATCTCTTCCAACAAAAGAGTTCAGGAAAGTAACTGCATTCAGTGATGGCCCGTGAGTTTATGGATTCAAGACATCTGCCAAAACAGCCAAATCCCAGAAAACCCAGAAGAGAGAAGCAGCTCTAAAGCTGGCATACCTTTTCTTTCCCCTTCTACACCTTCCCCCTGTTGTCCATGGGATGTCACTACCTCTCCCACAGTCACATTTGGGTCATCTGTTGAGCATCTCTTGTTCCCTACTCAATGTGTTTGGCAAAAGATCAAAACTAAAATACTCATGCTTAAAGTTCTTAACTGGTGAACCATGCACAGGACAAGGGAATCACAGTGCAGAAACACCAAATCTTCAGGAGTGCCATACATGGTGTTACCATAAGAAGCACCTTTCCGTAAGCAACACTCAGCCAACAGCAATGATTGAAAAAGTGATGGTGTACAAGGGACTTGCAATGCAATAAAATTCAGGGAGGCCACATCACCTGTTAACACCCCAGAATAGTGATTTCTCCAGATCTCCTATCCTATAATAATTAAAATCAGACCATCCTTCACATCACCAAAGGTGACTTTTGGAGGCAAAAAAATTAATAAAGAGATAATCGGGAGACAAAATCTACCAGATGGTAAGATCAGCGGAGAAAGGTGTGGAAGTACAGACACAATTTGGGCCACTACACACATGCAGAGCAGCAAATCATAGCAGAGAGGTGTGTGGCAATAAGCTCAGGTCTGAGTGCTGCACAATTGTGTTAGGGCAACACTGCACTTCAGCTGACTCTACAGTTTCCTAGCACACAAAGAGCTAATTAGCCTGTTTCTGCACCATACCTCATTAATCTTCAGGTCCTGGAGTATGGTTGCGTGGACCTGAAAGGGATATCTAGGTGCTCCGTCATTATTTCAGTTCCACGTGCCAAGATGACTACTTACCATTCGGGCTGGTCTTTCTTCATCTTGCACCAATTCTTGTTTTGTTCTTTCCAACTCTTCTCTCAATTATTTCATTTCAAGCTTAGTTCCTATCAGCTCCTTTTAATCTCTTAGAATCATAGAGTCATTTAGGTTGGAAAAGACCTTTAAGATCATCAAGTCCAACCATTAACATAACACTGCCAAGTCCACCACTAAACCATGTCCCTAAGCACCACGTCTTTTAAATACCTCCAGGGATGGGTATTCCACCATTTCCCTGGGCAGCCTGATCAAAATCTTGACAACTCTTTTGGTGAAGACATTTTTCCTAATATCCAATCTAAACCTCCCCTGGCGCAACTTGAGGCCATATCCTCTCATCCTATTGCTTGTTACCTGGGAGAAGAGACCAACACCCACCTCGTTACAATCTCCTTTCAGGTAGTTGTAGAGAGCGATAAGGTGTCCCCTCAGCCTCCTCTTCTCCAGGCTAAACAACCCCAGTTCCCTCAGCCAATCCTCATAAGACTTGCACTCCAGAGCCCTCACCAGCTTCATTGCCCTTCTCTGGATGCACTCCAGTGCCTCAATGACTTCCTTGTAGTGAGGGGCCCAAAACTGAACACAGTATTTGAGGTGCGGCCTCACCAGTGCTGAGTACAGGGGCATGATCACTTCCCTGGTCCTGCTGGCCACACTATTCCTGATACAAGCCAGGATGCTGTTGGCCTTCTTGGCCACCTGGGCACACTGTTGGCTCATATTCAGCCAGCTGTTGACCAACACCCCCAGGTCCTTTTCCTTCAGGCAATTTTCCAGCCACTCTTCCCCAAACCTGTAGCATTGCATGGGGTTGTTGTGACCCAAGTGCAGGACCCAGCACTTGGCCTTGCTGAACCTCATACAACTGGCCTTGGCCCATCGATCCAGCCTGTCCAATGCCTCTGTAGAGCATTCCTACTCTCAAGCAGATGAACATTCCCCACCCAACTTGGTGTCATCTGCAAGCTTACTGAGGGTGTACTCAATCCCCTTGTCCAGATCATTGATAAAGATGTTAAACAGAACCGGCCCCAAAACTGAGCCCTGAGGAACACCACTTGTGACTGGCCACCAACTGGATTTAACCCCATTCACCACAACTCTGTGGGCTGGGCCATCCAGCTAGTGTTTTACCCAGCAAAGCATACACCCATCTGAGCCATGAGCAGCCAATTTCTCCAGGAGAATGCTGTGATAAACTGTGTCAAAGGCTTTACTAACGTCTGACAACATCCACAACCTTTTCCTCACCCACTAAGTGGTCTACCTTGTCACAGAAGGAGGTCAGGTTAGTCAAGCCAAACCTGCCTTTCATAAACCCATGTTGACTGGGCCTGATCACCTGGTTGTCCTGAACATGCTGAGCACTGGAATAGTTTGTACAAAATGATTGTAGAACCTTTGTTGTTAAACACTAGAGAAACTCTAGTCTTGAATGATACAGGGGTTCTTGACTGTGCATGAGAGCAGGATGGCGTGCTAGTTAATCTCTAAAGACCTTCTCCAGATCTCTTTTCTAGGAACCTATGAAAATTAAGAAACATTAAGAAAATGCAAAACAACTGTTTTACATGTCCACTGCATAATTTTCACAAAAAAGATTTCTTGTAACATACAACACTCCACAGTAACTCTAATACATCTATATGTACCTATAATATGTTTACAACACAAAGGCCACAGGAAAAAACAATTAATTTACTGTTCCAGGAAATGCTTGACTATAAATATGTAATATTTTATGTCTGCTATTATTGTTCAAAGAGGCAAATTAATGTAGCTCTCTGTTTGAAGTGGAAATACATTTTTAATATATTATAAGGCAGATATTTCCTAAACAAAATGAGCTAGCAATTGCTTTCCAAAGAATCCTCCATACATGCTGGAAATTAAGCAGAGAATAAGAATCCACATTTTAATTTAACTGAGTGAGTTCTCCTACTACGAAGACCGCCACCATGAATTATTCTCATTTCACCCAGTTCTTTATTTTTCAGCATCTGAGATGCATTTTTCATCACAGCAGAATAATAATTTTTTCATGGAACAAATAAAACTTATACTAAAAGCTTATACCAGATTGTTCCCTTCCCCTCTGCTAGGGAAGCAGAGGAAATGGGCATACTCGGTGATGTCTGTACGTCTTCACTGTAAGAATTTTTAATTCTCCCAGGCAGAAGAAATGAGAGGCTTCACCTCCTGTTGTTCTCAGCTCAGGTCACTTTCAAGAAGACATACTTCAGCCTCAGACATTAGGCAAAGTATCAGCAGGGGTAGGAAACACACTGCATTGCCAGCTTAATGGGGAGCTGGTTATGTTTGGTTTACAACTCTATTAAAAGAACTACAGAGTAGGCTATTACAAGTTAAAGAGTCTACTTGAGCAGCACTAGAGTATGCCTTACTTTATGATGAACTAATTGCTCTCCAGACTGTCACGGCACATATCAAGCGTTTCATCTGTGCCTGAAAGAGACTTTAAATTTCTGGGATCAGGGACCTTATTTGTACAAAAACTCAGGACAGACTAACGCTGCCATTCAATACATCAACAGTGGTGCTTGCCCCCTGGAAGATTCCTGCCAATCTAAGTAAGATTATGAGCTTTATTGATTTTCAGCGTAACTAAAGAGCTGAATATAAGATACCACCAGAGACACTTGCCATTAATCAAAATAATAACTAAAGTGCTGATGTTTGTGTTCTGTACCAACATAAACAGAGGCAGATTTAAGGTATAAGGCCAGGCTTTTCTTTAATGAGATTGAGATAGGTTTTGTGGTTGTTGGTTTTTAAAAATTCTTTTTCCCCAGGGAGGTAGAAAAAAAGGGAGAATACATAAAGGTCATAAACTGCCTCTCTTTTAGTGCAAGTTACCTATTGATACCAGAAAGCCTAAGCAACATAACAAGTAACACCAATGTGTTTCTATCTATGAGTCTAAAGGTCTCAATAAATTACATACTATGCTGATGTATAAATCCACAGAAAGGTCAGACATTCCCTCATGTAGTTCTTAAATGAAGTCATAAGGACTCCGTGCAGGTACCAGGAATTCCTGCATTCTCTACATAATATCTATTCCTGTTACTCACTTTTAGCTATCATGAATTTGTTATGGATGAACAGACAACTAAAACAATACTTCACTGAAGAGTATCTACTCTAGGTGAAAACATATTGGAATAAGATATTTTATCTGGCCAACATCTGCTCATGAAGGACATACGCAGTCACTGAGTTCCCTTATCCTTTCCTCTGGAACAGCTACATTTCCTTTCCTTATTGCTGTCACCAGGTATACCTCCAAGAAACAAAACATGGAGCTCTGATGGTCTACAGAGCACTGCTGAGCTGCCATTCCTCTTCATTACTCCAATAGCCACAGCCTGGAAAGTTGTAGCAGAAAATTAAAAAAAGGAAAAAAAGAAGAAAAGAAAAAAAAAAAAAAGAGAGAAGCACATGCATTTTGCGTGCATTTGAAAACGAAGCTGGTGACAGTGTTATTATGAGAAAGCATTAAAGGTTATCAGTTTGACATTGAGTATGCTATTTAAAAATACCCATCCGCCAATACTCAAGCTGTGTATTTCAGATGGCCTCCTGATGATTCTTGTTAGAGTTTCTGTCTCTGTTTTCATACTGAAGCAGTTCCTTTGTTTCTTCAGCAGCTCTTTTCCACCTGTCTTCATTCCTTACCCATGAGGACAGAACCACGTTTGAATGCCAGGAATCTTCCTTTTTTTTTTTTTTTTTTTTTGCTGTGTTTTCTATTTTTTCCTACTGTTTCTCAGTCCCTTATTTAAGTCTCTAGGTTTTTGACAGCATGTCTGAGGTTTGCTGATATTTTAAACTAGTTGTGGATTAAACAGAGCATGAAAAGGACATCAGCCCCCAGCTTTATCTCCTATTCTCCTTCTGCAGTGTTGGCAAAAAGTCCCAGCATAGTGATATGCCTTCCCTCTCCCCCTGGATCCAATCCCCTCATTGCATGCCAGACTTTGCCTGTTGGCTCTCTGAATATCTACAGCCTGCATGGGGATTCCCAAAGCAGGAGCCCTTCTGCACTGTGCACCACCTGCGGTGCAAGCCCCCGTCCCCGGGAGCCCGCTGCGGGGCAGAGGGAAGGCAGCGCCCTTCTTCCCTAAAATGTGCCTGCAGCAGCGCCATTCCCTCTCTCTTCCCATTACATTTGGACTGTTTTCATCCCTGCTTTGAATTTTGATTCTTTAAAAACAAGCAAAGAAAACCAACCCCACAGCCTTTGAATACAGCTTTGGAATTTCAGGTGTGTTGACTGCCATCAGCTTAGCACTGCACACCCCGAGAAGCACTCGGACCCCAGGGGCTCTTTGGACACTTAAGCAGAGAGACAGCTGTTTTGTAAGCTTGTAGTTGCAGAATTACATTTTTTCCTCAGTAGTATTTGTAAATAAAGCATCAAAAAATGAAACATAGAAGTTATTTTCTGCAGCTTGACTGTTTTCTTCCATAGATTTGACATGTTTAATATCTAATTTTCATGACCTCATTTACTTGTAAAGCCACTCCCGCTGCTTACCTCCACAACATACCCCATGTGGGTGTGTAGCAGTTATGAGTAGTGCTCTGGAACATGTCTTCAGCAATTAAGGCAACATAGATGATTAGGAAACAAGCTCATGAAGATTGGCAAAGACAATGCTAAGTCCTGTGCCTTCCTTTCTGATCCAATGTGAAATGCTGCCTCTTATTATGGGAAAGTAATAATTTTTTGACTTCTATTTCTCACAGTAATGTTAATTTTGGCCACGAAATGTATTTGCTACCTGACACAAAATAAGGAGAAAGGGTAACAGAAAAAAGGAGAAAATGGAAAAGGAGAAAGCTGTTTCTCTAATCAAGGAGAGCTAGGGATCTGGAAAATGAAAATGTGTTGTGCTAAAGACCAATGACATATGATGTCTCTAAAGGGGATGATTCATTTATCAACTTTCTGGATATTCTGCTTCAAGGGTAACTTACATTATCGTTCTTATCACAAAACTTTCCACAGAAATTAGAATAATGTAAGTGAAAGACAGCTCTGTTACCATACCTGTAAAATTGTTACTCTTCAGCTTGCCAAGGCCTCTGGTTTTGTTTCCTCCGTTAGTACTGCCACTGTTTTGGAAAATTCCCCAAGGAAACAAGGTTTATAGAACTGTACAGGCTTCTCCCTGCCTCAGCTTCCCATCCCCAAGCCCCTTATTAAGTTTGTAAGTTGTTCGCCCACTTCAACCGAATTGGGACAAGGGAGGGAAATCCCCATCACTGTGTCCAAACCACCAAAGTCAGAAGCAGCTCCCAGGTCCATACTTGCCCTGCAACCTCATCCACTCCCATTTTATGCTAGCAAGGACAGAAGAAATCAATGGTTCAGACATACTCTTTTTTTCCTGCCAAATCAGTAACCACAGAGTTTATTTTTATTACTGCTTTTTATTTAGTAATGGCAAAGTTCATTCATTCCTG
>NW_009260268.1:4942658-4960693 GCF_000687185.1 Egretta garzetta | reverse complement strand
TGCTTTTCTACTTTTTTAACCAAGTCTTTTACATTCCAGGCTAACAAGAAGCACCATTTAAAAAAACACCAATACACGTCATCACATTGCTCCTAGGGCTGTCATTCCACGACATCACTGTGAGCCAGTTGGTAGCTCTCATCCTAGGAAGTTTTTTCTAGAATCCAGTCTGAATACTCAGCAACTTTTGTGTAGACACCCGGCTGCCTGGGGCGAGCACAGCCTTCGCCCCAGCTGGTGATGCCCACCAGATACCACACCTCCTCGTGCCTGCACGACAGCGGCCCTCCTGAATCTCCCTGCGTCACAGGAGAAAGACAGAGCACACAAGGAAGAGCTCTCATCAGTATTTCTCTCTCAAAGAAAAGCTTGATTAAAATCGACATCATTCAGTGTTACCACCAGCATGATTTCAATCACTTTCGCTTAAGGCTAATTGACGGAGTACTGAAGCAGGTTTTCTGTGTTTCTAATAAATTGACTAGTAAATTTTCTACTAAATTGACTTCTAAATACTTTCCAGTCATTGCAAATAATTTCCACTTCCCATGAAGGTTTAAAACTACTGACTTTTTTTTTTTTTTTAATTACCTACATACACTGATTGAAAACCCAAGACACATGAAGACTGCATGTGCAAGTGAGAAAAACAGTACATTTGCCAATGTTTTCTTGTATGACCTTGTTTTTAGTATGCAAACCTCAGTTCTTTATATGGCTTTTCTTGTTTGAGCTACACTGTCCCCCTCGGGATAAAACACCTCTCTCTTCCTTTCCTATGCCCAACTGATCTTTCTTTAGGTTCTTTAGTGCAGCAGTTAAGAGTTGTTGAGAGAATAGCAAGTGTGTTATTTTTATAAAACAGCAACTCCATGTTCTGGGACACTGTAGCAAATAAAGAAAGATTAATTGGCATAGAGGAAAAATTACTTCCCAGTTCCAAGTAATTTTATTCCTAATTACTCAATACCCATCATAGTAACAGTAACATTTTAATATAAAAGTGTTAACAGATAAATGCTTAAAGTGAAAACACTCTATTTGGTAGAGGATTTAATCTTACTAACCAGTCTATTTTGTTCTTGCATAAATTAACTCATAATATTTAAGTTAATGGAAGTGCATGAGTTTACACTCAAGCAGAGGATTTGGCTCACCAAACTCAGGCTGATGTGGCATTTTCAATTCTAGTAATGAACAGACCAGTCTGCTCAGGTTGTCTTTAGCCTTCCATTTTAATAGCATTGCTAGCACCCTCCCTTCTGGTTTGTACACAGTGGGTGCTTTAAAATAAGCTTTCATGTACTGTATTTCATGTCAAGAACTAAAAAAATCACATAGGAAATCTGCTTTTATTGGAGAAATGCTTTGAGATACTATACGTGCCCTCTTTGGCTTTCTGATACTCTGAAGGAATACTGGTTTGTTCCCTAAATGAATGAGAGAGAGATGTATACACACAGAGTTTCTTATCCATGGAATCTATCCCTAAAGACTTCAACATCACATAAGAAACGTTTTGCATATACCTTGATTTTCAGTGTTTTTGACATGCAAAACTGACAAGTTAATCAACAGCTCTACTGATAACCATGTTTTTCTGATGGCAATTAAAAATAATTACATTATTTAATTATATATTTGAACAAATGGTTGGACTATATGACTATATACTACTTCTTTTCATTACCTTACAAGCATCCCTTCCACCTGTATCATAGCCAGCACAGATCACTTTGTCACCTATTCTGCGTTTCCGGTACCTTGCCTGGCATTCCTCTTTTGACATGAGGGGAACAGTAGCCTTCTGAAGAATATCTTCTACACGACCTATGTAACAGACAGTATGAACAGAGAAATGTTTGCTTCTAGCAAAATAAAAGTTAAAATTAAACTCTAGAAATCTCCATACAGTGATAGATATTACAAAGTTGGAGGCCACTGCTTTTACGGTGTTGTTAGATGTTCATAACACTGATTTTCCTTTTTTTGTGTTAGTAAACAATATGAATCATCTGCTAATTTGAATGTTTTTATAATGCCATTTTTTGTCTCATGAGTGGGCAAGCCTCAAAACCCCCTTGTGTTCTGCAATGGATCCTCATATGAGTAGGGTTTTCAAGACTTTGGCCTTTGAAATCTGTCCTCCCATTAAGAACATTGCTTTGTGTTATTAATAATTATTTCTTAGTAATGTGTTACAATAGGTTTGGAATCTCTCAGTTGCCAAATCTGTGCTGCTCCATGCCCTTACTAGTTTACAGGATGGAGAAATTTGCACATAGAGTAAGCCTTTTCTTAGAAATTAACAGAAGAAATTAGCCTCTACAATATCTGCCTAAATTTGTTAGGTTTCACATTGAACTCTAACCTTCAAATAGGAAGGTGGAGAAAAGAAAAGACACTGTTTAAATATGTGTGTGTGTGTATACGCACACATAAAAGTATTAATAAATACATGTAAAATCAGACTTTGATAATGAACAGCTATTCGGCCTACCTCCATATAAAATCAGAGGAGTTCAAATCCCATCTACTATCAAAACACAAAAGTCATTGGCATTGTTTATAACCAGCCTTCAGAATCATAAAAGCAACATACTTCAATCTCCAACTGAACACGTGAAAAACATGTTATGTGCAGATAGTAATTCATAACCTCACTGTTCAGTGATAAGTTCATTGGCTTTTTCCACATGCGAGCATGAAAAGGAGTGTGCATTCCAGATATCTACTGGGTTTTGCTAGTAGATTAAGCTAGAGTCCAAGGAAAAGTATCTGAGGGCTGTACAGGATATAGATAAGGTTGCATTCTTAGATATTTCAAATTATTGAATCAAACTATTTTAAAAAAATCTAATTTAGTGTCAGAACACAGAGTTATTTAATGATAATTTCATACATCTCTCATATATATTTTATGATGTCTTAATAGAGGTAGATTCTAATTACAGTGCTGGACAGATAGCAATAATGATAGCCAAGAACATAGTAGAATTTTCTTTTTTTAAAAGAAGGGGGTTTTCTTTTTTTTTTTAAAAAAAAGGGGGGGGGGAGTGGGTTTTGCATTTATAATAACTCACTGTTTAAATATTTATTTGTACCTTTTTCTTTTCTATAACCCCATCCGATGACCCAACAGTCAGTATAAAGTATGTTAGCGTCTTCTTTTGATGGCAGGCAAATAGGTAGTTGGAGATCTAAAATATGATTAAAAATATTAGTTTGTCCAGCAGAGACAACTGCAACATTAAGGTTTTGTGGGCACCTACACAACCCCTGATGATAGCGTTGTCCCTTACACTATATATCGATCCAGTCACATAAGTAAAAGCCACCCATTTTCTTTTCAAAGCCAATGGAATGAGACTCTCCTCAAACCCCAGTAACTGCATACTAAAGGAAGCCAGCCCAGCTGTCATGCACTGCCGTACTGATGCCAGCCCTGTGTCAGCCTGCACATTTTCAGAATTCCTCTGAAATACACTACATACCAGTAAAATTCATAGGCTTATCAAGTTTCATTAAAGCAATGTCATATCCAGTCTGTGCGTATTTATACTGAGGGTGAACAATAATCTCTTCCACTTTGAAGAAGGGCGTATCCTCATTTATTTCTGATTGTTTTAAAATACCAGCATAAACACGCCAAATGTTGGGATTCCCAAGACTGAGGGAAAAAGACAAACAGTCAGTCTGTGGCAAAAGATTTGCGCTGATTTAGAGTTTGTGTGCAGATGCCAACATCTTCCGTTACTCCTGCGTATACAGCAAGCAGCACCGAGGTCATTCTTTCCATTTTTTATTTTCACACTCTCAAAACTAAGAAAAGGTTTGTTTTTTCCATTCCCTCCACTTCTTTCTGTTCCTCTCCCTATTCCTATTTTCATCCCCACATCAATTTTCTTTCTTTTTTATGCTCAGGCTCTCATTGTCCTGATCCTTCTTCATCCTCCTTCCCCTTCTGCCTTCTTTTATTTTCTCTTTTTCTCTTCTTTTTTTTTTTTAATTTTCAAGGGCCTAATTCAGGCCCTGAAGTAGTAAATTAGATTCTTTCCATTCATTCCAGCACAATGTCTTTTCTAGTAATGAAAATAGGGTTGAGAATATAAATTTAAGTAGAGTCTATTCTGCTACTTATTTGTTAGGAAAATCACCCTAGCCATGTAAGTATAGTTTAGAAAGTGTAGGATCATAGACCTATATGAAAAGTTCCAGTTAATCTTTATGATTTCGACTTTACTTTGAGTAAGTTTAAGGGATATTTCATTGTGATATTCTACCAATAAGGCAGCCTAGAAGTTTTGGTACATGCAATGGAGAAGATGCAAAACTTGTCTTGAATAAACTTTCCAAAAATCTCGAATATTTTATATATGAATTCATAAATATCAGTTAGGCTTAATAATTTCCAAATAACAAAGTCTATTTTTTTATTTTTCTTTTGCAAGCTTATCTTCCCCCTTTGCCTTTTATGATACCGATAACTTATACACCGGATAGCAGGTAGAGAATTACGGGTTTTTATATAGGGTTTTTTAGAGAGTTTAACCCCTCTTATAAAGTTCGCTACTGGAGGCAAAATATTGGCAATACTGCCAATATTGCACATGAAAACAGTAATGGGTACTGTACTACACTGCGTGAGTAAAAATGCCTGATTTTGGACCACGTTGCTGGGTCAGCCCCCTCTTTTTTGAAGCACTTCATCTGTTACCTGTCCCTTTTCGCCTATCAGACTGCATTATAGCCTGAAACTTTTCACTCTGTAAATGACAGGATAGCCTGCTTTACAGGTGAGGACAATCTAACAAAGGAAATTTATCATCTGCATGACAATTAAATCAGCCCTTCACAGCACAAGTAATTTCATGACCCAAATCTGATGGTAATTTGGTGAACAATACAGACTATATGCATCAGTGCAAATTAACAATGTCTTAATTACTGGCTGCTGTAGATTTTGTTCTTACAGTTGAAATCTGCTTTAAAAATAGAGTATTAGTTGACTGATTGATAGAATTTGAAAAAAAAAAAAAACAAACCACCTGTTAAAGGAAAACAAGAAGAATTGGGATCTGGATGTTTCATGCAAGGCAGAGATAGGTATCTCATGCATCAGAAGCAGCCTAACTGGACCCCCACAGAGATTTACTTCGTGTCCTGGTCAAATAAGTTATCTTGCTGAGCACCCTGCTACTGAAGCTATCAGATTAGAACCATTTCTTAAGTGCCATGGAGAAGTTTCTGAGATAAGTCATTTGAAGTTTACGAAATGGAATAACCTAGCAACAGATTTTCCTTGACAGACGATATGGTATTGCAGTAAGAAAAAGCTTATATTGCATGAGAATGTCTAAGTTTCTGTAGGTATCTGGTGTCTGCTTTAGAATTTCATCTTCTAGATGCATTAAAATAATTTAGCATCGGTAGTACAATACTGTGTTACAAAGGGACAAAGTATAGAGTTCCAGTTACATTAAGGATATGAATAGTCTACCTTAGACGTTCACCTTTTGGTTACATTAAACCAGTTTATTTTATTCTAGTCCTCACTCTTATTTTTTTGAAAGGTAGATCTCCACTCATCTCACACACTGGATGAAATTTTTGGTTTTATTTGTACATTTACATTTAGGCCTCACCTCATGACACAGTGAGCAGCTGTAAGAATCCACAGGTTGCTGATGATGGAGCCCCCGCAGAGGTGCCTCTGACGAGACAACTTCACGTGCAAGCTGACTTGCCATGGCCATTCACCAGGGGAAGAGTCGGTCCCTCCAATAATCCTAATAGTTCTTGCAGAATGCTGCATGCACACTATAGAAATAATTTAAAACTCTGCTTAGAGATAATTTGCATTGACCAATGAAAAACGAAGGTGAGACTACTGCTGATCCCTAAATAGCGACCGATCTATTGCAAAGAAGGTGATACATGATACATTCTAATCCCTTTATGATTTATGATCATAAAGTTTATCAAATACAAGTTCGCAGCACTACTGCTGGAGTTTACAATGTGCAGACCTGGCCGACTTCACTTTTTCAGAACACTCTAACTTCACAAGGCATCCCATTGGGACAGTGCCACCAATTCAAAACAACCAATTAAAAAAAAAACAAATGAAAAAGCGGGAGGGTTGGGGGGTGACTTCCTGTACTGAAATAAGTTAAGCACTGTCTCTTTTACATGAAAGAGGTTTTACTTACCAGTACTGGTTTTTTTTTTACATAATCTTAGGGAGTATCCAGAGATCCTTCCTGGCCCATGTACTATTTCCACCGGAGATCCATTTGAGGACATCCTTAGGTGACACTCACACTTTCTGCCAGTGAATTAATGCAAAGATTCAGTTTGTACTTTTTTTATGCAGAACACATACATTACCCCCCTCACCAAGTCTGCAGATTGATTATTTCATCAATCTTTGAACATTAAAAAAACAAAAAGTATCTCACCTTTCCTTGTTGCATGAATCTTGAAGGGGAAAATAGGTAAAAAATTGGCAGCGGATCACGTCTGTGCAAACCTGCTGACAGGCTCTGTGTCCTTTAGTATAAGTGACACTGAGTTCATCTCCCAAAAAATTCATGTGCATGTAAGTGCGAGAATTGCAGGCTGTAAGAATGAGTGCATTCCAAGCATCAAAAAGTCTCTTAATTTGATTAATTCAAAATTAGTATTTTATTGTAATTTATAGTTTACCAGGAAAGTATCTTCTGCAATTTAGGAGACTGAAGCCTGATACAGCATTTTCTCTTGATATAAGTGCCTCTGGTATCCCACTTGTTGATGTCTTCAGAAGGCAAAGATTTCTAAAATGAAAAAAATTTTACAGTAACTAAATGTGTTCTTGCATCCTAAAACTGATTGTTTAGGTACTGGTAAGGGAAGGTTTACTCTTAAATGTGTTTTTTCTCCCAACTCTCTATCTGTAAAAGTATTTCATATGAAAATGCATTCACTAAATTCACTAGTTCACACTAAA
This sequence comes from Egretta garzetta, assembly GCF_000687185.1. Classification (NCBI taxonomy): domain Eukaryota; kingdom Metazoa; phylum Chordata; class Aves; order Pelecaniformes; family Ardeidae; genus Egretta; species Egretta garzetta. The sequence continues at coordinate 4,953,702 of NW_009260268.1, read as the reverse complement.
TTGAGAGGGCTTTTGTAGTTTTGTGAAATGGCATATGACTGTACTACTAAAGGATGTACCATATTTATACATATGTAGAAGAGGTGACTTTAGATTCCATATGCCATCTCAGCCTTGCTTCTCCCTGAAATTCCTTCAAAACTTTATTCTATTTTGTGTGGAATGTAGATTTTTAACTATTCTCACTACAAAGTATGAAACAAGGAGGCTCAATAGAAACATTTTTAAATCTGTTAACTTCATCAAAAATCTTTTCAAGTAAATAACTTAATACTGCTCGGAAACCAGATGACTCTCTTGATAATTTCATAAAATTCAGCTTTAAGTCATTAAGGCAGTCTGGAGGCTCACTGACTCTTTGATGTGCGTTACTTTTTTCAGATTAACATCAGATATGCAGCTGCAATATAAAACCCCTGATCACACTGGAGAACAGAAGAAACGCCCACAGGAAATTATAAACTTATGAATACAAAACATAAAAAGCTGTGCTTTACTGAAAATAACCCTTTAACAAAAATTTCCGTAAGCATAAGAAAATAGTGGTTTAAAAAGACTGTGTGCTTTTTTTATTAAAAAAAAAAAAAAACAAACAACAAACTATTTACAGAATTACAGTTAGTTGTCATATTCACCTTTGGGATTCTATTTGCCATTCCCTGGTAAAGAATGTAAAGAACAGGCACTTTGGAAAATATGTACAAATAGTTTGGCAGACAGAGAGATCAGGAGTGAAAAAGCTTGTAATATTCATTCCTGAAAATTCTTGATCTTCAAAAATGTCCATTTGACAATCTGTATAAAACAAGAACAAAATATCAAAATTCCAAAGTTTTTATTATGTCATCAGGATATTAAGGTTTACAGAGTATTCGTTCATACCCTTATTCACATTTTCCTTCCTTTGTGACCAATAAACCGGAAAGATAACACCACATTTTAACCAAAACACATTTCTCAAGAAGAGTTTTGAGTGTGTAAACTCATGGAGAGGACTATTGAGCAGGGATAAGGTTCATATAGAGAAGAGAAAGTGCACGTTAGGCTACAGATTTGCTAATCTAATAGGGAAGGCTTTAAATTAGGAACAGTGGAGATCAGTGTACAAATCCACAGTTCAGAATAAATCACGGTAATCTAGGCAAAGCCTAAGACAATTAAGGTAATGGGTATATCTAAGAGGATCATGGGAAAACTAGAAGGAAAATAGTGGGATGATCCCCTTAACACTTTATTAAATGCTATTTGAAAAGTAGGCAGAATAAGCAGTAATAATGAACAGTCTGCCCCCTGACATGACCCAAATAACACAAGAGAGTCTTGGCAGGGTAATTCACACAACCAGACCATGGATATAAAAGCTACATGAAGTACTAGCATGCTTAGAAAGAGAAGAATGAGTTGCCTTCTCCAAAGATATACTTGAAGTCCTAGTTAAAATCACAGTGCAACCATAAAAAGTGGAAGATAAGAAAGCACCAGCATGGAGGATGTTTCTTGAAACTATCAAGCTGTAAAGACAGTAAAAGCAGTGAAATGATCCAAAGCACAGGACCTGGTGGCAGCAGAGAACTTCAGCTGTTGAGAAAGTACAGCAGCCAAGTCGACACTATCCCGTGAGTTATAGAAACATACTGGGAATGTTTTACTGCAGGAAGGGAAAAAAACAGTAAAAGGGAGAGGTAAAGCTTAACGTGGCTCCTGTTAATTTGATGAGGTTTTCAAAATACATAAACATGAAAGGACAACAATACTGGACAGTAATTACACAATAAGAATAGCAAAAAATAAGTCAGTAGACTTGAAAATAAGGGTCAATTAACTGACAATTAGTAGGTAAGACCCCATGTTAAGGGGAAATAGAGTTCAGGAGAATGGGCAGTTTCTAAAGTAAATTATATTTAAAGCAGAAGTGTGGGTCTGGCAGTTTAGGGAAGTTAACCCATGACCTCAATGGTCATGTTCGGTGATTGTTCAATATTCAATGACCTCAACGAAGGGACTTTGCAAAAGGGCAGAAATACAGACAAATCGCTACGGATGTGTAATAGCATGTGTGTATAAGGACAAAATCAGAAAAGCAAAGGCACAAAATGAAAGGCCAAATGGGAAGGAACAAACTCTTTCAAGAAACATACGTAGTACTATTCAATTAGCATTAAGGAAGGAGCCCAGATTCTGCTCAGAGGAGAAGGAAAGCTAATGGCAAAGGACACAAGAACGGCTAAAGAACTACATTCCCCCCACCCCTTCATGAAAACAAACTGCAGTTGGATGGCCAACAATGCGAGTATTACTGAGCAGAGGGAAGAGGGCAAGCTAGAAAAGGAAACAGAGGAATCCCATAATATTGATGGTTCCAGTGGTCTTGGAATCTGACTGAAGCAATCTCAAACTTTATTGGTACAATTTAGCTTTTGGTGTTCACAGAGGGTTGCTGTGATTTCAAAAGCTTTGAAAGGGGAAACACCTATTTTTAAAACGATGACACTGGAACATATACAATGTAGGACTAGTCAGCCTAAATGCAGCTAGAAAAAAAAAAACAGAACAAATATTCAAATAAACAATTCAGATATTTACAACACAACAAGGCAGAATGTGTACTGAGATATTATGACTGCTTTTGACAAATCTCTGTCTGGACAGGTATAGCAGATCTGTCTTGGATTAGGACAGATGACCTCCTTAGACAACCCCTTGATCCAATGGTACTGTCTGGACTTCTATGATCCCATGGATTATTTCTTCTCTGTCTCTCCTCTTGCCTTTCTTGCAAGACACAGAAAGCAAGGAAAGACAGGTAGGAACAAGTTTGACCCTCACATGCTTTCAGAAATTCCGATTTAATTTGTGATGGATCATTGTTGCCATGTCATCACTGTCATAAGCCATAAATGTCTTTGATTAAGTCTCAAATGGCTTTTGATATTTTTTTAACTTAAAATCATATTGTTTGTGCATATGTTACAGTCACTCAATTCTTCTCAAAGTCTGTGAGCAGGACCGTCCTGAGTACTGTGATTTTTTGTCTAACCATGAATACCTGTCTTTCTAGTATATCTTAATGCAAGAGTTTGGGGGAAAAAAAAATCTTCCCCCCATTCTCTCTCATATACGTAGTGAACAAATAGCTAAATTGTTTTCTTCTCTGTACAAAACTTTTTCTTCCTTTTTTTTTATTCTTCACACTTTTTTCTTTAAGTATCTTCATTGTTAAGATATTAACAAAACTACTTTTTCAATAGTTTCCAAAGATTATTCCTACAATAGGACTAGAAAGAGTCTGAAAAAAAACATTTATATAGAAAAAAAACCATGCAGAGTCTCTACAAAATGTGACTTCTATGGGAAAAATAGATTATCTGTGAGCTAAAATAAGGCTATATGGAAGCAGAAGAACATCATCACCATTAAGAAGGGAAAATACCACACAGTAAGACAAGGTGGGGGTAGGCTTAAAAAAAGAAGGAAAAAAAAAAAAAAGAAAAGAAAAAAGTGAAGGGTATTGCAATTGAGAATAAGAATGTATAACACACACTGTTTGATCTTGCACTCTTGAGAGTTTTGCCTGAGTAATGATTGCAGGAACAAGCACAGACACTGTTTTCATCATCCACAAAACACAGAATGCATCCCTTCATATTAGCCAGTTGTATTAGAAAGCTGTAGGTCTTCATTAAAAATTTGTAAGTGCACACATGGTATACAAACAGCATTTAGCAAGCTTTATATTCCTCCTCATCTTTGACTTTGATGGGATTTTATCTTTCATTTTTGTATCCATGGTGCAAAGATAACATGCAATTTCATCAAGCTAATCTTATGAAAGAACTCTTTAGATCTTCAAAGCAGGCAACTGGTTTTGTAAGACAAATGATAAAACGGAAAAATTAAAAAGACCTGAACCTCCTTTATGCCTGAGAGTACTAACTGTAGTTTCAAGAATAAGTTTATATTAGAATTATTTTACATAGTAACACATTCCTACACATCAGAGATAGACTGCACCTCATCATCCATAACCCTTAAAACTAAACTGAATCAGAGATTTTAAATAGTTACCTATTTCAGAAAGCTGGCATGGCTTTAAAGAGAATCCAGACACAACCTCATCAATCACCTTTATGCTGGTTGGAGTTCCTACACTGGTATGTTTCAAGAAGCATTTTTTACTAAGTGACAAAGAATAAAGAAAGTGGTAAGACAACAGGCCATCTTCCTTGGTCTCCACCATCCTCCTGGCCCCATAATTCCTACCATGGTGCATGTTCTGGCCGCGAGCCAGAGCAGTCTTCAATCTCCAGAACAATCTTCAAATGAGGAACAGAGCAAGCTGAACAATGTTTAACTTGTAAAATTGAGCAGATGAACAGCTCAGAAATAGACCTGACAAAAATGAAAGAATTTCTCTGGCTGCTCTGATGATGCTATTTTTAGAGCAATAAGCAGAGCAAGATTTAACAGAGCAATAATGCTGCACACCTACCAAAATAATTTGCATCTCAATAGCTCTAGTGGATTCTAATTCTTTTCACTGCTGTGAGAATCGTTTGTCTTTCTCACTGATGGACAAATGAAAGCTAATTTACTACAGACATTTTCCTATCTGTAAGTTTGAATAAACATTGCAAGGATGACAAGTCAAGGAAAAACTATTTCCTTGAGTAAATTCTTGCACCTTAGACTGCTCTGAGATTTCTGTCCAAGGAAAGGGATCAAACCTGTATTTACCGAATGGTTTCATTGTGAAATGTTTCTGAGGCATATGTAAAAAAATGACAACGGTTGTCATTGGTACATCGTTTTTGACATTGTTGATAGCTGTCAGCCATAGTAACGTTATAAATTTTCCCTTCCATATCCAGTCCTGTGTGGACATCTGGGCTGCAAGCTGTGAAAAAAAAATAAAAGAGAGACCAAGTTCTGAAAACATGTTTCTGTTCTTTTCCCCACCCCACATCCTGAGCTACCCCAAAGACAGCAGTTCATATGACACAGTGCTCATAATCCAGATTCCACGTCATTTCATCTACATCGTATTTCACATATACTTCCAGCAACAAAATCAGAAGCATAGGTATAGTACAGTACCACATGGCAGAGGAAAAAACTGGCGGACTTTGATAATGCCTCTGCCTACGCGAGAGGAGTTCTAACCATGAAGGCTGAGACCACGATGACATTAATCAAAGCAAGAACTCGGGATTAATACTAAAGCATACTTTCCCATTGCCAAATTCAGAGCAGTTTAAAAGGCAAATTCTGTCCTCATAAGCAACAGACATCTCCCATTTGAGTCAGAAGATTTAATTTACACTCCACAGAGGAAGAATTGGGACTGGGGGGTTTGAAATAGCTGTCCCCCATGCAGGATGCAGGCTTTGCCTCATGGTCAGTGAGGTCTCTTCACAGAACACAAGTCAGCCAACCATAGGTGGAGTTTTTTTAACATATAGGGGTAGATTTTCATTTTAGTGATATTAGTCTGGTTCTAGAGTAACTCCAGATATATCCATTAGCCTATATAGTGTAAAGAATAACATCCGACTGACGTCTCTTTTGCTGGGGCAAAGCTACTCAGAAAATATAAATGCGACAGGCAAATGGCAAGCAAAAGCAAGCACAACTGATTTGCCAATAGCTGCAATGGAGAACTTGCATAAAGCAAGACCCATTTAGCCCTGGCATATTGAGGTGCTCTACCAATAAATCTAAAGAATTAGCCTGACATCCATAAGACCCTAATTTGGCCTTAAAGTCAGGAGGTGAGTAAGTAAATTCTTCCTTATTCTGTTTTTCTGCAGTACCACGCTATGCTTAAAGCTGATATCCTCTTAATGGCATTGTTATGATGGTACAAGTCTAAAACATATTTAAAACAACACATCTGATAACTCATGGGTATGGCATGCTGAGACTCAGACTCTGTGCATAGCGCACATATACTAAAAGATGGAGCTGCTAATAAATTATTACACAGAATCATGAAGGTAGCAACACCACCTTGTGACTATGCCTTTCTGTTTTGCTGGGCATCTGCTCTACACAGTTACAAGGCAGGGTCACACACACCATGCGAGCAGCTTGCTGGAGTGGAATTGTAGTAGTAAATTAATCTTTAGAAGTGGAGCTACCAGTTAAAGCATGTGCTCCCACCTGCCTCTAGCAAACACAACAGTGACTGCAGGAGCATAATTTCCCTGGTTCCCTCATCTGGGGAGCCCCGGTGGCGATAGTTGGGGCTGAGGGTGAAACCAGTGGAAGATTTTGTCAGCTGTATTTGAAGGACATCTGGCAAAGAACATAGAAATCACTGCTTGGGTGCTTCCCTGATTCTATTCCTGTTTTCGAAATGCTAATTTTCTAACATCTGCTACATGATACAGAGCATAAAATGCATACATGTGAATAACCGTATCTTACCACTAATTTGGATGTTACACTGTTTTAAGGAATGTCCAGAGATAGCTCCTTCCATATCCACTTTTGGCAGCATTTCTGTATCGCTGTCTTTTAAGTAGCAGGAAAACCTGTGTTTTAAAATGCAGCAATTCACAGCTTTTGCAGTACAACAGAGACTTTCATAATTGTTTCTTAGGTGAAATGCAGGCTGTCCAATATCCCTCAACATTAAAATTTAGACTACAAGTGCAATCTGGAGAAAGATAGTGCAGAGCTGCACCTGCTTTTTTGGCACTGGCGGCAGATGAGATTACTTGGTGTATGAGGGAGCTCCAAGAGGTCTCATTAAAGCAAGAAGCAGAGCCCAGGGTTTGGAGGACAGAAATGCACTCGGCATAGAGAGGGAGGACAACCCCATCCTCTCAGGCTATGGAAGTTCTTAATTGTGAGAAAAATACACTAAAGGGGGTGGGTTGGGGTGGGTACAGCAGAGGGGACCATTGGAGATGTGAAATTGCTCACGTTGTCCCTCAACAAGAAATACGCGGCACAGAGGAGGGAGTGCACAGTCAGTTCTGTGTCCTTGAAAGGCTTGGTATGCAAGTGTGAAAGATGGGGCATTGCCAAATTTAACCTTTCGAATTTAAGCAAATACTCTTCTAGATCCAGTTTTAAAGACACACGACATTGTTTTCCATGGCAACCCTGTAGCTTTCCCCTGTGTGCCTGCATTCTGTCAAAATGTTACCAAGTTCCTAAAATCATCACAGGAGACCAGAAAAAGCCACACGAACATGAACATTTTACCTTTTTGCAGGATCTTTAGTCCATGCCGCTGGCAAATAGGTGAAGAGCAGACAGGTGGGATGGTAAGTACACACTACTTGGCAGTAATTGGCACTTGGCGTAAAAAACGTAGCGAGGTCTCCTCCTTGGAAGGATGTATTTTCATAGATCTTAGTCACACATTCTGATACAGAATAACAAAACGTGTAAATTATTAGAGACGGGAACACACACAGTTCCCCAGGAGAGGGTGAAGCCACTGCTCCTCTTTGTCATTGACCTTGCTTTTAAGACAGTCCTTTGGCAGGAGAAGAGGGTGAGGGGGTTGAGTGGCATGGTTCCCCTGAGAGTCTCATCTTTGGGCTCCAGCAGAAGTAAAACTCTCTGGGGCTTCTCCCCCTCTTCCCTGCCTCGTACCCGATGCTGGAGCAGGGCAGCTTGAGCCGAGGCAGAAGCCCACGCCACAGGATGGGCCACAAGGCAGATCTGCATGGCAGAGAGGGAAGGGACCTTCTCATGGCAGATTTCAGGAGCAGCAGAAGCATCTCCTGAGTATGGAGCACCATTAAGAGGAAAACCAGTAGAAGGAAGCGCAGAGACCAAAAAGAGTTAGAAAGGTGTATGGGAAGACAGTCCTGTTTTGTTTAGGGATGCTCCAAGGCTGGAGTCACAGGCAGTGCCACTGTGCACAGCTTTAATGGCTCCCAGCATTTTATAAACCTTCTGGTCCCTCGCACTTCACCCTGAACCCCCTCTGACTTGCTTTGCAATGAAGGAAATACTGTTTGCAGGAGTAGGGTCTCAGGAACCGTCCAGAATAAAAATGAGCTCAACTACCGCCTCACATCTGCAGGAATTAATCATCAATCCCATATCAAACTCTGTAATGAAACCCACTCATGCTGCAGAGCCATGCGATGAAGGTGCCTAAGCAGCAACCTGTTCCCAAAAATGACAGCATTTGTAAGATCTCCGTCTTAAAACACACAAGAGGGCTGGCTTTGCAGAGGAGCCCACTCTCTTCTTGTATTTTGCCCTCCAAAGGGGTAACGAATCAGCAAATATGCCGATTTTTATTCCTGTAGCTACAAAAGTGCTTTTTCTTAGCTAAAAGGTAAAGAGAAAACACAGAATTTTTACAGAATGGGAGGAAACCCAAATGAAAACATTTTATCTAGCTGCTTGGTCTGTTACTACAGAGCTATCATACTGTATCAAAAGCTATTTCAAATGAAAACAAATAGAACTATCATATTGGATTTTACAGGTTTAAAATATTACAAGTCAGTTTTATTTGTTAGCGTGGTTATAAACTATACTTAGGTAATTCTATGTTTCCTGCACATGGGTAAAAATATATCATTTACCCAAAAAAAGGGAAAAAGTAAGGAATTATTAGACATATGTGCAAGATATGTTAATATCTTTTAAATGTTAATTTCTGGTAAATACAAAATTTGTACTTTATAAACATGCACATTTTCTGGTATATATATTTTCAAGGCCTAAAAAATGGTATTTATTAGTCTCAGTAGAGTTTCATTGCCCAACTTTGTCATTAACAGAAAAGCATTTTCTATTACTTAGAACACTCTAAGCAAATTCTAAAGTCAAAAGACAAGAATATTGCAATTATTTGCTGTATCAGATATTTGGGATCTTATTTACTTTCAAGTGTAAAGTAACACACAAAAAAAATTGATTTATGCTGTAAAACTATGTACCATGTAAAACTATGCCAGTTCTGAATAGTTTAATAAAAACATATTTCCTAGGCCTCAGAAATATTCCAGGATTCTAGTTTTGCTGAGATTTCAATCCATTTAAAACATTACCTTAAATAACACCTTAATTACCTTAAATAATTACCTTAAATAATACTATATTTATCAAACACATTTGGCTAAAAAGACGAGTTACCTAATTGTCCTCCGAGAAAACAGTTAATACATTACTGAACGTAAACCTGTGTTAGGTCTTAGTTATAATTTATCAGCACAGGTAACTTCAGGGAAACGCAACGCAATTTTTTTAGTTTGACTTTTGCTAACCGAGAAAGGTAAATCATTAACAAAGACTGACATTGAAAAATGTACACAATCACTAATTTTCCAGCACATAAGAGAATTCTAAAAAATAATTTGCGGTAAAACAATTGGTTCTGGAGTTATTCACACTTATTGCAATAGTCTGTCAAGGGTGATGGTACGTGGGTGTTACGCAGATACTTTTTAAATCAGTAATTTCACGCAAAGGCAACGTGCAAGTAAGACTGAAGGTTGGTGGGGTTTGTTTATTTAAAAAAAAATAAAATAAAAAAGGTTGTCGGCTCTGAAGCTCAGCTGCTGGCCCCCAGCGAGGCTGCTGGGCTAAGTGGCTCCTGCAGCGTGGCCACCAGTCCTGCCTCCCTCCCACCCTGAGGGCAGTGCCCGGGTAAAGGCTGGTCTCCAGCAGCCAGCATGCATTACTGCAAACTTTAGAGCGCTCTAATTTCTGCTGGGAGAAACCAGGTTGGAGCAAAATCAGATAAGAAGGATGGAGTGCCACTCCTGGGCCCCCCACCAACTGCAAAGGGCTCCTTTCCTAAGCTGCTAACCTTGCTGCTGCGTGTAGGACACTGAACATCACACCATTTTCACGGTTACAACCTGGATGCAGCCTCAATCTGATAGAGAAAACTGCTCGTAGCGTGGTTCCGTGTGTGCTGGGCAAGGGGACAGCACAATGTCAGTAAAGCCTCCTTAGAAAGACCCATGTCAGGCAACAGGGTTATGAGTTACCCAAACTTAACTGAGTACAACCCAGCAGAATCAAGACAGCTCACTCAGCACCAGGCTGCAGTCACTAATCATCTCCCCTTCTACAAGAGTTGCATTACTCTGTGTGCCTATCTTAGGAGTTATATATTCACTTACCACTGTAAACGGAAGCAAGTAAGAAAATGAAATAAGAAGTCTGATAAATCCAAATCATCCTAAAAAACACAAAATCATTCTTTAGGATATGTTTAATAAAGGGTATATAATTAGTTTTATAACATACTGCAAGGCATATCACTGATTTACACTTGTACTGTTACACCATTAATTCAAAATGACACTGAGAATTACAAATTACAGCTGCGATATGCAGTTATGGCATATATAAAGTAGCATAAAAGAGCAGCAAAGGTTTGTCCTTTACTTATGGTTGCAACAAGCAATAATGCTTACAAGCACTTAGAGAATTTCTGCTTCGTTTTACAGCAGAATATTTATTCTTGCTTAGATTGGGAGCAATATTCCATTAAACATCATCATTAATCCTGACCCTGTCCCGGTAGTTAAGTGGATACTATTATCAGTGTAGCAAACAAATGACTCACATTCACCACTTCTAGTATACGTTACATGAATTTTAAGCCTTTTTTTCTTTCACATGCTACAACTGAAGCTGTGAAAGAATTAAATAAATTAACCACACAACCCAATCCATATATAGATCAACATATGCTGTCTCATTGCTATGAAAACCTTTCACTGAATACCAGTTGCAATAATGATTACTTACCTGAACATACAGTAGGTCTGGATGAATGGATATGGTTTAAGCTTTACTGAAGAAAAAAAAAACAAAAAACAAACCCACCAAAAACCCAACTCAACAGTTTGTGTTAAATATTACTGTGCCTGTAATGCAAACTTATCTTTAATATTTACTTTGAATGGGTACTCTTTCTGTCAATATTGTTACTGACCTTGGGCCACATTTTCAGAGCATACATCATCCAGACTGCACTGAAATCGATGTCCAGATTTTACACCAGCTGAGCATTTGCCTCTTGATGACATTTTAAAATAAAAGGTGAATCCCT
>NW_009260268.1:4941272-4942596 GCF_000687185.1 Egretta garzetta | reverse complement strand
GAGGGGTGACTCAGACCCCAGTAAACGACACCGTTATGGAACTCCTGTAACTGAGGACAGAACCATCACCTATGTTTTCTTACTATTACACCATTTTCTTGGGGCATGCCCTTGGCAGAGACAGCTATATTCTTCAACTATGTATTCTGTGCTCTGTTTATTCATCTTTTTCAATACTCTGCAGAAATTATCCTGCCTACATCTTCCAGGTAGTTTTACCCTGGCCCTTTCTACACACCTATTTTGTTGTCAGATGCAACTAAGAGCATCTTCAGTTTGCCAGAAGCCAGAAAAAAAAAAAAAACAAACCAACAAAAACCCCAAACCTATTTGCAGATATATGAAATGTAAATGCAACAAGAAGTCAAACTTAATTTATAGCTGATTTGAATCACTTGTTTTGATTTCTACAATTCTTTTTAACATGTAACCAAAGCAAAATAAATTTCAAACCAAAAACATCTTTCAAATATTAAAAAAAAAAAAAAAAAAGGTGTTTCATTTCTTAGCGAAATTGCCAAAGACAACTGTTCCCTCCTCCCCACTCACTTTCTTCTTCTCTTTTAGACTGAATATGCTGGAAAGACAGATGCATATGCTCTACGCAAAACCCACCTAGATCAAAATATTTCACCCAGCCGTGACCCTTTTGAGCATCCTGATGATTGAAATGACTTCTCCATGACTTATCAGCCAGCAAGGTCTCCAAGTCCTCCTTACAGACGAAGAACTGTCTCAAGAAATTCTTCATATTCTCCTGTGTATCGATTCACTTTGCCCTGACATGCTTGTAGGAGAGGACTGAAGTGTTTTCAGTACAGCAGCTTTCATTTTTACGTGCTCTCTTCTGTTTTAAGTGCATAACATTGACAAGGGGGAGTGCTAGAAGGCTTTACTGCAAAACACATTGATAGTTTATTCCTGTACCATGAAGTGGTTTGAGACCAAGGTGCCCATACAGCTCTGACCTTCAGCTCAGAAGAGATTTTCCATTGGCCACGGGGTGTAGAGGTACCATGGGAATACAGCTCCGGGAAAATACACTACACCATCTCCAGCCAACATGACTGAAGCCTTCCTGTGTAAACTCAGGTCTGTCACTTAGTCTCTTTTTTCTCATCTATGAAATGATGACAATTTTTTACACCCCTGGAAAAATGATCATCTTTACTTCAAATTACAGAATTTTCATAAACCTACAAGTAATCACAAAACCTACCATGTATTTGAATATTTATAAACAAAACAAGCTGAACTTACAACTTTTCTTGTTGCTCAACCTGCACTAGTATTCAATTAAAATAATTGGGGTTTGGGTTGGTGG
>NW_009260268.1:4928986-4941215 GCF_000687185.1 Egretta garzetta | reverse complement strand
CCCCCCAAAAAAAAAACCCCACCCAAAACAACAAAATAAACCTTCCCATCTCCACACTTTGGAAAAAACTGGGCAGATTCATCATAAATTTCACCAGGATCATGTGTCTCATCATACAATGTGCAGTCATACCCATTCATCAGAAGCTTCTGTAAGATTTCATTTCTATAATCCATTCACTCTGTTTTAGAAATTTGTCTCGGGAAAAGGAATCTTTTGGTGACAGCTGTTTGTTTCATAAGCAAACTAGTGGAAAAAAAATACTTTCTTAATGCAGCAGTTCTCAAATTTAGATATCACACTCCTCCCAAAAGCATACATAATTTTAACCACATCCACCTGGGCATCAGTTGGATTCGATGGTGAAACTGAGAAACAAGGCAGCAATGCTTTTCAAAGAGAATCATCATGAGCACGCTCGCTTCGGAAAATAAATGCATTCTCTTCCAGTGGGCTGCTACTCACATGACAGATGCTCCCCCGTTTGCACCGCTGCTCCGTCACTTACGTCAGGAGAATTGTACTTCTGTACAGAGAACGCGTACGAACACTATGTTCCTGAATGAATTATTGTTTATTGTATTACAGGACATATTTATTGTAGAACAAATTATAAACTATGCTGAGACAAATTCTCAGCTGGTATCAGTTTACTGAGCTTCACTGAAACCCAAAGAGATTAAATTAGAAGAGCTAGAAATTCCAAGTGCTTAGAATACCAAAACCATCTAACACTCCTTAGGTTCATAAAGGCTCCATATCTAAGGCTACTGTTGTCTGAATGCTCTCATTGTGTTCATTTATTTAGCTATCAATAATGTTCTGGCAACTAAATCAGGATATTATTAATTAAGATTTAGTAATTCAGATGGCAGGGTTAAAAGAAGAGTTCAATAAAAATTTTGATAAAATGGAAACATTTTTTGACAAGTACAAAATTTAGATGAATCATCTAAAACAAAATGGAGTGTTTGCTTGTTTTGACTCCGTTTACATTTGACTCGATGTTTAAAAAAAAAAAAACAAAACCTGCTTCAGCCTAGGCTGTCAGCAAGTTCTTTAAGATGAAATCTCCCTGGCAGGGCAATGGCCTACTAGCTTGATACTGCTTTCTGCTGATTTCCACTGGGATTTATGCAAAAGCTCATTCACCCACAAAGGTGGCAGGAATTACTGAATCATTTCACCTCAGGAAATGAATGACTGGACACTACTCTAGTCTGATTTAGCTCTAATTCTGCCCACCACAACAAAATCCTGCATTTCTTACGACAATCCTATACAAAAAGCAGCTTCAACATGGGAGAGGATCTACTCTGTGTGATGAGACACCCGCCAGTCGTGACATAGAACAAGAGGAAGAGCATCTCAGAGGGAGTGAGGGAAGGAAGGTACCAGTAAGACCGGAACAACACAAGTTCTCATTTTGATATGGCTTTGTGGACATCCCTCCATCTGAATGAGGATGCTGTAGTACTATCATGAACCTGGTTCTGAATGCTCCACTAGAAAAAAAAAAAAACCTCAAATATTCTAAAGTATTCTCTTGTGTATCTTTAATTCTCCATAGCTATCATCAAGTATGTGACAAAGGACAGAGTGAAACACCAAATGCTGCTAAAACAAGTTCTAAAAATTAAATCTTAATCTTTCCTGATTACAATGAACAACCTGGAGCCTTTTCATCCGAGTCCAGATGACATTACTTGAGTGAAGAATCTGTTCTCTCACTAGGCCAAAGTCTTCTCATGTTTTACTTGATTCCACCCAAAATGGCTGCAAAAAGATGGCTAGAATAACTTATTTGCTGATTTGTGGAAAGTGCTGGATTGCATGTTGTATCAAAATAAAAGCAGGAGAGTAGTTCCATATCCTGCAACTACATGTCAACAATAGCCTTCCTAGAAATACAGCCCAGAAATAACTGCACATCAGATGTCAAGTAAGAAATCAATGCAGACCAAATTCAGGATCGTAGAAAAAAATAGAAGACAGTTGCAAATATTAAACAACTGGGTTTGTTTTGCAAGAGGGCTTCTTTGATTTTTTTTCCTTATAAATAATTTGATTTTTTCTTATATATGGAGAAACACAGAGCTGTGCAAGGCCTTGTTTCTTGCAGCTGAAACACCTGATCCTGGTTATTGTTAGACATTAGAGAAGACAGAACATTTCAATGTACTGAAGGGTTCCAGTGTCTTGTTCAGGTCCTGTAAACTGTCAGACAGTGGCTCCTGAGCAAGTTCTACATGCCCCTGAACTATTAGCTTGGGGTCAGGTCTGGAGGTTTTGGCATACATTTTTTTGCTAACTGACTGCCTCTCTTCACTCAAAATAATTCACATTTTCAATGAACTGTTTCCATCTTCACAAGCTACACTCCAGGTATGGATCAGCCCATTTGTTGGGTAAAAGATGGAGTTATACTTAGCAGAGAACTCCCATTTTCAGAAGAACCTCAGATTTTTTTAATTTTTTTTTTTAGAAAGTGAGTTAATTCAGTTTTTAATCCATGCAAACTAGAAGATCATCTTCTAAACATGACCTGACTATGAACTGAGGCAGTACTATACTGGGAGGTTTGCCAGGGGGAGGCACCAACACTGCTTTTAGGAAGGAAAGCGGGGTAGGATTCTCCAAGGGCTCCTTGAGTCTTTTACCTGCTGGAAGAGGAGTATCAGCAAGATGACACATCAGATCACGAGTGGCAAGAAGATCGGTATGCAGCAGCGTACTAACATCTATACATGAGCGTTTGCCTTTTGCAGCATGAGGATTAAATTCAGGAAGGCAGGTGGATGTCTAGTAAGCGCCACTAACCCACCTCCTGCATGTGTCCCAAACATGCAGCCTTCAGAGCCTAAAAAGCAGTTTGTGTCAAGGTGTCTGGAAGCCTCTAGTGCCTCTGAGGCAGCCCCGGAGGAGCCTTCAAGCGGCACCATGCAACAGGTCACACAAAGGGTTTGTTGTCAGTTTTCTTCATAACAGCTGTAAACCATGATCCAGAAACACTCGCGCACTCTTATTTCTGTCATCCCAGTAGAAAGTTGTGTCCCTTCTGTCACCATACAAAAGGGATCTCTATATGAGACAAGGCTATCAAGGCGGTCATATTCCAGAAACAGAGGCAGCATCACCCCATGACTAGCATCATTGAGATGACCCTATAGAAACCATTACTTATGAGTAATACTTGGTTTTAGAGTTCAGCCACTACCTTCATACCATCAGCAGATACCTAGCCATCAGGACAAAAATCACCAACAGCTACTACACACATGCAGTTTTTCTGACACAATTTCCATTACTTATCTGACACAATATGTTCCATTACTTTATGAGGAAACCTGGCAAGGCTGTACTTCATTCCTAAATCCTACAGGGATTAAAAAAACAGATTTAAAAAAACAGAGGAAAAAAAAAAAAAACAAACCCAAAAGGGTTGTTGCTGACCACAATCAACAACTAAACCCACATGACTCAGGTTAATAAGAGGACACACTCTACACAACACAAGGTATCTAACATCTACCCTGCAGGCAGAAAGTTCCTGTTCTTTCAGTATTGATTTCTTCAATATTTATTTCCTTAGCAGCCTCAAATTGCTTCAGAACCAGTTTTCACAACAAAAGACAAGAGGTCACTGCCTTTTCCGAACAGCTCTGAACACAAAGACTACAGGATTAGACCAGCACTCATCTTGGCAAAGATGCTCTGTGCATCATTAAATAGGGATTTTCCACTTTGGTAACCCTGTGCCAGCATTTGAGCCCATGCACTTTTAATAATGAGTTTCTCATTACAGTTTTATCCAGTTTCTCTCTCAGTTATTTTTCTTGTTCCCATCAGAGATTATAAAGAAATTACAATTTACTTGAGATTCCATTATGTGAAAAGAGTATGGTACTAAAACAAAGCACAAGCAAAAATATTAGTCATTATAGATAGAGATCACAGAAATTACCTCCTTATGGAGAGAATTGTTATGGTTTGGTCAATTTTAAAAACTGTTTCCACAAAATAGACCCCACAGAAAAAAAGGAATTAATGTTAGTTCTCATTTGTCTTGAAAGTCCCCAATTAAAGAACATAGTTTTAACAAAATACATACTGAATGTCCTGAGAAAACACATTCTGGATGCAAATCTTGTATACCTGCAAAGCTCACATTACCAAGTACCCAAAAGCATTAAGTAATTCCTTTTAGAAATAACTTAGAGTCTCTCTGGAAAATGTGTCATTTGTTTTATGTAAGAAGGTAGGCTTACATTTGTTAATGTAAGAAGGTAGGCTTGAAAGTTATCTCATTACAAAGAAAACAATTTTTACAATTAGCCCTGTAAACTTAAATTCTTGTTATTATCTAGCAATGAAACCCGTCTTTGAAAATGAAGGCCGAAGAATGTAACCATATTATCATTGTTACATGACTTTTGTTTTCGTAATGGCAAAAGAAAGGTAGCTATTACAATAAACTGTTTGTTAAGGTCTGTGATTTCATTTATGTAAACTATGCAGTTAAATCCTTTATTTTTATAAGATCCTCAGAAACTGGTAAAACGTAGGTTTTTCAGAATATAAAGAATTCAGCAGGTTCAAGGGAACCTCTAATTTTCTTGGAAAACACAGGAATTATTTTCTCTCTATTCTGATGTTCTACAAAGCACAGCAGTATCCCGGGTATTAAACCACTGTTTTTAAAAGAGCACAAGGAAACAGACAAAAGAAAAGAATCTGTAAAGGTCAACAAAAGCAATAAGGACAGAATACTCCTTTCTTACTCTGTAACACATTAACCATTAGAGGTGGATCAGTCCGTATTAGCCATATCAGCTCTGTCCTCCAGGTTCTCATCCAGTTCCCCTCTGCAGGTCGCCCACAGCCCTGGAACAACCTAAAGGCAATGGCGCACCTAAAACTCCCACCACCAACCACGGTGGCAAGAGCAACTGCCGCATCAGCAGATAAAGAGGCACAGTCATCGGTGTGCACCCCTCTTTCTACAGCGCCAGGGGTCATGCTGGGGTAACATGCACCAGCCAAAAGAAGTGCCAAAGCGTAGGGCAGAAGTGAAGGGCAGACCAGATAGAGGACTCAGCTTGGTCTAGCATCAGCTTTTTCTTCAGTGCTTACAAAAGTTATGGAGAGTCTGTTCTCCAGCTGCGTGGCTTGTTGCAGATTTTGACCTGTCCTGGAGGTAGAAACAGTCAGAAATTTTCACAGGTGCTTCACTCCATCACTGTAATTCCCCTCTTTAACGTCAATTAGCAAGAAATTCTCTGTGTTGCCTTCAGGACCCTAGAAGGCAAGAGCAGACCAGCCTGTTGTTTCAGCTTTGACTAACACAGTAAAATCTGGTCAATTGATCACCCCAGAGGAATGGATGATAAGAAATAATTATCCATCAGTAATTTACCCACACCCAGGCACGTAATTTTTACAGATATAATTTCATTCCATATTGAGATGTAGTAGAAGTTTATTCTCAAAATTTGTAATAATACAGTGTTTCTGTCATTATGAAATCCTGTGTGTAATTTGCACACTACCTAATTCATGCTATGATTATACAGGTTTAATGCTTATGGTACACTTTGCTAAAAGGTAATTCAGAGCACTCGCTACTACTGTAAATGCTTACAAAGGAGGAGTGAAATTATGAGAGACTTTTGCTTTGTCTTCACAGATGCAGTCATCACCAAAATGGAAAAAAAATTGTTCCAAGTGGAAGAATTGTACCTTTCAGAACCAAAGAAACCTGAAAACTAGACAAAGATTTGAGACTATCAGTTACCTCACAAATGCTATGGAATATAACCAGATCACTCCATCACAGGCATTACTGTTGTTACTACCATAAGTTAAGGGGTTTTTCACTGTTGCAATAAAATAGTTTCATCTGAGTGGATAAGGCACTAAGATTTGATGTTTAAAGACTTGCACTTCAAAGACAAACATGAAGTTCACATGTACTAGAAAAGTAGAGCAATTTAGGGCTATTTCATCTTCTTTAATGAAACAATTGGCGCCAACTTTAGTTTCAACAAATTGTTGAACTGCCATCAAAATATATCTCAGCCTAAACACCTTGGAAGGTTTTGGAAAAGTAAAATCTCGAATTTCCTTTCATTCTGATCCAGCATGTGGCCTCCTCTTCAGCTTAATCCAGATGCCATTATTTGGACGAAGAATCAGTTCTCCAGTTACACCAAGCTCTTCTGGCTTTTGGCATGAGTCTACCCAAAAGCGCCGCATGATGAGGGCTAGAAGAGCTTTCTCCTCCATTTGTGCAAAGCGTTGACCTTCAAAAGTTAGGAAACAGCAATGAAAAAAAAAAAAAAAAAAAAAAACATTCTTTTTAATATTATATTATATATTATCAACAGTTGCTGCATTTGCATGCTCACAGTCATACCCCTAGGAACACCAGACAGCAAGGACTGTGCATCTGCTTTGAGAACAGAACTGGATTTAGGCCAAAAATTGAGGTCATGTGGATACTACTCAAACTAGCACTTTTCTCTGCGTGACAGCTCTGGCCTTCCTGGGACAATCCACAGCACATCCTCCTTCCCATAGTACCCAGAACTCAAACAGCAGCACATTACATGGAACTAATACAAAACACAGCCTTGTCATGTCTCTTGGATGGACTAGGCAGGGGGGAATAGATGCCGGACCAGAACAGAAGATGCAGTACAGGGACTGCAAGGAGAGACAAATCCCACTGTTCCATACATGCAGAGAGGAGCAAAGGCAATACAACTGCAACACAACAGCAGACAGATCTTCCTGCGATGAACATGAAGCATCACACAAACTGATGATTTAGTAGCACAGAGGGCAAAGTTCAATTTACACTTCAGAGAAAGGTGGAGGAGGAAAGGGGAGAACAGAGCAATATGAGGGAAACCAAAGCAAATGTCACAAATCCAGCAGTTCACTCAAACTAAACTGAAAGTGAGAACAGGACACAAAACCCAGTGCTCAAAATTTTTTCCGTGCTCCCTTCTGTACAATGTGCACAGATGGATGTCTGTGCACATGTACGCAGTGATGCATTTCTGCTGTGCTATTCATGAACCACCTCTCCTGCACATGTTCCTGTACACCCAGGAACTAGCTAGACACATAACATTAAATTAGATTCCTCTTTGGAACATGGGAAGACCTAGTCTGCTGTTCTTATGGGAAGGGTGCCTATTCCAAATGAGACAAATTAAAAACAATCAAACAAAAAAGGCCCCCCCCCGCAAAAAAAAAAAAACAACCAAAAAACAAAAAAAACAAAACAAAAAAACCAGAAAAAGTTGTGTTTCCTGTTCCTGTAAATGGGATGATAATTGCTGAGTGTTCCCCATCCGCACTTAAGATCAGTGCAGGGCACCATCTTTTCATGTGTTCTACAAAATAAACAACAGTGCCCCTACTCTGAGCACAGATAATTGCCAAGCCTCTCAGTGGCATCTGAAAAGCTAACAAGTTCTGGGGTGACACTGAAAACACCAGAGCAACAGTGGTGTCAGAAAGAGGGAAAGAATACATCAGTTGCAGACTGCATGTCTGGGACACCCAGCTGAGATCGTGAGAGAGACAGATGAGATGTTTCCAGAGCAAAACAAGTGCAGGACATTTGCCTTCTCTCGCTCTGTCTTGCCAACACTAAGGATCAGAAATTTGGAAGCAATCCTGTCCAAACACAGGATCCCATTAACATGCTGCCAGGCTGCACAGGCAGGGAGGAGGAAACACCAGCATGATGGACGCTGGCCCCTGGGAAGAAAGGAAACCTTTGGGAAGAAATAAAATGTGGCAGTTCAAGCACCAGGCTTGCAGGGGTGACGGTGCCCAGAATTCAGGGGCAGGGCTGGAGCAGAGAAGGGGGAAAAGGAGGGAGGGGAACAGGACAAGACCAAGAGGCACATCAAGACTTAAATTTCTGATACACTCGCTGCTGCCCCAGTTCCCACAACACAAGCAGCACTGCCGTGTTACAAGGGCTTCTTCTTCAGCTACCTACCAATGCAGTTCCTGGGACCAGCGGAGAAGGGCACATAAGCATATGGGTGCCTTCCCTTACAATTTTCGGGGAAGAATCGCTCAGGCCTGAACTCCTCTGGGTCAGGAAAGATCTCAGGGTCTCTATGCAGGGCATAAGTTATGACAAGAACATTTGTGCCTTTTGGTACTTGATATCCTCCTAAAAAGAAAAGGGAGAGGGAGAAGAAGGGTTGAAACAACAGC
The DNA here is from genome assembly GCF_000687185.1 of Egretta garzetta. Taxonomy (NCBI): domain Eukaryota; kingdom Metazoa; phylum Chordata; class Aves; order Pelecaniformes; family Ardeidae; genus Egretta; species Egretta garzetta. The sequence continues at coordinate 4,932,971 of NW_009260268.1, read as the reverse complement.
AAGTAAGTGACTTTCTATACACAACAGCACAGAAAAAATAAAACAATGCTGTCCTTCACTTGGGAAACACCTTCACTGAGGAGATGCTACCAGGACAAGAAGTGGCAAATGCAGGACACTACTTACTAATGCAGCAATCCTCTCTCAAGGTACGGGCAAACAGCGGAACTGAAGGGAAGAGACGAAGGGCTTCTTTCACAACACACTCAAGGTATCGAAGCTTCTTCAAATCATCCATTGTAACAGGACGCTCAGTGTTGCCTGTCCAAAAATAAACAGGGCGATAAGCAAGACCAAAACTCCCCATTTTTGGTTAAGCAAACTCACCCCAGCTCCCTTCATGAACTCTCATCATGCACCAAGACCACATAGGAGAAGGTGCTACACATACATTGAACATGCATGCCTTGCCCCAAAGACATAAGGTTGGTGGTACTCTCCTACAGACCTTCCAGCACCCGTCCCAATCACCTCTAGCTATTGAAAGCTCCAGAGGGCCACAAGGCATGTTCCTACCTTCCCTTCTACATCTAGGCTTATAATATACCACATCCTCACTCATAAATGCAACCCCAATGAAGGGGGGGAATGGAAACCTACCAAACACTTCATCCAGTTCCCTGTGAACCTTCTTCTGGGCTTCAGGATTACATCCAAGTAAGTACAGGGCCCAGTTCATAGCAGCTGCTGTTGTATCATGGCCCTAGAGGTCCAGATTTACAAAAACTTCAACACTATTCCTGTGCACAAGTAGGCTTCATAAATACTTAGGTGTGTAGGTAGTATGGAAAGTGAGACTTATTAGTCCCACAACCACGAGAAAAACAAAAGTCAAGTGTGAAGAACTCTATGCAAAACATTATCAGGATATAAGATGACCCATGATTCTGTCAGGTGCCTGAAAACTGACCAAAAGGGGAAAAAAACACAAAAAAATGACGTAAGACAAACAAACAAACAAACAAACAAACAAAAAAGGAAATAAAAGAAAAAAAGATGGGAACACAAAAGGAAAATGTTGACCAACAAAGGATTTTGGTAGTAAAAAGGTGCACTTGTGAAGTCGATGCTGCACCTCTTCAAAATCCAGCTATGGAGTAGTACAGGAATGGTAAGATGGGAAGAGTTTCTCTAGGTTACAACAGCAGTAATACGACTCTGAATTAAGCTCTTCTGAGATAGAATTCAGGTCCACCTAATGGAGATGTGTGAAAAACTTGGGAAAGTCTTGGTTAGAATCCTTCACTGGACAGGGAACCAGACATATGAAGACAGTACACCAAAGCACAGCTGATGACATTACCAGGAAGCTACAGCCAACGTGGCAAGGGACAAAATGTGAGGAGAGCTGACAAAATGCAAGGCAAAACACTGAAACCATTAGAGCTCTCTTTAGCGTTACTGAGGTTTGCAACAGGAGCTGAGAGCCCATGGCCCACATCAGCCATTAAGCTCTTACTACTCACCTGTTTTCATGAGTAGAGCCTGATCACATAGGCAGGGCCTGTCATGTGTATTGCCCAACATTTTGCCAGGGCACACAGTTTTGGATCAAATGTTTCTATCCTTCAGTAGTTTCTATCCTATGGAGATTTCCTTTTAGTCTTCCAGGGCTAAAATAACTTCATACCAAAAGCAACCTCCTGAACTAAGAAAAGGAAGAGTCACTACCTGCAAATGGTGAATCTCAGGTTCTGGGGGAAAAAAGCAAACAAACAAAACAAACCAAACACAAAAGCCCTAAGCAAAAAACAACCAATGGATTCTTTGGGTACCTCAAACATGAAGGTATCCACTTCATCACGAATGTCCCTGTAGCTCAATTTATTCCCTTCATCATCTGTTGCACTCAGCAGCATGTCCAGGAAAGCTTTTCTCTTTATGGAGCCACTTTCTTCTATTTGTTTGGTGTTTTCAAGTTCCGCAGCTTTTTCTGCAATCACCTGAGATTAGAACCATTACATTAGATATGATGCATGCAACACGTGTGTACAGTCTACATCACACAAGTTTGTCCCAACTTATTAGAACAACATTCATCTGTAGCAGCCTACACAAGCTAGTTAGCATAGCTGTCAGCATTAGCTCATGAACTTTAACTGACTTCTTCCATTAGTAGGTGAAAAAATGACCAACCCCTCTTGTCCCAAGCAACAGAATGAACGTTGAATAGCATTTGTGTGATCAAGAAAAATAGATAGCCAAACTATACAAACAAGCTTTTGATCATCAACAAGTGTAAACACATCCAGAGCGTCTGGAAAAAGCCAATTGTGAATGCCAACAATAATGACAACAAATCAAAAGACATCACCACAATTTGAACTGACTGATCACCAAGATGACCTTCTCTACCTTATCCAATAACTAAGGATCACATCTCTAACCACTGGGGAACCCAGGAAATTGAAGAGAAGCCAGGACACCCCACAACGCTGCATCAGGACTAACGCATAGCATGGCTGGAACCACTACACTAAAGCTTCCTAAATTCTCTTCAGTATGAGAGCAATGGTTGAACTTCCCTTTTTAGGTCAAAGCACAGTCCCAGTGACAAACAGATTTCTTGCTGCCACCACCATTGTCATCACAGCAAAACAGAACCCTTCAATGAACTGATATTGCTATCAACAACAACAAAATAATTAATAATAAAGGCTGTAGAGTATGCAGTTCTGTTCAGAGGAAGCACTGAATGGGGGGAGGAAAAAATAGTTATATACACACAGAGTTTCCCTTGCTGAACATACACGTATAAAGACACATACTGAACCACCTTTTGCCTCACCGCTTTCTGTCAGCACCTACACTAGGTGATATTATTATTTACTGGTCCTTTGTCATCTTCTAAGATTTGGCTTCTTACATTCAATGCACCAGCCCAGCATGGGAAACGAGCATTAGTGTAGGTCCCTTTAAGAGACGCTTTCATGCCTCACTGCTGCAATTCCCAGTAAAAGGAAGCAAAACATGAACTACTTAAAAACAACACAGAGTCAATGTGGCTCATTATAAGTAGTGAAAGTTCAGAGTTCCCTTTGTTGTGGGCATTGATACAATGACATGGCGGGGCACATACATCTATTTCAGGGAAAGCAGCCTCTCTGGTAAGATCCTAACAGTAGATTTGGGAGCACAACCATTGGCAAGAATAGCACAGGAACTATTTGGTGAGAGAAAGGGGTGCACAGTCTAACACAGTGAAAGAACACTGCGTTTTATGCCAAGTCAGTGATGTATGCTTAATGGTTTCTGTGTCAAAGTGTCTTACTGCTGATGGGGGGGACCTGCATATGTCTGCTCATCTCAGCAGTTCTGCTTCAAATAGGGGAAAATGAATACAGGCTTCTGTTTCTGAGGGCTGGATCAAGTGACATTACCAAGCACAGGCCTACGCCTACTGCGACAAACTTGTCAGTGAGCTGTTGCAGGTGATTCAGATGCAGAGCACCTGGGGCAGAACAAGAGTTCAATTCATTCCTGTTTGTTTTGGTTGTCCTGTTACTCCCTTGGAGTAGTATACTCCCTTGCTTAAATACGACAGAGTTCCTGACAGGGAAGTCATCTGTTGTCTTCTTTTCAGGAATTCCTTGGCATCCCAACAGAGAGATAATTCTCCTGTTAATAGACACATGTCAAGGGGGCTGAACCTCACCCCATTTGGAAGCTCTCTACTGAGCGCTAGACTTTGTTCCAACAACTAAAATGTACCATTAAAGCATTTAAAAAAAAAAAAAAAAAAGAATCTATACTGTATCTGTAAAATTGTGAAGTATCTTGAGGTTCCTCTCATGCTCTCTTCCTTCCTTGAACAGCATATATACAAGATCAGGCCAAAGCCAAGGGCTCTTCTGTCGCTGTTGGATTAGGTCGCTCATCCTAGGGGCACAACAATTACATCATGTAACATTTCTTGACAAAAAAACAAACTTAACAGCACACTTTCAAGAAGAAAAAAAAAAAAAAAAAAAAAAAAAAAATTTAC
>NW_009260268.1:4921424-4925885 GCF_000687185.1 Egretta garzetta | reverse complement strand
AAAAAAAGATGGGAACACAAAAGGAAAATGTTGACCAACAAAGGATTTTGGTAGTAAAAAGGTGCACTTGTGAAGTCGATGCTGCACCTCTTCAAAATCCAGCTATGGAGTAGTACAGGAATGGTAAGATGGGAAGAGTTTCTCTAGGTTACAACAGCAGTAATACGACTCTGAATTAAGCTCTTCTGAGATAGAATTCAGGTCCACCTAATGGAGATGTGTGAAAAACTTGGGAAAGTCTTGGTTAGAATCCTTCACTGGACAGGGAACCAGACATATGAAGACAGTACACCAAAGCACAGCTGATGACATTACCAGGAAGCTACAGCCAACGTGGCAAGGGACAAAATGTGAGGAGAGCTGACAAAATGCAAGGCAAAACACTGAAACCATTAGAGCTCTCTTTAGCGTTACTGAGGTTTGCAACAGGAGCTGAGAGCCCATGGCCCACATCAGCCATTAAGCTCTTACTACTCACCTGTTTTCATGAGTAGAGCCTGATCACATAGGCAGGGCCTGTCATGTGTATTGCCCAACATTTTGCCAGGGCACACAGTTTTGGATCAAATGTTTCTATCCTTCAGTAGTTTCTATCCTATGGAGATTTCCTTTTAGTCTTCCAGGGCTAAAATAACTTCATACCAAAAGCAACCTCCTGAACTAAGAAAAGGAAGAGTCACTACCTGCAAATGGTGAATCTCAGGTTCTGGGGGAAAAAAGCAAACAAACAAAACAAACCAAACACAAAAGCCCTAAGCAAAAAACAACCAATGGATTCTTTGGGTACCTCAAACATGAAGGTATCCACTTCATCACGAATGTCCCTGTAGCTCAATTTATTCCCTTCATCATCTGTTGCACTCAGCAGCATGTCCAGGAAAGCTTTTCTCTTTATGGAGCCACTTTCTTCTATTTGTTTGGTGTTTTCAAGTTCCGCAGCTTTTTCTGCAATCACCTGAGATTAGAACCATTACATTAGATATGATGCATGCAACACGTGTGTACAGTCTACATCACACAAGTTTGTCCCAACTTATTAGAACAACATTCATCTGTAGCAGCCTACACAAGCTAGTTAGCATAGCTGTCAGCATTAGCTCATGAACTTTAACTGACTTCTTCCATTAGTAGGTGAAAAAATGACCAACCCCTCTTGTCCCAAGCAACAGAATGAACGTTGAATAGCATTTGTGTGATCAAGAAAAATAGATAGCCAAACTATACAAACAAGCTTTTGATCATCAACAAGTGTAAACACATCCAGAGCGTCTGGAAAAAGCCAATTGTGAATGCCAACAATAATGACAACAAATCAAAAGACATCACCACAATTTGAACTGACTGATCACCAAGATGACCTTCTCTACCTTATCCAATAACTAAGGATCACATCTCTAACCACTGGGGAACCCAGGAAATTGAAGAGAAGCCAGGACACCCCACAACGCTGCATCAGGACTAACGCATAGCATGGCTGGAACCACTACACTAAAGCTTCCTAAATTCTCTTCAGTATGAGAGCAATGGTTGAACTTCCCTTTTTAGGTCAAAGCACAGTCCCAGTGACAAACAGATTTCTTGCTGCCACCACCATTGTCATCACAGCAAAACAGAACCCTTCAATGAACTGATATTGCTATCAACAACAACAAAATAATTAATAATAAAGGCTGTAGAGTATGCAGTTCTGTTCAGAGGAAGCACTGAATGGGGGGAGGAAAAAATAGTTATATACACACAGAGTTTCCCTTGCTGAACATACACGTATAAAGACACATACTGAACCACCTTTTGCCTCACCGCTTTCTGTCAGCACCTACACTAGGTGATATTATTATTTACTGGTCCTTTGTCATCTTCTAAGATTTGGCTTCTTACATTCAATGCACCAGCCCAGCATGGGAAACGAGCATTAGCGTAGGTCCCTTTAAGAGACGCTTTCATGCCTCACTGCTGCAATTCCCAGTAAAAGGAAGCAAAACATGAACTACTTAAAAACAACACAGAGTCAATGTGGCTCATTATAAGTAGTGAAAGTTCAGAGTTCCCTTTGTTGTGGGCATTGATACAATGACATGGCGGGGCACATACATCTATTTCAGGGAAAGCAGCCTCTCTGGTAAGATCCTAACAGTAGATTTGGGAGCACAACCATTGGCAAGAATAGCACAGGAACTATTTGGTGAGAGAAAGGGGTGCACAGTCTAACACAGTGAAAGAACACTGCGTTTTATGCCAAGTCAGTGATGTATGCTTAATGGTTTCTGTGTCAAAGTGTCTTACTGCTGATGGGGGGGACCTGCATATGTCTGCTCATCTCAGCAGTTCTGCTTCAAATAGGGGAAAATGAATACAGGCTTCTGTTTCTGAGGGCTGGATCAAGTGACATTACCAAGCACAGGCCTACGCCTACTGCGACAAACTTGTCAGTGAGCTGTTGCAGGTGATTCAGATGCAGAGCACCTGGGGCAGAACAAGAGTTCAATTCATTCCTGTTTGTTTTGGTTGTCCTGTTACTCCCTTGGAGTAGTATACTCCCTTGCTTAAATACGACAGAGTTCCTGACAGGGAAGTCATCTGTTGTCTTCTTTTCAGGAATTCCTTGGCATCCCAACAGAGAGATAATTCTCCTGTTAATAGACACATGTCAAGGGGGCTGAACCTCACCCCATTTGGAAGCTCTCTACTGAGCGCTAGACTTTGTTCCAACAACTAAAATGTACCATTAAAGCATTTTTTTAAAAAAAAAAAAAAAAAGAATCTATACTGTATCTGTAAAATTGTGAAGTATCTTGAGGTTCCTCTCATGCTCTCTTCCTTCCTTGAACAGCATATATACAAGATCAGGCCAAAGCCAAGGGCTCTTCTGTCGCTGTTGGATTAGGTCGCTCATCCTAGGGGCACAACAATTACATCATGTAACATTTCTTGACAAAAAAACAAACTTAACAGCACACTTTCAAGAAGAAAAAAAAAAAAAAAAAAGAGAAGAAATTCTACATCCCCCACTGAAGCAGAACTTAACCTATTGTGTAGGTTTAAACCCATTCATCTGAAGGGAAGGCTGTTCGTATTGGTTTCCTGATTTTAAACCATCTCAAAATTTCTGTCACCTGTCCCAGCATCACCATGATTTATATTTTTAAGTATTAATCTCTGAGAATGAGAGCATACTCTCATTTAGTGGGAACCTTCTTGAAACGGACATATTAAGTCATCCTGTCCAGTCCTACTCAACATCAGTAAAGCACTGACCAATCTGAAAAGGCATGTACATCCTGAAAAGACTACTTACGCCAAGGTTCCAAAATATCTGCCCCATGACCTCAAACAGCCATCTGTAAGCATTATGTTCCTACCTGACTGTCCAGATACCGTATATGCCAGACAGCACATGAAAAGTATTTAAAATAAAAAATATGAGACTTTAAGTATGCTCAAATGTAACTGGAGTACGTTTGGAAGGGCTGATTGTCATTGCTATTAAGCTCTTGCAGATTCTTTTGGCTGCAGAAAGAGACTTTGAGGAGTAATTATTACATTTAGGCCAACTTCAGGCCCACTTGTGGTACAATTTGGGAAAGGCCAAGGAACTGATGACAATCAAACCCTCTAATTCCACCCTTTTTTGTACCACACCTGACTCTACAAGCCCCATCAAAGGCTAGGGGCAAGATACCACAAGCAGCTACATCTCATCTAGGCTGACACACCAGCGTGACAGGAATACAGACCATGTTTTTCCTAATCCACTGGACAGTCACATACAGTTTGAATGGTGTAAATACTGCTGTGAACTGCACAGCAGCAGCGCCTCAGCTTTAACATGCTCTCTGAAACAGCACCCTCCCAATTCTGCCAGTCATGCTGGTATGAAATGTTGCAGCTCCTTTTTTTTTTAACCTCCTTTACCAATGGATTAACTGAATGGCAGCTGACACCACTTCAAAGCCTCAGCCTCCCATTGCTTATACTCATACCAGAAAATGCATCAAAATCTGCAGGAGTTTTTCCTGCCTTCTTGGCTTTATAGCTCCATCTGTGATGCCCTGGCCCTCCCTCCTAGCCCACAGAAGATGAACTCCTGACACCAGCAGCATCAACTCCAGCCCAACTACAAAGTAGCCAAGGAAAATGTCCATTTACCTGTAGACAGCACGAACATACTCAGAATCCTTATTCTGCTGAGCACCCACATTCTTGCCCATCGCTGTTTCTAGGAGGAAATCATCAACAGTTCACGAGTGCAAAGTGAAATGCAGAGTCCCCGTACACAATAAGTTACTACTGTTCCCAGCTTCTGTCACCACACCATCCCTTCAGTGGGTGAATTCACACAACCCTTGCCGGGGGATGAGCTCACTTTACATTTCCACACCCAGGAACCCTGCTCCACAACACAACCTCACTTCAGACTGTTGCCTCTGCCCTGCCTGTCCCACGAATGTGGGGGAGAAGGAA
>NW_009260268.1:4919126-4921408 GCF_000687185.1 Egretta garzetta | reverse complement strand
GAACCGCAGGAATGACAAAGTGAAGCCGTAAGCGTGAACAGCGCGTGATCGGCACTGTGATTGGAGGCCCGCTGCAACCACGCGTGATCAGCGCTGTGGTTGAAGGACAGTCATGTAAGCGGTGCCTGCAGCACAGCTGATGGAAAAGTTTTAACGGAAGTTTTTCTTTGAGCACTGAGTGTAAAAGAATGCTCTTTTTCAATAAAGCTGATTCTGGTTGCACCTCCAACTGGGGTCCATGCCTTCATATGCTGCCCACAAACTCACCTGCTCAGATGCACACAAGACACCCTAGGAGAAAGGATGGCCTTTGGAGGACGGAAATGCATTCACACAATATGCAGGGATGTTCCTCTTCAACTGTCTCCTCACACCACAGCTGTGCTCATGAGCCTCTGCGTCATTCACAGCCCCACCACAGTAACTGAGGAGGACTTACCACAGATGATATCAAGGGCACACAGAGTGACATACAGAAAGACATCAAATGGTTCCTTGTCAACATGCTTCTCAAGTTTCTCCAACAAAATAATTCCTTGTTCATTCATAACCTCTAGAAAGTCAGTTAAGATTGTGAAGTGGAATGTGGGAGTTATCATCTTCCGCCGCGACCGCCACTTGCCTCCAGTGCTGCAAAATTAACAGGGAGAAGGAAGGGTTAAAAACTCCAAGTCAAAAATAAAACCTATGACAGGAAGTATACAGTAAAAACTGAAGCCTGGAACACCTTCACAGATGGACATGCTGCAGATGACTCTTCAAGCTGTCCACAGTACTCCCCAGATGGAGCAAAACGGAAGTATTTCTTGCTCCAGCTCTCTCTGAAGCACAAGCCACCACTTCTGTAGCTGCTTTCAACAAAAGAAGATGCCAACAAGCCTTCAGGCAATACAGCCTCGTGGTTGCTCAGTGCACAGGCTCAGAAGGATCAAGCAGAAGCCATCTATAGGACAAACTAGCTATTCAGCATTGAGGCCTCAGCTCATCACATTGTTTCTGTGAATCAATGCTCATGCTTGCCTTCATCTGCTGACAGGAAATGAGGATTAAAGAGAACTAGGGTCCATGGACATTACGCACATGACTGCCTCAAAGTCTGGCTACAAAGTACTTCCTTAGAAACAGGCAACCACCTCCCACGTGTCAGCAAAAAAGCATAGAGCCACAGTGGATGACACCAGCTTCTTGGGGGCTCTTGTCCACTTTTTCTGAATCACATGCCCCACAGGCGCACAACTGGCAGCTCTGCTTACAGGGTAAACCATCACACCCCTTGTCCTGTTGACCTGCTATTGGGGCACTCCTCAGGCCAGATTATCTGCTTGCTGTCTTACCACCACTGCCCTTAATCAGCAGAGACTGGAACATTCTCCTCCATTATGTTTTTGCAAGCACAAGGGAGTCAAAACACCTCTAAAAAGTCTCCTGGAGACAAAACAACCAGTAAGGAAAAAGACTAACAGTGAGGATACACCATGCCTGACATCCATAGACCTCAATTCCCTGCACTTTGCTAGTGTTTACTGCTTTCTTAAGGCCATGAAGGAAACTCAGGATAAAAGGCATTCCTCATCCTCTCATGTAAACTTGTGCCTCCCACACCATGTGATTGCAGCTGGCTTTTACAACACCATGGTCCCACCACGAAGCATGAGGAGTTAAATCTCTGAGGGTTCCAAACAGGCAACAAAGCTCCACTGCTGAGGACCTTGACCTTCTTGCTAAAGCACAGGCACCAGGGCCACTCTGCGCTTGTCTTGCTACAACTCTTGAATAGCTGCAACGTCCAGACCAAACCTTCCTTGACCTTCCCAAAACCGGAGGACACCAAACCCCTACATCACTGCTCCTCCCTCCCTCCACTCCTGATGCGCACTCTTACCCAGGCTCACCTCTTATGAGCCTCCACTTCACAAGGGAAATGAAGGACCGGGTGCAGATACTCTCCGATCCTACCCCAAAGCATCACCAGCCTCGGGCCCATCCTACTGGTTTACAGCATCACCAGCTGAGATAAGCAATGCACACAGTCACAGTTCTGCCACAGTCCAATTGCTCAACACACATCACAACATTTAAAAATATCCAGCGCGTAGCACTGCAGAGTAAAAGACACCACTTGCCATAGGATACAACTTCCCCAAACTCACATTCATTTCAAGCCTCTGGGCAAAAACATAACAATGACCAAATTTGCCAAGAAATACATAATGCCAGAAGATTTTTATCAGACATTAGCTGCTAAAGAGCAACCAAGACCAGCAGAAGGAATAAGACTTCTA
>NW_009260268.1:4910803-4919109 GCF_000687185.1 Egretta garzetta | reverse complement strand
GCCCTCTTCCTATCATATACCCTGTGAATTTCAAAGAGAGAGCAATGCCCCTGCATTTCACTATACCTCGTCAGAAGTCCAGTGCCCAGCCACGGCTGCAGGAATTTGTACAGGTATGATTTGTCTATATGTTTCGAACTGTTCAGAATAACCTGTCAGAAAAATCAAAGGGGAGGAAAAAACATCACTTATTAGACGGAGAGAGATTTCTTCAGCTGAGATTACTTCACACAACCTCAGTTCCTCCAAAAAAATGCCCCGAGCCTCAGTAAAATGCACACTATTTCAGTACAAGCTGGTACACAGGGGGAACATTGAGTTCACACCCTCAAGTCTTTCAGTAAGTATCCCAAGCCTGAGTAAAAGTGAAATACTCAAAAACTACCACTCCCACCTTCCATTATCTTCCTGAAAAAGAAAAACCTGTGTCACAAAGTCACTGGCAGAGCTCAGAGAAAACCCAGTGCTTTCCAGCCCTAACCAAACCATCTCTTCAGTAAACACTTCAGCAAAGAAACAACCCTATCTTCCCAGCTCAGGGACAATTATTGTCAGTAGGAAAATGACTACATTTCATGGCATCAGGACAGACTCACCACATTCTAATGCAGAAGTCAGTCAAACAGACACAAACATTGCAACCTGCGTTGCATAATGTTCTATCCCCATTTCAGTGGTCCCATCTTCCCTGCTATCTGCTTGTCAGCTCTCACCTTGGGAGCAGAAGCTTTCACACATGTGAAAACAAAGCTAAAGGAGATGCTTCTTTTTATAAAACATACTGAGTCAGTGCTTTCATTTGCTGGCCATCTTCAGTATTTATTTTTTTCCAAGACTAGGCTTTTTATATTCTTCCACTTTCAGCCTTCCTTTAGCACTGGGTCAGAGGACAGTCTCAAGTAAAATCAGTCCAAGCCCTTTTTTTTTTTTTTAAATTGCATGGAGAGAATAGAAACTAACAGGTTGGGCACTGCTTTGCACGATAGTAGAATTGACAGGAGACAAGCACACTCACCTCCACACTGTCAGGGTGATACAAAACCATGATAGGCAACGGTCCTACCCAAAGTTTGAACAATGGACAACTCCTGAGCTCTTCAACGTAGAATTGTAGTTGTTTAAAAAAAGCTGGAATGAAAAAAGTAGATTAGAATTTTTTAAAAGGGGATTTTTTTTTTCTGAATAAGCAAGACTTCTGTAATGAACTCTTTTTCACCATATGCCCTGTAATTATGTTTTTGTTGTAGTTTTATCTTGCTACTGTGACCAAGCAGCATGTTTTGCACCTATCTATTGGCTGTACTGCAAGAGCATTTCTTTATGTCTGCATTTCTGAAGGCACTCTATTCTAGAGAAACCCCTCCTAGCTGTAGGTAAGGCATTTTGATTTAAGCAGTCTCAAAGCACTGCAGCATAGGCCTTCTGTATTGCAATGCTCTTTGTAACAATTAGAGCCAAATCAAACTTTACCAAGGCTATGCTTACATTTTCGCCTATCTCATACTGGCCAAAATGCTGTGTCAGGATTCTTCTTTACTTTACAGCATTGAGCCTTTTCCCATCTGAGACCTCACTGATGGGTTCTACATTTGTGGTGCACACACAAGTGATGTTGGGCACAGTCATGGCAGAGCACTGCGCAGGAACCAGCATCGCTAGAAATGTCTAGTTTCCGATAGCTGGATTCCTGCAAAAAAATCTTTGGAGCCCTTACACTGTTACTGCTTGTCTGTGAATTACTTCTTTCTCCAACATGCTTAAATCCTGTCACTCCCTCACAGCCCTAACCATCAGCGATGGTTTGCAATTCTAGCAGGGGCTTTTGGCAGCTCGCTGCTCCAGGATTAAACTCCACTCTTGCCCTTTTAGAAACCTTACTGAAGGGTAAGTGACTGCTTATGGGGCCACTGTGGATTTGGCAATTCAGGTGTCCCCATCTCTAAGGGCACTCATAGGATCATTTATGCCATGGACCACCTGAGAGATACCACTTTTGTTCAGCTGCCAGTTGGACTTCATGCCAGTGAGCTCAGCAGTCCAGCCAATTCTCCACCCACATTATTATCCACTTATCCAGTCTGCATCTTGTCAGTTTAGCTACACAGAAAGCATGGGAGATGAATAAAGTTAAACACCATCTACTGGTCTTCCCCTGCTCACAGATCCAGCTATCATATCACATAGGGCAATCAGGTTCATTCTGCAGTTCCAGAGGAGGTGGCCGCTATCAGGATGTTCAAGGATTAAACATGCCTTTGCCCTTTCAGAAACCAAATTAAACAAGGCCTCTGCAGAGTTGAAAATTCAAAGGTCCCCAAAATCAAGGGAAAAAAAAAAAAAAGGAAAAAAACTAGTTTCCTAATAGATACCCAAATATAGCATTCCCTAGTCTTAGGTGAAGTTCTAATGACACCTCATCCAAAAGGCTTAAGAGTGTCAGATTATTTTGCTATTTATTTTAATATTTTTCTCACAGCATCACCATGATTAAAATATCACAATTTTCCAGCATTTGTCTACCAATATTAATAAATAAAATCACCATCAGATGAAAAGTATTTTTTCCTTCTGCTATAAAACCCTACCCTTTTTTCTAAAAACTATCTTATTTTTAGTTGTCACATTTTTAATGAAAAAGATTGTAAAACATCACTCATTTTTACATGAATAAACAAGAACAAAGACAGATGGTCATGGACTTAACTAAAGCATGGAGGCTAGGTGACTCCTGCTGGCAAAGGAGATTAGAGACTCCATAGAATGTAGGAGTTTCCATCGGATTGCTTTCTGGAGAAAGAAGCAATGTTCTTCTTTGTTTTGTTTTTTTAAGAAGATTTAGAAAGAAAGAGGAAAAAAAAAAAGAAAAAATATTTGTCTCTCAGTCAGGCTCTTTTACACGTCCTGACTATGATCCTGCTACTGCTTCCCCAAAGTCAACTTCAGGGAAAGCTCCTTACCTTCACTTCCACCAAAGAAAGATCTCAGATCTCTATTTAGATACGGGGATGGATCCAGAGGAAAGAGGGGAGTGTGTACCCTTGTGAACAGAGGGACCGTGTCTCAGCATGTGTCAGCACTGGACGATGTGCGCGCCCATGCTGTACTCATCCTTGGCTTCACCATGCTCCCATGACTCAGTCGCTCTCTCTTCTGGCAGCAGACCTGGCAGCACGGCCAGGAACACATCTGCACAGAGCAGACTGGCATACACAGGCATCGCAAACATGCCCACAAGAGTCTGCTGGTCCACTAACAGCACAGCCAGAGCCACTTTCACACCACAGACTCCACAAGAAATACGCTCCTGCGCAAAACCAAGTACCAAACAGAAAGGGAACGTGTAGCACATTAGTGGAAGGTACCACTGATCAATGCAAGAGCAGAAAGGCTTGCTTTTGAGGGATGTACTGCAAATACTCAGCAAGTTCCTTAGCATCTAACATGTAAATCCAAGGCACAGCTAACTCTGAAGATGACCCAGCAACTCAGTATGCTAAAGTCCTTTGCACATGCTCACCTGGGGGAAGATAACTGTTTAAAGAAGTATTTTTCCTTCACAAGCTAAAAGCTTTGTTTGGATTGCAGCTAACAGCCATGGGGACACAGTGCTCCACATTGTGAAACAGCCCTTCCTGCAAGAGCGCCCAGCATGCCTCCCTGTCACAAAACACCATTCCATAGTGTTCATGCTCCAACCCACCAACAACTGGCAATGGGTGGGAGTCCAGCATCAGCATCGGGAACCCACGGTAGGCTAATCTTTGACTGATAGTAATGCTGTACTTACGCAGTTCCTCTCCTTTCCTCTCCACTGCCCCCTTCTCACACAGTTCCCCTCTGCAAGTTACCCACAGCCCCAGAGAGACCTAAAAGTGATGGCACAGCCTACAACCCTCTGCAGCCAGCCACAGCTTGACCACCCAAGCACCTCACCAGCACTGGCTCCTCCAGCAAAGCCCCATGCAGTGCAGGGACCTCACACCTGGGCTATGGAGAGAGCTGCCCTTACCTTGTCCCTCGCGCTCCAAGAGCAGAGTATTTCCCAGCACAGGATAGCAGGGACTGATACCCGGGATTGGCTTCATCACCCTCCATCGCCTCCAGTAATCCATCAGGGAGGGGAGGGAGCACACAGCCACAACTGCCAGCAGCACAGCAATGACCCCAGCCCCCACATACAGAAGCTGGGGTCCCCCCACGGCTTCCTGCACAACCTCCATCATCACCTCCCAGTCTCCTGCTCCAAGTCTCGATCCCTGGCAGGGAACCGGCACTGCCTGCACCCAGCTCTGCCTGTACCCTCCGCTGCCGCGCTGCAGCAAGGCGAGCGGGCCAGGAGAGCAGGAGGCGGAGCTGTCACATGGGCCCCAAGGCGCATCTTACTGCCAGGAAAATAAACAAAGATATAAACCACACATGCATGGGCAGGCTGCCAGCAAGCACTTTGTCACAGCAGAGCAGCCACAGGGAACTGTACCACCTCCTTGGCCTCGCTTGGCTCCTCTGACTCAAGTGAAGAGTGAGGAAGTTCTTTGCAGGCCTGTGCAATACCTCAGAAGGAAAAGACAGAAACCGATGTCAAGAGAAAAACCACCTTTCTGTTGATCTGGGGAGGACGGGTTTTCTCAATACGTCCTTTCTCCGTCTGTTTTCACGTGCTCAGGGAACACCATTTTGCCATACAGAACTGCTGCAGTGCTCTCCAACACGATGCCTGAAGGGTTTCAAGCGCTTCAGATGGGGAGCACCTTTCTTAAGTTGGGGTAAAGGCTCAAAGGGGTTACACAAACCAGAGCCCATACAGACCCATGATCAAGAGCACTGCAAAGGACACTGATGCTTCTCTTCTCAAATGGCCTTTGCTGATCTCACAGGTGAACACTCAGTCACAGGCTAAAGGGTGCCAGTAACATGGCTGGCAGCACCGGCCCCCGTATCACAACTTGCAAAGCACTTGGATAGAAGTAGTGACATACCCACCATAAATCCTCCTGCCCTTCCTGCCTCAGGAGGAACCAGGGCCTCTTCTCACTGCTGCAGGGCTGCCGAGCGCCTGTTCCTCAAAGCCTCCAATGCTCAGAAACCTTAGGGCCAAACAGAAGTTTGGTAAAATAGCAGCATGGCTTACACCCAATCTGCAAAAATTCACCCCCTGAATAAACCACAAAAGCTTCTTATTGCCATGGTCATGTTTCTCCTGTCTGTTTTATACCAAAATTGACTGCACCGGTATGTTTAGTAAACCAACAAACAGCATAAACAAAGCAGCAGAGGGGAGTAATTTTTGGCACTTTGTTCCTGCAATCTCCTGCAAGCAAACACCTAATCATAAATGGTGAATGTTGCCTTTTCCTGCACAGCAAACAGCTGGAAATGAACTTTGCTACTCTTGCTATTATTTGTAATGGTTTGTGACAGAAAGTAGCAGATAAATACCTTGTCTTGCCAACACATAAGGCAAGCTACATAGCCATCAGTCCCCTCTCTTGTCCCTGGAAGGAAGCAAGCACGCAGGATTAAGAGGCTCACCTTTTGTCTTTGTAACATGGAGATCAGGTGGGTAATTATATTCTCCTCTGTATATAAAACCTTGCAGTTTGTTTCCTTCATGGAGCTGATAATTAGATGAAGCACTTGCGATTCTCAGTCAAAAATCTGTGTTTCTAACTGTTAATAACTCCTTCTGCAGGAAAAAAACTGAAACACAGTGCAACAGCAGGGACGGGGTGAAAAGCCACAGGGAAAGCAGTAGGGAACACAGCAGAACAAACATTGCAAAAACCTGCCAGGAGCTGGCAATTGTGATGCTGCTACAAATGAAAGGCAGCAGTGACACTGGAAGGAGCCTCTGGTGAAAAGCACCAGGGGAGACTTGAGGCCAACCCCTAGAGTTTTGGAGTTGAGGATACAGAGGATCCAAGGCCCGCTATACTCCAATGAAAAAAACCAGATATTGGCAGCATGTGAAGGGGTTCAAGCTGCTTCAGGAGTGATTGGTACTGAAGTACAGCTCCTCCTGACACCCTGACTGCCGGTGGCTGGGCTAGATGCTCAAAGGGAGGGTCCCCTGTACACTTCATGCAACTGATGCTATGTGGAGTAAGTGGGTTGCACTGATCACAACGGCCTTGAACAGGAAATCCCAGTTGTCCAGGAATCTTGGAAGTGATCATGGGCTGGCCAGAAGGCCAGTCAGGAATATCACCAGGAGATGAGGCAGCATGTGCTGGAGGCCCCACTGTCTAATAAACTGCCAGAAAATGAGAAGCAATATGCCTGTTCACTGATGGGTCCTGTCATCTTGGCAGAAGGTATCAGAGGTGGAAGGCTGCTGCATGGAGTCCTACATGACAAGTTGCAGAAACTGCTGAAGGAGACGGTGAATCAAGTCAGTTTGCAGAGGTGAAAGCCACCCAGATGGCTTTAGATATTGCTGAAAGAGAAAAATGGCCAGTGCTCTCTCTCTATACTGACTCATGGATGGTGGCAATTGCCTCTGTGGGGGTGGTTGCAGCAATGGGAGCAGAGCAACTGGCAGCACAGAGGCAAACCCATTTGGGCGGCCGCATTGTGGCAAGGTATTGCTGCCCGGGTAGAGAACCTGGCCATAAAAGTATGTCATGTAGATGCTCACGTACCAAGAGTTGGGCCGCTGAAGAATATCAAAACAACCAGCAGGTGGATCAGACTGCTAAGACTGAAGTTGCTCAGGTAGATCTGGACTGGCAACACAAGGGTGAATTATTTCTAGCTTGGTGGGCCCATGACACTTCAGACCATCAAGGAAAAGATGCAACATATAGTCGGGCTCGTGATCGACGGGTGGACTTGACCATGGACACTATTGCACAAGTTATCCATGAATGTGAAACATGCACTGCAATCAAGCAAGCCAAGCACCATGGTTGAAGGAACCACTGGATGGCTGGAAACATACCCTGTGTCCTATGCCACTGCCCAGAACACTATCCTGTACCTTGAAAAGCAAGTCCTGTGGCGACATGGCACCCCAGAAACAATTGAATCAGACAACAGAACTCATTTCCTTAACCACCTCATAGACGCCTGGGCCAAAGAGCATGGCAATGAGTGGCTATATCACATCCCCTATCATGCACCAGACTCTGGGAAAGTCAAACGATACAATGGACTGTTAAAGACTATGCTGAGAGCAATGGGTGCTGGGACATTCAATCATTGGGATACACATTTAGCAAAGGCCACCTGGTTAGTCAACACTAGGGGGTCTGCCCAATCAAGCTGGATCTGCCCAATCAAAACTTTTATGCATTGTACAAGGGGATAAAGTCCCTGTAGCACACATAAAAAATATGCTGGAGAAGACAGTCTGGGTTATTCCTGCCTCAGGCAAAGGCAAACCCATTCCTGGATTGGGAAGTCTGATGTGTACCTCAAAGACATTTGATTTGGCGTGAAAATAGCCAATGAACTGAATGGTATGGTCATCACTTTTATGGTTGCTATATGCTGTATCAACAGTATTACAGTAAGAATCGCCCAGATTAACGAAGAATGAACTTTGACAAAATGAAGCAAAGTGCAGCAGTGATGGAACCAGAACTGGCTTCAGCATGCAACAATCCAACACCACACACCATCTCTCCTGCCCGGAAAGACTGTTACGACCAATGGAGACCAAAGTCATGGACTAAGTGAACTCAACCAGCACTTTAGAGGTATGGTCCATAGACTAAGGGAATGATATCTGTGTGCACATATCAAAAGGCAGGGAAGTGGTGATTAATTGGAATGTATTGGAAAGGGTAGGACCTGAGCATGACGTAGATGGTATAGACTAAGGGGTGGATACTGTCCCAGTTTCGGCTGGGATAGAGCTAATTTTCTTCCTAGTAGCTGGCACAGCACTGTGTTTTGGATTTAGTATGAGAAGAAAGTTGGTAACACCCTGATGGGTTAGTTGTTGCTAAGCAGTGCTTACACCAGTCAGGGACTTTTCAACTTCCTATACTCTGCCAGGCGCACAAGAAGCTGGGAGGGAGCACAGCCAGGACAACTGACCCCAAATAGCCAAAGGGCTATTCCATATCATATGACATCACGCTCAGTATATAAACTGGGGGGAGTTGGCTGGGGGGCAGCGATTGCTGCTCAGGAGATCTGCTGCAGGGCATCAGTCAGTGGGTGGTTAACAGTTGCATCACTTGTTTTTTTTCCCTCCAGTTTTGTTTCTCTCTCCTTCTCTTGTTTTCCTTTCCATTATATTTTTTTTAAATTATTATTTTATTTCAATTATTAAACTCTTCTTATCTCACCCCACAAGTTTT
>NW_009260268.1:4889364-4910774 GCF_000687185.1 Egretta garzetta | reverse complement strand
CGGGGAAGGTGAGTGAGCGGCTGCATGGTGCTTAGTTGCCAGCTGTTGCCAAACCACAAGAAAAAGATATACCCAAGAAAGAAGAAATGAGAGGTCTGGTATCTCTGAGGCCTAGTTATGTCACCAAGTTTTGCAATCATTATGAACCTTTACTATAAGTTTCAAAGGAAGATGTTCTGTAGGAGAGGCACATCAATCAATAGAGTTTTCCACCAGACTGCATTTAGCATTCCTTTTTCACCTGGAGAGCTATTTGCTCACTGCTGGGTTTCAGTGCTGCAGACATTCTACTGGTTAGTGAATCTTTGCTTTCATAACGCAGTGCAAATCTGCTTTTACTCAGCTTTACACCTAAGCATAAGCCTGCCTTCCTGTGCCGACAGAAGGCACGCATCCTGTCAGGCTGCTAAATCAGCCCGCAAGCACAATGGTAACACAGGCTTCCCCCAGTCCCTAGAATGCACATCTGGATTCTTTGATACAGAAATCAATAAAATCATCATTACCACCAAGAAAACCAAAAACCCAAAGCAAAGCGAGGCTAAAATGGATCTGATTTGACAGAAGGACAAAAGAGAAGTACACAATACATTCAAAAAAACTATGGTGTGCTCTTTACATTAGTCTTTTGCTCCAGCCAAGACATACCTATGTTTTTGCCATCCCTTGCAAAGCACACAGCATCCACAGTAAGACTAACTGGCTGCTAACTTAGCAATCACTACAGTTCATCTGCCATTAGGAAGGGGTTTTCTTAGGAAGAGCTTCCCTCTTTCTCAACTTACACAACTACAACATGATTAGACTTTATGTAGAAAGTTATTCGCACCGCAAAAAAAAAAGTCCGTTTGTAGTCCACAACAACCATTACCTGCACAAAGAAAAGATACCACAGCTTGTCTTCATTTGAAAAGACACAGTCAGTGCTGAACATCTCAGAGACCTCCCCCATCCCCAAACCCCAGGCTTCAAAGCCCAAAGCTTGACGAAGACTTCAGCTTCAAATCCTTCTGTGGATTATCTTTCCTGACACAAGTAAAGGAGACCAACAGCATTTGGGAGAGAGAGACCACAGGCATGTTTTTCAGGGTCAGACTGGTTGCTGTGATGCTCACCTCCATGAAGCATACCTTGCTATGATTTCTGCAACCTGGTGTTCACTGTACAGCGACAGAACAGAACTCTGTTCTGTAGCCATTATTTGGGACTCCTTCACAATATGAATTTGATGTGTGTTCATATAGACAGTGATAGATGGACAGCCTGTTAGAAGCTGTGGTGGGCTAGCCTTGGCCAGCAGCCAGACATCCACCCATTCGCTCATTCACTCTACTTTCTCAACAGGACAGGGAAAGAAAACAGGATGAAAAAGCTCACGGGTCAAGATAAAGACTAGGAGATTGCTTACTAGTTACCATCATGGGTAAAACAGACTCAACTGAGGGAAATTTAATTTCATTTCTTGCCAATTAAAAATAGGGAGTTGGGAAGTGAGAAACAAAGACAAGAAAGTTCCTCTCTGCTGCTCCCTCCTCCTCTTCCTCACACTTTTGTCCTGCTCCAGCATGGGTCCCCTCCATAAGCTGCTGAGGAACCTCCACTCTGGTGCCTGGAGCACCAACTCCTCTTCCTTCACTGACCTTGGTGTTTGCACTACTGTTTCACACTTTTTTCCCCCTGCTCCTCTGTCTGCCCAACATTTTTTTGTACCCTTTCTTAAATACTCTTTCACAGAGGTGCCACCAGCTTGCTGCTGGGGTCATCTGTGTCCTTCAGTGGGTTCATTACAGAGCCAGCAGGAACCATTTGTGTTCTCTTCTCTGGCCTTTTTGCAGAGGCCACCACAGCAGCACCCCCACTGCCAACACCTTGACACCTACAACCAACTGAAAAGCCTACCATGAAACCACTGGAAGACTGAAGGGGAAAAATGGGGTCAAATTTCCTCCATGTCGTCCCCTAGTGAGACCAGAGACATCAGCTACAAAGCAACAGATACATGCAAACTATCAATGTTAAGTATCTATAAACACAGGTGCCTTCCCTTACAATTTTCAGGGAAGAATCACTCAGGCAGGTCAAGGAAGATCTCAGGGTCTCTGT
Source organism: Egretta garzetta (assembly GCF_000687185.1). NCBI lineage: Eukaryota > Metazoa > Chordata > Aves > Pelecaniformes > Ardeidae > Egretta > Egretta garzetta. The sequence continues at coordinate 4,908,671 of NW_009260268.1, read as the reverse complement.
GCAGGGTGTAAGTTATGACAAGCATATTTGTGCCTGGTACTTGATATCATCCTAAAGAGAAAAGGGAGAGGAAGGGTTAAACCAACAGCAACCAAATGACTTTCTAAAAAAAAAGAGAGAAAAACCCTGCCCTTGACTTGGGAAACCTTTTCAGTACTCTCTCCTGCAGAGCTTCCAGCACCCATCCCAATCACCTCTAGCTATTTAAAGCTCCAGAATGGCCACAAGACACTTTTGTATCTCTACTTCTTCAGCTTTGATAAAGGAGGAATGGAAAACATACCAAACACCTCACCCAGTTCTCTGTGAGCCGCCTTCTGAGCTTCAGGATTACATCCAGGTAAGTACAGGGCCCATTTCAGAACAGCTGCTGTTGTATCACGGCCCTAGAGGTCCAAAGACATTCACTTCAACAGCATTCCTGTGCACAAGTAGGCTTTGTAAATATTTGGGTGTGCAGGTACCATGGAAAGTGAGCCTTATTAGTTCCATAACCACAAGAAATACAAAAGTCAAGAGTGAAGAACTCTATGCAACACATTATCAGGATGTAAGATGACCCAGGATTCTGTCAGGTGCCCAAAAACTTACCAAAAAGGGAAAAGTATTAAAATACTTCTGGTAGCCAGCAAACATCCATCTACCCTCTCCTCTGCCACCTGAGAGCGGTCCATTGCTGCTGTGCTAGTAATTAGGAGGTCTTTCCTTTCCTTTTAAGCTGCAGAAACAGATGCTTGTTACTCTGCTCTACTCTCCATTTAAAATCCAGTGACTGAACTCCATCACTTCACAGATGCCAGCAATCTTCTCTCTTTCACAAAATGCCAGATGATGAACCACTCTTCATTGTGTGGTTCCCACTTCTGCCATTACAGGACCAAACTGGCGCATATTCGTCTTTCCATTTAGTCCACAATGTAAGATCTGGGTTGCCATGAAGTGCCACAAGATGGTAAGGGACACATTTTTCCATCATTTCTCTGCATTCCTGTCAATGTCTACATAGTACAGGAGGGAGCACTACACTACACACACCACTGAAGAAGACTTAAATGTGAATTTTCCATGTTATGTCATCTTTGACCTGAGATTTCTGAAGAAACTGCATCAAACTGACCCGCGACTGTATGAAATCCACCTGCAACTCCAAAGTAAAAGCATTCTGCTTTCTCAGGTAACTATACCATAATATCACCAGTGAGTAAACTTAGCGTAGCCAAAAGAGAAAAATACTGAGCCAGGAAAGTAATTTAAAAGTGCTTTCATTTACTCAAAAGAATGCAGTGCTTGATGACCGTTTACAAAAACCAGAAATCTGATTAACAGTACAGATATAAAATATACATTACAAATGCTCTGCCTTGGATTACCAATCCTTGAATATTCCTAAAAAGAAGTGAGGATAACTGATATTAGTTCTCAAGTACAAGAAACTGTTTCTATTCTTAACTGCACAATTTGGGCAAATAATTAAGTTTTTCTCCTCCTCCCTTTCCTCTTCTTCAACCACATCTACTTCAACTGCTGGCACTCGGATGGAAGGAGGAATCCCTGACTGCACATGCACACAGGGACCTGATCGGGGCTGTGATCTCTGGGCAGAACACAATTCCAATCTCCACTTTGGGTCTACACAAAGAGGTACAAAATAATGCTTTCATCAGTTAAGTACATATTTTCATGTTAAAACTCTGAAGGCTTAGATATTTCAAAATATGATTAATTTATAAAATATTGCCTGCTATTGTACAAGAAATCTCAAGAAGCGGGAACAGTCTTACTGACTTGACAGCATGCAGATTCAATTGCTCAGCATCTATAAACACATTTGGCCTGGCAGGGCCATTGCTTCCTGTAAACAAAGTTTATCCCAGCAGTTCCCATAGTTACTGACAATTAGAACAGCATAAGCAGAAGCAGCGAACGAATTCCATCTCAAAAGAATTAAAGGAAGAAGAAAAAGTAGGGACAGACAGTATTTACAAGAGAGGAACTGCAAAAACCACAGACTGAAAAATGGAAAAATGTTAAAACAGCAGTTAAAAAGGAGATACCAAACTCCTGTTTAAAAGTATGGATTTTATATATGACTGAGTTTTGGATAAACTAGAACATCTTTAACACTGAGGAAACATGACAAAGTGGGAATAGGACTTCAAGGTCTAAACATAACTTATTTGCTTCTATAGATAAAATAACAATTCCCTAAGGAAAGACAGAAAAAGGAGGAATGCCTGAGAAGAAAGTGCAGCAGCAGCAGCATCTTGACTCTGCAAACAGAACTGGAAGCTCAACCGTTTATTTCATTTTGCTCTATTCTGGCCAGACAACTTTAAAAGCCGGTGATAGAGGCATCCTGAGGATTGCAAGGCTCAGCAGAAACCAGCGTACTGCATGTGTTATTTGTTACACAAGATAATAGCTGGCAAATTTAGTGCTTCAGTCTTCCGTTCAGTGCAGGGAGCTTCTGTTTCTTCCTAAGCTGGGTTAAGAAGCAATCTGAAATCTCTTCCTTGCAGTTGGAGGCTTTCTCTGAAAGGATCTGTAGTAACGCTGTGAGCCTAGAAAAAATTGTTTGTTAATTGTGGCAGAATCTGAAAGACACTCCAAGATTATGTATGAGTTACTTCCATCAGCCTGCTCAGATCAATGTTTGCTAACCTGCCCTTTTTCTTACATCACCTTTTACAGAATGACACCAATTATATAATTACTTAAACTTGATGAACTTCCAAACAAATAAAGGTTACATACAAGCACTCAAATACCTCAGGAATGAGCTAGTTAGCTTTACTGTAACAACAGAGCTAAGTAAGCCACGCAGGGCTGCTCTCTTTTTGGGTGTTACAAATGGAAGACATAATGGCAAATCAATATTGATTTTTTAAAAATTTATTTAAGAGAGCTTTATACTTATGTTAAAAATGCACATTTTCAATTTTATTTTTCCCCATATAGAAAGTTTACTAATTTGGTGTATTTATATGGGAGGTAAAATAAAATTTATGTCATGAAGCAGTTCACAAACACGAATTTCTATTGCTACTCCAGCAGCTGCAAAACATCTAGGCTGTGCACCACATACTCTTGCCATATTTGTAAATATGCTGAAATCTTAGGAGATTAGGAGAGGGGGGCGGGGGGGAGGGGGGGAGAATAAGGGGGAATCCTTTTCCTTCCACATCACAACAATGAAAAGAACCTTTGCAGGGTTCCTGACAGTCAGAGTTAGGGCTATCTCAGACCAAGCAACTTCAAAAGCAGACTCAAAAGATCCTGCCAAGCACACCTGTTGTTCTTCTATGCCAAAACTGCTCTCCCTGAGCACTTTACTTCTCGACTGTGCTATGGGTTAATAGGTTTTGTTGGCCTTTTGCCTTTCAAGTGATGCTTACTTTGCCTACCTATTAAAAATCCTTGACCTGTCCCTCTGTGGTTAGCAAAATCCATGGGAGTCAGTGATCTCTTCTGAGGTGTGTCTGTCTGTAAAAAAGAAAGACCTACTATTAGCTAGTATGGTATGCTGATCTACTGAAATGTTTTGATTACAGTTTTTACAATCTGGTCCAGCCTTACCAAGCTGCAAAGCTCCAAGCAGTACTAAACCTGCACAATTCTAGTGCACAGACACCCTCAAAGGAACTGTTTGATGCATTAGACTTGAAAAAAAATCCTCCCTCATTCTCTGCTTTTGAAGGTCCCACGCCCTCCCAAAGCCTTTTAACATCCTCTTCTCTACAGGTAGCAGGAATCCCTGTACACCAGAAATCAGGAGAGACACAGTAAGTAAGACCGTGAACGGAAGCAGGAATCCCATGTCTCTATACTTACGTTGTAACATACCCTGAATGTATGAGTTGTATTGGGCCTTGAAAATTGATCAACAATAACAGTTCTTTCTCTGAGTGGTTGTTGCTCTGTACTGCCAGGCACTGCACTTGACACTCTGCTATGAGCATATCGTCCTCGATGCTGAGAGAATTAAGAGGAGCATTGAGAGAATGCAGCAATTGAATTGGTTAAAAAAATAATTTTTTTTTCCATTGCCATACAAAAAAAAAAAAAAAAACAAAAAAAAAACAACAAGAGAAGAAGAAGAAAAATAAGTTTTCACTAACCAAAAGCCCTGATTTAAGGTAACTTAAGGGTAGTCATCTTTTTCAAAGAGATTTGAGACTGTTCCCTAATATTAGTCTATAATCCCCAAAGCCTTATATTAATTAAAATAATAACAACAGACTTTACATGTGTCTCAATTCAAAATATTATTCAGAAGCAAAATAATACCAAAATGTCAATTTACTTTCATTGTGATGGTGATTAATTACTTCCCTAACCTTCAAAAATAGGCTAGCATCAACAAGATTTCTTTTTTTTTTTCAGTTAGCATCCTTTTCTATTTCTGTAAGCATAATTTTCCACTTCTTATAACCTAACATTAATGAATAAAACACTGAAAAGAGCTATTTAAATCCAGATGCATATAAGTGCTAGGTTACTATCTGCTTGGTTGGTTGTTTTAATCTTTTTTTTTAAAAAAAAAAACCACCAGATTTCTCTGTTTTCAGAGGACAGTGTTACCACCATGATCTGTTTGTGACCTGAGGTTTTAAACTGGCTTCTCTTGCATTCTAATGGTACCCTACTATAACACACATTAGCATGTTAAGACCATGTATTAAATATGAACCAACACAAGCTGTAAAGTTGCTCATTTCAACCAGTGACACAGAGCAATTTACTTTCAAATAGCCTGACATTCTTCACCAGTACAAAAATAAACACAACTTACAGAGCTCTGTTGCAGTCGAGGTACTGAAAGATACTGTTCAACAGCCTCTGAGTTTATTGGTGGTAACTTGTTCCGGGTTGTAGGTGCACGAGCAGAAGATAAACGATCCGAGCTGGCACCCCTACAGAATTTTAAGGGTTCCTTTTTTAGGAAAAATCATATTGAAGACTGCTTCACTGAAGTAATATGAAATTATTGAGCAGTACATTTTTTTTTACAGAGCTCAGCTACAAAAGTAACAGCAACTAATACTGCAACAAAAAATAAAACAAAAGCTTCTCCTCAAACGGTTTTGCTTGCTTTCTTTTTCTCTCTGAATTCTAGAATCAGTAATAAATTTCATGTTAGTTCAAGTTAGATTTTGCAAAATCCTTCACTGGTGAAATTTCAGTAAAATTCTGAGGAAAGCAAAGAATAAAATGAGAAAACTCACAATTTAGTCCCCCTAAGGATTTCATCATTGTACATATTAGGAGCTTTTGAGGAGAGTTGGTCAGAAGTGAGAGAAGGTAACCTACGATGGCTTGGTAGCTTCCTAGAAGATGTCAGTGGTACCCGAGATGATGAGAGAACACTGTTATCAGCAATTCTCCACAACCTAGTGTGCACTGAATTTGGAGCACTGGAGCCAATGCTATGCTGTTTGTCTTCTTGCTCATTCCTAGGGAAAAAGGAAGGAGAATGAGAGAGGGAATGAGGATGAAGACAAAAAAAGCAAAAGGATTTCTTAACAGTTATCATTGCAACCTCTACAAATCATTGTCACATGAGAGATACGCCCAAAGGAGATGACTGCCTTTTTATTGCCTTTTTATAATTGCGAAACATCTTTTACATAGTAAGAATTATGCCGCATTTTGAAAATGTCAATACCAACACCTACTGTATTTTTTCTACTGTGGCAACATGCCTCTGTTGGAGCGGTTTTGCTTGAATTGTCATCACACCATTCAAATCACTACAGAAGTTGCTGGAGAAACGGTGAACCTAGTAAAAGCAGCAAATATGCATTAACCTTTACTTTTTTTGAAGGAAGACCTCAAAAAGCCCGTACTTAGGAGATATTTTACTTGTTTCATAAAGAAGTTTCTGTTAAGATGTTTCAGTAGAATTCTCAGTAGTACATGGGGCAAATGCATTGTTTTGCTTATTTTAAATAGATTCTTACAAACAGAGCTTGGGTAATTTAGTTACTGAATTGCAACTCAATTTGCAAGGTAAGTTTCAGTTGAAGCCGGAGTTTGACTCTCTGAAGTTTCCATTTTCCCTCAGCACAGTCCAGCCCAGGGGCACAGATCCTTGAGCACTCCTTATCTAAGCATTTTACTTCTTCTGGGCTGGGACCACTACAGAACCAAGGGTGCGAGCAGGGAGCGCTGAGACTGCTGTGCTCTCTCTTCCATGTTTCTTATCTCGCTATCTAGCAAGCATGGGAAAAGAGCAGACAAAATAGAATGGAATTGCTTGAACTGAACGGAGAGAGAGACAGAGGGGGAAACAGAAGCAGTGGCTGGAAAAGTGTGCAAAACGGGAGCGAGGCGACAGAGGGAGGAGGCAGCAAGTGGGACAAAAAGAGCATTTTATCAGTGCAAACACAAGCTTCCACAAAGACACTTAAGGCCTAGTACCAGTGCACTGGCGGACGTACAGCAGAGTCCCCTTTTGCAAAAGGCAAAGGAAACAAAAAGGAATGGGAGATTCTGAAACTCACAGGGTTGCAAGTAAAGCACTTTAAGTTGCAACTTCCCATCCCTGCAGTCCAGGGAAGAGCTTCGTTTGTTTTCTTAATTCTACCAGGAGTAAATGACTGGACCACAATAAAAGCAGAATTATTTTCTATGGATGGAATACAGTCTAAGAAGTGGTTTTTTGAAAACCAACTTCAGCAGTATCTTAGTGGTAAACGGCACTTTTAAGAACCACCAAAGAAGAACAAGTGATAGTAAACAAGAAATGCATGTTTAATGAACCTTCACTTTAAACGAGATGACTTTACCTAATCATTTAAAAAAAAAAAAAAAAAAAAAAGAAAGAAAAAGAAAAAAGGGGGAAAAAAGTGCCTTTTTAGCTTCAACAAGGACTCTGTCCAAAGTCAGCAGAAAAAAGAACACCATTTGACGGAAAGTTGGTTTTACCTGCGAGGAAACAAGATGAGACCCAAAAGATACACTTCGTGCTTCAGAGCCTCTGGAAAGAGGAATGCTCCCAGCATCCGCTGAAATACGAATGACTGGCAAATGTGGCAGTTTTGCTGTAACAGCTTTCAGTTTTTCCACTTGTTTGTCACCCTCTGTACACAAAAAAAAAAAAGTCCAGGAAATAACTTGCTTTTTGTACATTTACCAGCCATCATTTGTTGAAATTCAAACAATATTATACTGCACGATAAATAAAGACTTTCATATAGTTTTAAGTTTACGTGATATTTAAACACATACCATAAATGATGTTTTTCTGAAAGCATTTTCCACTTGTTTATGCTTTCCTGACACTGACAAACAAGCTGGGCTATGTAAGTAGGGTTGGAGGGGTGTGTTTGTTGAAGAAAATGCTGCTAAGACTCTTGGAATGTTATTCAAAATTTCCCAAAGATTTTTTTTTACAGGAGAAAAAAAAAAAAGATTAACAGAAAAATAAGTCTGTTGGTCCTATCCTTGCCTGAGGGCAGCTACACACTGATTCATTTCGGATATATACCACCATCTTAATTCTATTCTTAACCCAAATTCTTTTATATTCCTAGTCAACATACTTTGGTTAGCTATCTGTTTGTCAGAAGTTGATGCCCTTGACAAAAATAAAAAAGCACGCCTATCACAAAACTGCTAAGCTATCCTCTCTAAATGATAATATTGAGCTAAACAACCCACCTGTGATGTGAAAAGCCCTTCTGTATTTCAGTAACACCTGAAACGTTAAATTCTGATGCTGCAAGTATTCTGAGAAATTCTGCCATTTCTTACTTGGCTGTAAATTTGTATTTGAAGTTGAGTGTACCTTACATTTGAGGTGATTTCCAAAACTCACTCCCAGGCATTCTTTTGTTACTGTCCTTTTTAAAATACATTAAAAGAAGAACTGAAATTTCCCTCAGCCTTCAAAGACAACACACACACACTAAACAGAATTTCACTTCTAGTTAATTTTCTTAGCTTTTGCTTTTCTTCACTACAGTCTGTTAGAAGACAAAAACATAAAATAAAATAAAATTGCATGCACCACCACTTCTTCATCCTGTATTAAACTCATGAAGTCCTGCACTGTCAGCAAGTCTGTCTATCTCGCTTTAACAATCTGACTACCTAAGGGTTCCTTTTATTAACAAAGCTCAAACAATGAGGACTAGGAGACTTTGATTCCTCGGTTCCAGGTACAGATCATGTCATCAGTGACCCCCTGCTAACAGCATCAATTTGTATCCCCACCCAGTGATTAGTATTTTTTTTTTTTTTTAAACTTGCTCTCCTGCAATGAAGCTCTTTCAGTCTTCATTTTTTCTTTTTTGGTTTTTGTTTTGGGGATTGTTTGATTGTTTGTTTTTTTTTTTGGGGGGGGGGGAATTTTTTGTTTGGTCGGTTGGTTTTGGTGGCTGGGGGTTTTTTTCCACACACCTCATACAAAATTCCCTTCAAAATAGTAGGAATATTTATATTTTAGGGGGTGTGTGTGTGTGTGTGTGCGCTCATGCACATGGCAAGGCATTACATATCTTATAATGCTGTACTACCAACATGGCTGTCTTAAAATAACCAGATTTCCCAAGCTTCAAGGAGAGAGAAAAAAAAAAAAAATCTAAAAAAATCACTTTCCTGAGTTAGATTCAATAAATACCGCATCTAAAAATACCAAATACCTGTGATACTAGTTTCCCAATTTTTTTTAATCAGTTCCTCCAATATTCCAATTACATTGCTCCAGATACAATCAAATACTTCAGAAGCCACGGCATCTTTGATACAGGCATTGGGAGAAACAGGGGGAATGCCACGCTTACTCCTCTTCTCAGCAAGACGCATTTTCTGTTGTTCCCAACTCTCATCATCACTAATAAAGGAAGCAAATTCAAATTAATTCCCATAGGTTTTGATATTTTTCCCCTTCTAATACACTGGATGAATAGATTCATTCATATGGAAGAAAAGCAAGCCAGATGTAATCACAAAAAAATTCAAATTCAAACGCACAGAGTGCCTATGGGAACAGAAGCTATCGTATACATATAATGATTTATTTTGCTTTTGCTTGCAGGTAAAATATAGAAAAATCCAGTTAGGGCTTTACAACAGAAAGCTCTGCAGCTCTAGAAGGAACAGCTTTATACACGGCACTTAGTATTTTGAGACTAAATCCTATGTTTTTTACCAAAGCATAAGGGAATTACTGTTCATTGCATTTGGCACGAGGACTATCACATAGAACATTTCTTTTATAGCACGTCCTGCGTACCTGCACACATCTGCAACACTTCACCACTGATCAAACAACTTTAAAGGATTTCTGCAGCCTGACAAAAATAGCAGAGCCCATAGCCTTATGCTCAACCTCCTTCAATTCCACTACTGTGTGGACAGTTACTATTTTTTAACTCTCCTCCCTGCCTTCCCACCTAGGGAAGCACAGCCTGGCAATATTCCCTAACTTGGTCTTCTAATGCACTTTTTAGGAAGAAAATTTTAACCTTTTTTTTTTTTTTTTTTTTTTAATGCTATGGTATTTCCTTCTAAGGAAATGCAGTTTGGTTTGAGATTTCAAGGATGATCCCAACTTGATACTGGTTTCCACTATCTCCCTTTCTCTTCTCAGCCACTTCTTTTACTTCTTCCTCAAACTGGATTGCAAACTTAACTACAACTGAGACTTGGCTGAATGGTCCAGCTCACAAAATGACCAAGCTATTTTCATATCAGGCTTTGTAACTCCTAATGTTTTAGTTATGGAGAGTAAGATACAGCAGAATCAAATCCTGAGAAGGAAACAACATATCAAGCAAGGCACAAAGGAAAACACCTTCGGTCAAGTCCCTCTCCCAAACTGTTTGCTTACTTAGCAAAAAAAAGTGATACTTCACTCCTAAAAGGATTCTTAATCCTAAATCCTCTCCAAAATGGTAGGCATCCAGGCCCTCTCTTTCAAACACAGGACTGAAAGGGTCTATCTGGGTCTCAGCCTGGTTTCTCTAGTTTTTCAGAACACGCATGTCTTTTTCCCATAAATGCATCAAGCTTCAGCACAAAAAAGTTATGCTTTGGGCCCTGCTAGTCCTATAAAACTTTCCCCCTTGTAGAGGCCTTTTAGAAAACAGCACGTTAGGGTCTTTGTTCTACCCAGGAGCTGCTGCAACATTCAACTGGGCCATGGGAAACCTCGGTTGCATTGTCAAGAAGACAGCTGCAGTACTCCTGTCACTCACGAGAGTGCTCTAAACATGGGCTGTATCCTGCACCTCTCCTCGTAAAGCTGTGATACGCTGCACAGAAAGAATTTAAGATTCCTTAGGGCAGACAATGAGGACACTGTACAGTGTAATGACCCTAAACAATCTGGTGGTCAAGGCACTCACCTGGGAAGTAGGGATTACTTCATTCCGCTCCCTGTCTCAAAATCAAATATTTGTTCTATCAAATGTCCATGCACAAAACACCTCAAAACAACTAGCGGTTAAGGCACATTCCTCTGACATGGGAGATGTGAGTTTTGAACCACTAGAAAGACAACATACCTAATCTTCCACATGCCCAGTGAGTGCTCTGACCACTGTGCTACTGAATACAGGGACAGAAGGAACTGTATTTTACAGAAGAGAAACAAAGTTTATGAACCCTAACTGGGCTCGTTGAAAATTTTTCATTATTTTCTTCAAAAACACATATATCTCTTATTTACAGTTCCTTGTTGTCAAAGGCAAGGTATTCTTCTATTTTCCCATCCACATCATAGATTTCTTCTTCCAGGAATGAATACACGGATGAATCAGAGGCAGAAATGCCAGTGGAACTTGAATCTAGTGCTTTATGTATTGGAGATGCTGTTGGGATCAGTTTAGAGCCTGAAATGCAGAGCCTGAAAAAATATCAACAAAATGAGAATTAAATATTCAAAGAAAGAAGAAAGTGCATATTTAATTATACTGAAATGTTTCAGTAATACAAAAGTAATGTTTGTACATATTTGTGAAGGGGGAGGACCGAAAACTGAAAAAAAAATGAACATACTCTTTTATATTACTGGTACTTTCATGGAGGCCAGGTAAACACTTAGTAGCCACAGAGTTATCACTTCTACTCTGAAAATGCTGAAAGCCTTCATCCTTTGGCAATAGGAGCTGCTTTCCTAGAACCCTGAATAAAAAGAGGAGACTGAGCGACATCTTAGATGGAAATACATTTCAAATGCAAGTATCAAGAATACAAATACCTGTAAACCGTAGGCAATCAGAATGGACACCGTATATTTGCTTTGAAAAAAGGAATTTATGGAGGGGCCGGGGCCTTGCGTAATACATTAACATTGCCTAGTATTTAAGTCATTAATCTTAAGTTGATTTATGCAAGATAGATTCTAGCCTATATTTTTTGAGTTAAAAAAAAAATAGTCAAACTTGTTAGATTGTTGTAAAGGCTGATAAAGTAAACACACTTCCTTTCTTATCAAAACTCCATAAGAAATGTTTAAAAATGGATGCAGAAGACAAATAACATCTGCTATGACTTCTCTTATCCAACTCCAGTGTCCATCAATGTGAGCAGAAGTCCTAATCCAAAATGCTTACATGGATAGTTAAGACTAGAAATAACGTTCAGAAAATGCACAAAATGCAACAGCACAATGCATAGCAGCAGAGAGAAAAGGTAAAAGCAACTCTACTTAAATGTACGAACTATTACTCTATAAGATAATTTCTGAACACAGTACAGGTAAATAATCATCACCGCTTACTGAACTGTGTTTCACTAGAATTCACAAGGGATCTTGAAAGAATTCAGAAGTCGCAGCTGTTGTGCAAGCAGCAATGTTCAGACTCGCCTGAACACATTTTCTTGAGACTACCTTTCACAAAACAGCACTTTATGCCACATGAAGCTCTAAGCAATAGCCTTTTTTATTTTTTATTTTGTAAGCCAAGAACAAAAAGCTTTCTATTTAAGCAGATCTTTCTCGTACCGATGACAGTTCTCAAGTATATTTATTACCACAAGCTAAGTATTCATATGCCGACATAGCTGTTTTACAAATAAAATAAAAAAAAAAAAAAAAAAAAAAAAAAAAGACAGACAGAAAGCTCTTTCAAGCACAACTCTCAGAAATTAATCTGGCATCCCAGAAGCTAGTCTTTTGGGTAACTAGTCCACACAAACTGACTTTTAAGGTTTAATAATGAAAATAACGTGGTTTTTTTTCTTTTTAAAGCACAGGATGTACCACATCCCTTAGTACCAAACGACACAGAGCTCCCAGATTTCTTAAGTTCGCTTTCAACCTCTTGGACTTTGCTGGTACTGTCAGCATTAGATTTGAATCAGAAAATCATTAAGTACAGGGACTTACTTAAAAAAAAATTCCACCTAGTGAAAATACTCTGAAAATACAGTGAAATTATTTAATATTTTGAATGAACTACACAGCACAAAAACCTGTTTCTGTATTATGCATGTTCCATTAATTTTTACAGTATCTAAAAAAGGCAAAGCATACCTTTGTGCTAGTGAAAACTGCCTCAGTTATATTTAACAATTCTTTCTTGTTCCTGATAAAGCGTGACAAGCTTTGTTAGTTGATTTTAGTTTGTATTTACTAGTAACAAGCCTCTGCAAATTATCTAAAAGCACTGAAAGCATACCACAGTTATTGACAAGGTTCTTTTTAATGGTGTTAAACTATTGACTAGAAGATAGACACATGCAGGTCTATGTTTAGAATAGCTTAGAGCCACGACATCTCACCAAGAATGACATCCCATCATTTATGAAGACACGACAGTACAATGCAGTGCAACACTGTCTTGTCCCCTGTGTTATAAGCAGCAGTCATCAGGCCACCTAGGCATTTTGCACATCTGTGCAAAACACTTCTCGTGAACCATGTATGCAGCCTCATATCTGTTCAACTACTTACTGTCGGGCTAATATCACACATTATTTTACATTGATTTACATAGCCTAGGGAAGACATCATGGTGGTGCAGTATATATGAAGCATGTGTACACCTTCATATTTCATTTCTTTTTAGAAGAATCAGTAACAGAATTAACACTGAATTCCTTGGAATGTCACAGTATGTCTTCATTTACAGTAAAAAAAAAAATATATTTCTTTACAAGATGTATTCTTTATTTAGAAAAAATCATTATGAAAATGATGCATTATTATTTTCTCATTACATTCTGCTAAAATATCTTTGTCTGCAATAATTGTATTAAGCAAAATAAAGAGCATTAGCTGCTAGCGCACCACCAACCAGACTTACTGCATAACTATGGCACGGGTCAGTCCCAGAGAACCAGATATGAATGCAAAGGTGTTACTGATGCCATATATCAAAAATAATTCATATGAGAGTACCCCCAAAATTCAAATTAGAGTGATAACTGGTTAAACCTCGTACAGCAAGATATTTCCTTACCTTAGATGAGGAAATTGTTCAACCCAGTCTGCACATTCTGCCTGCAGGCTCTCAGTTTGGGAGGTCACTTTTCCTTCAAACAGCATTTCATCAATCTCCCAGAATAACTGATGCACTCTCTGTGTGTTGGCTTTATCAAATTCCTACATATTATAAAATTAATAGTTAGCAAATATGCATATATATTTATGTTAAAAACCCCACAATATTTAAAGAACAGGACAACTTGGACCGATTTGGCTGAGCACCTCGGAACAGATCTTCAGACTACCTGCTTTGGAAACAAGATTTATATACTGCAGTGTAAAAAAAAACACCCAGGTGGCTGGCCTCAGCAAGGTGGTTTAGCAAAAAGGAACTAGCTGTCTAGGATTAGCCAACAGAAAACACCAGTTAGAAGGTGTCTGGAGTCTGGCTCCCTCCCTGCTCCAACATAGAGCGAAGCACACACATTGCACCTCCGCAACCCACGGCACCAAAGCTCCCTGCTCTTCTGAGCAGCACTTTTCCTTCCTGAGGAAAAGAACTAAGAGGGCCAAGGGGGAGAACCTTCCTCCTGCATGACATAGTCTGGTGGTTATGAAACAACCCTCAGTGTGCGAAATGGCCTTCCATGCCTCTTGACGGAAGCTATAACTCAGCACAACCAGAAATGGGCAAGAGTGGGGGCATATGAAGGTAGCAGGGAAGAGCCTGACTTTCTCCAGTGATAGGGAAAGGAGCACTTGGCTGAGGGCTCCTCAGCTGCAGCACTGTTCATAAAGATATTTGGCCACTTGTATGAGACACTCTAAAACACAGAAAAAAAATGATAATACTCAGGGCTCAAATCACATCTGTTCACTTCCAGCTGAGTGCCCCAACCACTTCAGGCTACAGAAGGGATCCCACTGAAAAGCACTGGAAAAAACAACTCTCACCTAGGTTACTGTATGATCCAGGGTCAGGCTTTCTCCTGGAGGGCTGGAAGCGACAGATGGGGTCAGTACCCTAAAGGTTAGGATATTATGCAAAAGGTATGGCAGAACTACCTCCATCAGCCATGGATGGCTTTTTAAAATTAAAGTGGCAGTGACTGCAGTGCTTTGGGATTTATTCAATGCTGCCAGCCTGCAGCAGGTACGCCTCTGAGGTCAGCCTCCCTAACAGGTTTAACCCCTCACTGCACCATCTGCGAAACAGAATCGAGCTTAGCTAAGAGTTAAATATTTACTCAGAGTGGGACATTTATTTACATGCACGCACATGAATGCACTTTATGACTCAAAGCATTGAGAATAGTTCAATTTAGACACTACCTGCATTAAGCAATATTTGAAAACATGTATTTTATCACTCTCTTGGACTCAGAAACCTAAGCCTACTTTCTGTGGTAAAATAGGTTTGTTTTCCTCAAATGTCATCATTTCATATTTTTATTTTCTTTGCACCGATACCAACTTGCAAACAGAACTATTTTTTAAATAGTCAATTAATATACTTAATCGTTAGGCTATAATGAATGAAAGTGGTTAACTTCTCCTACAGGACATGTGCTGCATGTCCATTTTCTGCACAAATTAATTTGTTCTACGATACTTAGATGAAGTGTACTGTAAAAGTTTCTGTGACGTACATCATCCCTCCAGGAGTAAACTGAACTTCTTTCAGTAGACAAACCAGTAGTATAGCTGTTTATTCCAGACCAAGAATTATTCAAGTCTGTGGGTGTCGTACAGCCGCTAGATGAAAGTGATGAAAGTGTTTCACTGCAAAAAGAAGACAAATTAAAATGAACACAATGGTTTTCTGTAAAAATATTTTAAAAATAACACAACTGATCACATAAATGGACAGTGATACATACTCCTGTCAGATGCAAGATTTTCAGGACATGCTATTAGAGTCAATGCAAGGAGTTGCAAATGTATGTTTTTAAGTAGACTGCAATGAATACGTGCTCCTATTTGTACCATTTTGTCCTGGTTTCGGCTGGGATGGAGTTAATTTTCTTCATAGTAGCTAGCATAGTGCTGTGTTTTGGATTTAGTACCAGAAGAATGTTGATAACACACTGATGTTTTCAGCTGTCGCCAAGTAGTGCTCAGACTACTCAAGGACTTTTTGAGCTTCTCCTGCTTGCCCAGGTACATAACAAGCTGGGAGTACAGCACAGCTAGCACAGCTAACCCAAACTGTCCAAAGAGCTATTCCATACCATATAACGTCATGCTCGGGGGGGGGGTTAGTTAGTTCGGGTGGTCGGTTGATTGTGGCGAGACTGCTCGCGGCTCGGGGACTGCTCGCGGCTTGGGACGAGCTGGGCATCGGTCGGCGGGTGGTGAGCAATTGCATTGTGCAACATTCGTTTTGTATATTCTGTATATTCTGTTATCATTCTCATTATTACTATTATTATTATTTTCTCTTATTAAACTGTCTTTATCTCAGCCCTCGGCTCTAACCTTTTATTTTCTTTCTGATTCTCTCCCCCATCCCACTGAGGGAGGGGGGAGTGAGCGAGCGGCTGCGTGGTGCTGAGTTGCCAGCCGGGTTAAACCACGACACATTTACTGCCTTAAAGGCAATTGCTGCTACAGCATTACGCTTTTGTACATGTATTACGCTTTTGTACATGTATATATCATTGCAACTGTAAGGGCACTCTAGAATATATCCACACATACGTACACACACACACCCCAAGCATTTCCACCTCTAACAATTATTTTGTTTTCTCCAGTGCAGCTACCGGGCACATCAAAACTATACATTAAAGATAACATAAGCCTTCTTTAATTCTATTAGAAGCTATCACAAGAAACGTATGCAAAACATAACGTATGCATAACGTCTCTACAAATGTTTCAAACAGCATTGAGTTACATATTTGCAGGCAATGCCTTTTATGCTGTTAGACCTGGTGTACTTTAAACCTCAGGCTCTGGGATTCCAGCTCTCAGAAAGCTCTAGCTGGTCCCTGCCAGCTACCACCCACCCTGGGATGCAGTGAAAGGAAGGGCAGTCAGAAACACAGGCTGGGCAAATCCTAACCAGTGCCAACTGGAGTGAAACTTCTGGAAAGTTAACTGACCTGCAATGCTGGTAAGCATTATTATGCTGGTGAGCGTTTAACCATGAAGTCTGACTTCCCTTCCAGGCTCCATGGGTGCCTTTCGCTATGCTCTAAAAATACGCAAATCCCTAGCACAAACCAGGAGTAAAGTTCAAACCCTCCAAAGTATGGCTTAGGTCAATTTATATCCTGCATTATATGCTGCAATAGTTGTCGTCCATAAGAACGACTAGAAGCATGACTAGTGAATTAACACCGATCTTGAAATACCTACTTAAGCCAAGATACCATTAATGAAGTACTGTTTCAGAAGGGAATGCATACCAAGTATAATTGTCGATGGCTTCCCGCACATTTCTTTCAAAAACTGCTGGAAGAGACACTCCACTTTTTCCGGAAAGACACTGATTTGTGGAACCTCTGGACAGTCCCTTCCTGTAAACACAGAAACACATAATTCCATAATATTAAATAAGGTGAACTCACACCTCCACAGGAGGGAAAAAAAAAAAAAAGAAAAACTAAAAAAAATATTATAACTGTTGAATTTTTCAATCCTATCCACCAACACAAACATTTGCTTGAAACGAACTACCTTGTTTTTAAACAGTTGGACTTTTGATGATCTTAAAGGTCTTTTCCAACCTAAACGATTCTATGATTCTATGAATTTTTATTTACACAAGTATTTTTCAGAAAAGCCTATATTTAATTTGAGACTTATTTTACACCACAGGCATACTCCTTCAGTTTTGCACTTTAAAATTTGCACAAAGCACACACAAACACAGCAGTACCTCACTATTGCAGGAACAGAGTGAAGGCACAAACCAGTAATTGTCCACACAGGAGCTATTTAGCGATGTCTTTCTTTGATCACTAACATAGGGCCCATTTTCTCAGACATCTCTTTACATAAAAAGAAGTTGCAGCTCTGGTGCCAAGCAAACAGCGGCCTTTACTAAACCAATGAACTCTCAACTTGGCTGTTTTAAGCAAACCCAGATTTTGGTACATCAGGAAACACAGAGGCATATTCTCAATACATTTACAGGCCACAAAGCATCAGTTCCTCCAGTACCAAAGGCTCCTTAACACTGTTTTAAAAACCAGCCCACAAACTGTCTAGTATTACGCCTTTCCAGCATAAGAAACACTAGAGCTTGTCCTTTTTTTTTGGTTCTCCAAATACCTGAACACATGCTCAGACTTTAAAACCATCTCTTACAAACCACACAGATGAATATTAAGATACAGTAAGGCAAAGGACTGTCTGCACTTTTATTGCTAGCCTTAAAAAAATACCTTTTAATGAAGGGACTTTTTTTTTTTTAAAACAGAAACTGTTTATAATCATACATTTCTATAATCCCACTAAATTCTGTCATTAACATGCAAAACCCACCTCTTCAAAATATATACAGATGTGTCAAAGTGTTCCTCAGAAACGCTTTTACAGATTAAGCAACAGATTACTTCATCTGTGGAAGTTCCTATTCTCATCCCATAAAATCCTCAGGTCATAACTGTGAATACCAGCATGATTGCATCAAAGTACATTTGTGAATGAGTAACTGTAAGGATACAGCTCACAGTTCAAGAATTTTCTTGATTTCTTTAGCCAAGAACTGTAGATTGGCCCTGCAACATTTAGGATTACTCTGCCTTCTTCCTATCCTTTCTGGTATCTCACCCGTACACAGATTACAAAAATATGTATGTCAAAATCTAACGCCCCATTCAAATGGACCACATCACACATCCAACTGGCTAATAAGCCACCAAAAACCTACCACGAGTTTAAACTTCTCATCAGGGAAGACCCTGAATTGCAAATTCTTGTAGGCTGGTACAACAGCAGTGGAAAGCACCTCTCTTATGTTTGCTCTAAATTTCCTCTCTCTTCCCTAGGCGTCTGCTTTTGGCCACTGTCAGAACCAAGAGGCCCTATGAAAAGTGGTCCAGTCCAGTCCCACAAAAACTTTGTTTTGTCAAAACACCAAGATCTATCTCCCAGGCAATAACAGTGAGCTCACAGCCCATCTTCTACATGGAAAGCTGGTCCCTTCTGCTCGTGTACATCCCTCTCTACCATTTCATTTGCTGAGGCAGTCTTATACGGTCTTTCTCCATTTTTTTTTCACAGCTGACCCTTGCCTGTAGTATTTTTCCACAGGTTAATATCACCACCAAGCATTCTCACTTGGCGGTGATATTGGTGGTGGTGGTGGTCTGACTGAACTGCCCAGGACAGATTCCTGTGAAACACCAGGGGAGGAAGAAACCATCGACCAGTACCCTCTACCCTCTGTTTTGTACTGTAGTTATTTGCCTGTGCAAGAACCCTTTCTTCTTGTATTCCAGCTCTTCATTTACTTGACAGGCTTTTGGCAACCCAAGCTAACTACGCTGATTGGATCCCCTGTATGTATAAGGCTTTCAGACTTCTCAAAAAGCCCCAAGTGGGTTTTGGGGTTTTTTGTGTGTGGCTTTGAAGGAAACCTGAACCTACAAACACGAAAAAACCAGAAATACCTCCAGTAAAATTTCACGGACTTACTCTGTGCAACACAGCACATGCATTACACTTAATGGCATAACACGAGGTGAGATGCAGCAAAAAAAGTCTTTCTGCCACATCATTCCCCTGCACGCCGTGGGACCACTCATCCCGACCCCTTGGGCCACGCGTTAGTAGAATGACAGTCAGGAAAGACTGCAATAAAACAAGACGAAGGAAAAATCCCCTCCCAGCACAGCCGTAGCACACTTCCCCAGCGCCGGCAAGCGAAGGCCAGGGACTGCAGCAGCCAGCTCCCGGCTCCTCTCCAGCCCTCAAC
>NW_009260268.1:4872461-4889160 GCF_000687185.1 Egretta garzetta | reverse complement strand
GGCCCCGCCTCCCCCGCCCCGCCCGCGGCTCAGGAGCGGGTCCCCGCAAAATTAAACCTCAGCCTGAACGGGAGAGGTGCGCATCGCCCTCACCTCTCGTCCCTGAACACGCCGCTAAAAAAATGTTCATTTAGGGTTCTTCCACCCAAAGAGGGTTTCCCGCGCCTTTATAGATAATAAAGAAGTTAGGCGGTGCTGGACAGCTGAGTAAGAATTTTCCTCGTTAATTGAGTTCTCTTCCACGCTATCCCTGTGCAAATCATCCATCCCGGGGAGCAGGGGTGACAGGGCAGAGTACAGGCTGTCGGCAGCAGATTGACACTAGACCGTTCACCTCTAGCTCCAGTGTGTGAGTTCTGGTGTCTACACACTCTGCTGAAAGCCTCTCACAGAGGGGAAAGTGCATTGCTCGTAAGCAAGAAGAAAGGAAGTCTTCTTACTGGGAAAGAAGAAGAAAGGCAACATTAAAAATGCTGAAAATTAAGACTGAAAAAGTATGCGGTATGAAACTTCCCGCTACAGGAAAACAAACAGCAGCATTCATATGATATTTAAAGTTTCATAACAAAAAAAAAAAAACCAAACCCTGCACACTAGGAAAGTTGTATGGAAAACAACTATCCATTTTCCCCCTGACATTTAAAGAATTTTTGCCAAACATAGTTTTAAAAAAAAGTTCCACATTCTTTATGATCTGGTAAAACGTTAAGAAAGATTTTACTTCCCATGTGTTATAACAACTCTCCTTGTCTTTAGCAATCGTTCTTCTCTAAGAGTAGGTTTGTCTGAAATCTCACACTCATTAAAAAATTTAATTCTTTGTCAAGCTACATGTATCCAGCAAGCAGCTGAAGATCTAGAAGAGCAAGTTACGCTCAGGTGAAGAAAATGCAATTTTAACTCTATCACTGCACTTAGGTATGTTTATTGGAACGCAACTTCTACAGACAGAACACTGCAGATCCCCAAGAACTGCAACCACACTTCCAAGAATATTTAGAACACAAAGCAAATTATTTCTCTGAAACCTTCTGAAGATTTTCTATATCTTATTTCAAATGATGTATCCTGAAACCCTGTTTTGAGCTAAGAGAGCTGAATGCTGTAGTGCTATGCAGGCTCTAAAGGGATTTTGCCATCATCCAGCTTTTGGTCACCTCCACCCTCAAGACCCACCCACACACATACAAACGCAGTCTTTAAGAGTATTTTGCTAGGGTTTTTTTCTGCTTTCTAATCTGCTCAAACAAGTTAGAAGGCAGGCAGACCACTGCCTAATAAAGGGCCAAGACCACACACCCCTACATGAAGTTCAAGAAGGCAAGTTTGCAGCAGAGATTTACACTACCAGTCCAGGGACTGCGTATTTGCAGACTTCTGTCCCACACATACGCAAGCAGCAGAGGACGGCAAGCAAAGATGCAGACACAAAGTTATCAATCACTTATTTTGTTAATCCTTGTGTTGACGGTAACAATTATGGATGTTACAGAACTAATTATCCTACAAAATCACTACCACAAGGAAGAATGGTCTGTGCACCAGCCAATGGCTGTGGTCACCTCAGCCTCATTCCCCTTCAATATGCCTTACAACTCACACTTCAAAACATTAAAAAAAAAAAAAAAAAAAAAAAAAAAAGGCATTTCCACAGTGGCAGAACTCCAGCTTTGTGTTATCTCCAGAAGCACAAAACACTGAAGGCAGCACTGGCTGTTACTTCAGCTCAGCAAAGGGTGTCAGAAGGGGAACACGTTAGCACAAACACAGCAGCGGGGCAGCCTTTTCCAGCTGAAAAAGCGAGAAGCAGCACATCCACAGTGCAGACAACTGAAAGCAAAAAGAAGAAAGAAACCCTGTGATCTTTTACCTAAATCCCCAAAGCCTGTGGGACAGCCATTTCCAATAACAGTTTATTAATAAACAGGCACAGAACAATGAAGGGTGTTTAAGCTGGTTCTGCTGCATGCAATTTGTTTCCTTTAAAAACAACATTCCCAGCACAGAGTCAATGCACGAAAATAATCCTATACTAGGCTGAATTAACCTCAATCAAACCATTGGGCATGCTGTTTATTTCAGACTGCTCTAAGTCACTACATTTCCTTATAGGAGAGAAAATAATAGTCTCAACAAAACTCTGTCAAAACAAAGGAAAATATAAGGCTGCTCCTGAGTTTGAATGATGTGAAAAAAGGATCTTGGCTGAAATAGAACAAAATAAGAACACAAAAGAGGAACAGAGAAGGCCTGAGTAAATGAAGCAGCTTGTGTCTTCAGTCAAATTTTAAGATCTTTGTTTTGTATTTGTTTATTGTAAAGGGGCATGGGGTGGGTAGAGCCTCGTGGGCAGTAAAAGTCTTAAATGTGGTCCATCTTACATTCATATATTCATGGCAAGACATGCAAGAAGCATTTGATTTTTCTCCCCTCTTTCCTGAAGCAACACACACAATTTGTCTAGTTGCTTAGATCAAAAAGGGATAAATATAATAAGCCAGCTAAGCACAGAAGTTTCACAGTTGCCTTTAAAGGTCAAACTGCTCCAGAAGCGTTTATACCTTTAGCCTCAGAATGCTATACAGAGGTAAGAGAGCCCTTTGGTCTACAGTAAGGAGAAAAGAAGGGGGCATCAGATACAAGGATAAGTAGACTAAATAAGAAGAAAAAGTGAGCCCGTATGGACAAAAAGTTTAACGCAAAAAAAAAAAAAAAAAAAAAATCAGATCTTCAGGTTTCCTTTCCCATTACACATGAAGGGCTTGATATGAAGGCATAACAGAAATTTAAAATAGAAGTTCCAGGCTTAGGAGAACACAAGGCAAGAGAAATTATTAATACAGAAGGAGAAATGTTTTGAGATTAATTGAAAAAAAGGAAGATGAGGATATGAAGGAAGAGACCAAACATGAGATGCACAAGCCATTACGTTGCATGAGGTTTTAAAGACAAAGAGCTGGAAGGTGGTATGTGAAGTCAGAGTTCTGAAGGGGGATAGGATGCATGATGTCATTAGTAGCAGATTATTTTCACAGCTAATTTGAAACATAATTAGAGACGACGAAAATCAGAAATGCTAGATAGAAAGGTGTCCTCCAAAGTCAGGAAGAAAAGTTGAAATGAAAATAAACAACAGACTTCCAAAGCCTTCCCCTTTCTGCTCCAGAAGCCCCTCAGCATGGCATCCTTCAAGTGTTGCACGCAACTCACCTCATCTCTCCCCTCTAAAAAGAAGAGGATGTAAAACATGAGATGTTTTACAAAGGTTTACCTCACATTCTACAAATTTTGGCCTTGGAACACAGGTTTTAGCTTTGGGAGCTCCTTCCACCACCTCTATGTACTCAAATGTACAAAGTCGTATTTTGGTCTCTCCTAGCTGTAATAGTTACCTAAGTAATGCAAGAGCACAAGAGCATAAGAAATGCCCTACTGGATCAAAATGATATTCCATTTACTTCAATATTTTGTGTGACAGCAACAACAGGACATACTATTTAGGGAAAGCACATAAATCTGACTGTCACCTATAGTTTATTTCATCCTTCTCCAGCAGCATCCACTATCATGGGTTAACAGATATTAAGAAAGTACATCCTTGCCCAGTCCCTTCACATCCTTTTAGGACTTCTTGTCCATTATTTTCCCGAAAACATTTCTGAACCTGCTGATACTATGTGGCTCTACAACATCCTGTTGCAAAAAATTCCAGAAATTACTGCTCATTCTGTAAAAAAAAAAAAAAAAAACCAAAAACAAAACCAACCAAAAATACACCAAAACAACAAGAGGAAAAAAAAAAAAAACCCAACCCCCCTCCCCCCAATAGTGTATCTTTCCCCTGAATTGTTTTGACTAATCTATTGGTTTTCCATGCATGCCCCCTAATTCTAGTATTGCAGCATCTCATAAGTAATGGGTTCCTGTCGTGGTTGCCCATCACACTACATCCACAATGCTGTAAGCGTCACATCTGTAGCAACCACATCCTGAGCCTCATCCCCTCAAAATCCAGCGACTTTGGACTTCATAATCGCTCTTCTGAAGTCAGGTAGTTATTCCCCCCAACACACCCCAGCTGCCTTTCTTGCAATGTGAAACCAGAACTGCACGCAGCACACAAGAGGCAGTACGCTGCAGTGAATGGTGCTTTCTGCTCTGTGCCTGATGAGGAACAAGATTTTATTGTTTTTTCTGGATACTGCCCGACATGGAGGCAATCATTCACAGAACTGTCAAAGACACTGCCAAGATCTCAATCCCGAGTCATAACTGCTAGTTTCGAGGTCAGCATTATGTAAGGCGGGTTTTGATTATTATTCCCCTAAATATATTGGTTTTGTTTATCCACTCTTAGAGCAGATCTCCCACCTTTTCCTACCTTTGCTCAGTGTAAAGACTGAGACTAGAAGTTAGATTTTGTGTAACTTTGTTGCTTTTTGGAAGGCTTGTTTGTCATTGCAACTGCAAGACATAGTCACTGGTGACCCCTCATGCCCTACCACCAAGTTATGCAGAAAACATTAATAGGAAAAAACACAATAGCAACTGCATTACTCTAAACCAAGCCTGTTCTTTCTCTCTTTCCACCAAGGCCATGATAATTTTATGGAAAATTAATTGGGAAGGAGTGTTTTATGATTATTATTACTACTACTACTACTTCCCCCACCCTAATTTGGAACTGGAGAGTGTTATAAAAGGAAGTGCCAAAAGGCATTCAACCAGACGAGTTTCGAAAAGTCAATGCAACAGAGAAAAACACTAACTTTACTGTCTATCGTACATGCACAAGGCCTCTCCAACAGATCAGTAAAAGTCTATTTTGTATCCACAGCCTCTGATAAAAATATTTATTACACATTGCTCCATTGCCAACAATGTATAATATCCTAATCTTTAATAAAGCTGCTGCCTTGTTGTCTAATAGAATTAATATTCTCAGATCTCCCATCTTCTTTACATGTTCTTTTCTATTTTGGAAGCATGACTTGTAACAAATGTAAACATACTAAATACATCATACTCTCATAACATGACATGTTTTATCTTATAACCTGATATTACCCATTTCATTCATATTCTCACTGTCTGCTGGTAGATCCATCCCACACTTAGTTTGTAAAACCAAGAGATTATTATTTGTATGACAGATTTATAGAAAACTTTGATATGAGTGAGACTATTAAAAAAAATCAAAATATAAGCTCTCTTTAGCATAAACGTGTGCATCTGGGGGAAGAAATTGATTTTGAAACCACACCATCCGTTCTTACACTGGTTTGGGACAATTACATGGGAGCCTATTTCTTACTCTTCTTTGAAGTGATACAATGAACAGAAGTTGTTACTCCACTCCCCACTTAAATATTCCTCTGTAAAGGGTTATATCAACACAGTGTCCACCTTTCAGGAGCAGCTTCGTGGAAGCAAATAGACCACGCCCAGTCACTATCTTGTTCACAGAGCAGAACATACAAACTTAATTACAAATGACACCCGAGTTATCGTCACTGCACGAAAGGGCCCTTCCACACGTCCCCCGCTGCTTTCTGCATCAATGACGAACAATATTGCAGGCACGCAATGCAGCGCTGGAGTTGAGCATTGATACCACAGGAAGTACAAAGCTTACAGAAGATACACACACCCTCTTCCTTCTAGGTGAGGCAGTCATCTGTCCAGCTTGGTTGCGGTCAACCATGGGTATACTCCCCCTGTATTGCTTGACAAGACAGATGTTTGTTTACCTATTTCTTAAACAGACTGAGAGGACATTTAAGAATATAAGAGCACTTTCACCCTCTTGGAACAACTTCAATGACCACAAACTGCCAAGTATGACAGTATGAACATCGTTGGCAGATCCTAGAGGAGGTGTATCTGAAGACTGTAGCAACAGTGCTGAGAACCGAGCCTACTTATGTGTGGTTAATAAACAACACCAAATTCTTTCTTCAGCAGTCTAGACCTTGTACGGAACTGATCCAGTGACTTCTACAACTGTCAAGAGCACTTGGTTTGGCTCAGCCTTTAATTACTTATTGTGGCAATACAAAGGAAATCAAGGTAGATGACAACAACGCCTGTGCCTGCTTACAATCCCGAATTCTTCACTTTTCTCAAAGTTAAGACAATTGTGGCGCATCTTGAAAAGTCATCTCTGGAATAGTTTAGCTGAGGTAACCCCAGTAGGTGCACAGTAAATGAAGCAGAAGCATGAGAAATTTAATAGATCTTCCATCTAGCCTTTGGCAGGAAATTGTTTTAAGACAGCTATAATATCTGTTTTATCTGTTTGCTTAGAAATTTCATAGCTCAGTGAGGGGAAAAAAAAATCTGCCATGCAAAGAGGTATAGCAAACATCTACCTTCTAAGCTTCCAGAAACGCATGATCTTAATCATTATCATTACTGAACGTGCCAGAGGCTGTGTAGTAGACTTGACAGCTAGCAAAGACATACCCCCAAAATGATAGCACACGTCTGTTGATGAGTGTCACTCCAGACCCAGAAATTATTTTCATTTTTCTCTCTCATCTACTAATGAGTATCATCAAAAGCATTTCAATGCTTTCAGTCATCTTGCTCATTGTTCAAGGAAGTATTGACTTCATCTGAAGCTTGAAAATAAGAACGTTTATCAGAATTTTTTTACTGTTAGCCTTTTATCATACCACCTGATCAGGCCCTTCCCTTTTCAGAAATGGCATTTACTATCTGTGAATCTATATATGGGTTACTGGTGCTCTGATGATTAGACTACCCTGGGAACATTCATACAGTTGAACATTAGTGAGTTTTCAGATGAAAATCCTTTTGATATGACCAAATTAACATAATGTGCTACAATGTAAAGTTCTTCATACGTAGCTAAAACACTGGAACGGGTTGCCCAGAGAGGTAGTGGGGGCCCCATCCCTGGAAACATTCAAGCCCAGGTTGGACGGGGCTCTGAGCAACCTGATCAAGTTGGCAGTGTCCCTGCTCACTGCCAGGGGGGTTGGACTAGATGACCTCTAGGGGTCCCTTCCAACCCAAAACATTCTATGATTCTAAAAATCTTTTCCTAAAGAATCATAAAAGCTAGACTTGGCTTTAAAAGAAGATAGCTTTAGAATACATTGCCTTCAGCTCCAGAGAGGAGGTAATCTTGAAAGACTTTGCCAAAGGAGTATCATTGATCATCAATGCAATGCAACTGATCAATATACATCCTCATTATCTCATGAACACTGCAATGACTATGGTCTAGGTAGGCAAATGGCCTCCAAGAAGGCTATGACTTGATCTTATATCTCAGTTTTGGGTAGCAATTGCATAATGGCTAGAGGGGAGAAAAAAAAACCCACCCAATAAAAAAAAAAAAAAAAAAAAAAAAAAACATGGCCAGCAGAAGAGCCCACTGCAGCTCAGAGCCACTACTCCTCTTTGCCTCCAGGTAACAACAGGTTGTCTCAGAACCTGAATCCCAGAGCACAGAGGTTCCTCCGTGCTTCCCTGCATCACCATCTGCAGCTTGTTAGTCCTCTGTGGCAGCCTTCTGCACACAGTGTTCGCTAGCTGCACTCAAAATCACCTCTTTTACCCAAGACCTGCTTCTCCTTAGAGTTAAGGTCTCTACTTGATATTGTATCTGGAAGGAAGAAAAATCAAAAATAAGCCAACATAGCTTTCTTTTAAACCACTGACAACACACACATCAGTGCACATATGGTATCCTCCTGCATCTTCAGGACTACTTCTAAAGAGGTGGAACAAGGGAAAAACAGACCATAATTTTTAATACACAAATAAATCTCTACACTGCACTGGTGAAGCCCCACGTCAAGGACTGTGTGCAGTTTTGGGTGCCTCGATAGAGGAAGGACATCAAGCTATCGGTGTGTCCAGAGGAGGGTGACCAAAATGATGAAAGGCCTTGAGGGCAAGACTTAGGAGGAGTGCCTGAAGTCACTTGGTTTGTTCAACTTGGAGAAGGCCAAAGGGTGACCTTATCACCATCTACAACTTCCTCAAGGCGGGCAGTGGAGGGGGAGGTGCTGATCTCCTCTCTCTGGTGACCAGCTAATAGGACACAAGGAAATGGTATGAAGCTGCATCACGGGAGGTTCAGATCGGACATTAGGAAAAGGTTCTTCACTGAAAGGGTGGTCAGTCACAGAAAGAGGCTCCCCAGGGAAGTGGTCATGGCACCAAGCCTGTCAGGGTTCAAGAAGCATCTGGACGACGCTATTAGCCATATGGCTTAGTTTTAGGTAGTCCTGTGAGGAGCAGGGAGTTTGATTTGATCCTGATGGGTCCCTTCCAACTTGAGATATTCTATGATTCTAAGAATAATACCCTGTACATACAACCAGCATCTTCCTAGGTGGATGTCTGTACTACACAGACTTAAGTGCAATGCCTAATATTAGGCATTTTCATATTGAAACCTGAAATAGAATTAAGGCTTTTGCAACCGTGATCTGTGTTGAGTTCTCTTCCTGTCTTTACAATACAGAGAAACAATAAACTGTTCTGATTTTAAAGCTAGACTTAGTTCTTTAAATTATACATTTATCCTTTTTATTCTTCTACAAATTTATTCTTCTACAAATTTTGAATGTATTTCAAAACTATAAAGCCTTTAAGATGGCATGAGCTTGCTGAGTATTATATACTTTTTTTTATCTATTTCTAATTTTGGTTCAGTGTGAAAATGGAAACACAGCTATAATACTTGGTCCTAGGAAACATAAGCAATTTCTGAGGACAAGAGATGCATATTAAGTACCTCTTCTATTTATAGAAGTCAAGCTGACTTTTTAATATAAATTATGAATTAACATTAAGAAAAATATTATCATCTTAATTAACTGCAATAATAACGAATGCTAATTAGTGTCTTAGAGAAGGTGTTTCATTTCCTTGGATCTGATAGGAGACATTTACTGCTGCAGGATCAAGTCTCTGTGAACAGACAGGGAGGGAATAGCACCCTAACAAAACACTTGGAAGTAGTCCACAAGACTTTCCCCTTATATTCTTGTTACTGATGTACATGTGGAAATTCAGTTAATATCTTTTTGTAACAGACTTCTTTCATCAGCGTAACATCAGAGAGATCAGAACAACTTTCATTTCAAGCAATGAAGTTGTTTGAGTCTCTGTTTTAAATACCTCACAACCTTTTGCAGTGAGGGCAAGACTCTGAGTTTACAATGTTATAAAATATATATATATATAGCCCCTGCATCTAGTCTGCTTTTCACATAATGAAAGTTATCCTTTCACTTGTGTTCACTTAAAACTACCAGATAATGTTCAATAGACTACTTTCATCTGCTAGGTTGCCAGTAACACTCACTATCAAACTTCAGCAAATGCTCCAGTACTCTGCCAAAATATTACACTGCAGAAGCCTCTCCCTCCAATTCTGTAGCCATTAGTAACAAAAATAAGGATACAACTGAAATGCTGCCAGTACTGCATAGGCATCTCTGCCAGTACTTATCTCAAGTGCTAATCAATCTTGCAGTCAAGTTCCCAGAGTAGCATGTCCTTATCTCAATGTTTTTCTTTCATGTCAGGAGGCGTTAAAGAGCATATTTCACACATTTTAAAGCACAAGTGCTCACTGTGTAAACATGCTGAAATACAGGTGTATCAGCCAGAGCAGATGGATTACACACCCATGATGGCCAGCGTTCAATTAGGTCATCTCCTGCCGCACATCCATCAGAAATCCCTCACACACCCCGTCACTTTCTGATTCTTAAGAGGAGCCACGGAGTCACCGTGCTAATCCTCTGCTCCTCGCTGGCTGCAGCCTGGGGGACACCACGTCGCTACATCACCCAGCAGCTAACCAGCTTTCACCTCACATTAGCACCCGTGACCTGAACAAACATGCATAGCAGCGTTCAAGCTGTGTGTCCATACACAGGTCAACAGACAAAGGCATTTCTTTTTAACATAGGGGTAAAAATATATATATATATGTACACTTTTATTTCAGGTTATAGAAAGATAATAAAGAAACCAAAATTCAACTCAAGTGTGGAACAATGCATTAAAACCTCTGGCAGCCATTAAGATAAGAAGATGGTTTTAGATAGTAGACAAGCAACCAATCTGTTCCAAAGAATCTATATGGCCAAAAAAAGAATGTATTTTGAAGACTATTAGGAGTTCAGCACACTTAGTCAGGAGCGGGAAGCATAAGGATGTAAAAACTATCACTCATTCAGAAAGCCTTGTGAAAGGCAATGAGCAGGAGGAAGAGGGGGATAACATGAAAAGGAGATGAAAACAATGGAAAGAACATGAA
This sequence comes from Egretta garzetta, assembly GCF_000687185.1. NCBI lineage: Eukaryota > Metazoa > Chordata > Aves > Pelecaniformes > Ardeidae > Egretta > Egretta garzetta. The sequence goes on along the minus strand of NW_009260268.1, from coordinate 4,878,848 downwards.
AGCCACTAGAAATAGGTTGTAAAATAGAAAGCGCAAGACAAAAGGGTTGGGTTCTTTGTGCTATGTTTGAATTCTGTATTACCCTTTGCAGCATAATAACCTGTAATAAACAGTCCACAGGAATTTACATTTTGTTGAAGAAAATTAAAGTTTCCAGCATGCTCCTTGTAAGGAGTTGGAACAGTCACATCATTAAAAATATTAAAATAGTCAATCAGTATGACTTTGGGCAATTGGTCACATTAAATATTTTTAATGGAATGTGTCTCCCTTGGTTACAAACCAGACATCCTTTGTTGAACTCTAAACATGTATTCTCTAAAACTGTACATGTGGCTTGCTTGTACCCCATCTCAGCAGCTATGCACTATTTAATGTTTTATTTCTGCTCCACTTAGGCAGTTGGGACACATATTAGTGAGTGACAAGTACAGGTTATCGAGGTAGAACTTGTTCAACCTCGACATACGTAATCCCATATTTTTAATCTACTAAAATTGTGAAACACTTTTATATGTGCTTCTGGTTTATTTACCAGTGGACAATTATTTGCGAACCATTCAACTGAATGCTGTGTTTCATTTTGCCTCACTATGAAGACTTCTGTCTGCATGAAAACACTATAACGATATTCTCAGAGATTGTTAAACTGTCATATTGCAAGATAGCTCATTGCATTGTTCGAAGCATATAGAATAAAAGTGTTCCAAACTCTCTGAATGGAGTATAAAGTGTGTATATATATATATTTTTAGCAAAAATGCTAGAAATCTTTACACATTAATCTTCACATAGTTCCAGAGCTTTTAAGAACTATGTAGAACATGCTTTTGTAAAAAATACAGGGGCAAGAAAAAAAAAATTTTAGCAATTGCTTTCTGTATTGGTTACTTAAGACTTCCCCTTCAGAAGAAATTATCTGGTAAAAATAATCTGTGTGCCAACTTGTGTATATTACACGGGTGTGTTTTCAAGTGAAGGGAGCCAAACCAGCATAGAAATCCCCACCCCTATTATCCATATAGCCTACATGTACACACATGTGCAAGTACACACCACATACACACCACTTCAAAAATTTTCCAACAAGATTCTGGTAACAGCTAGAAAAGACAGGTTCATTCAGTCCCAGGTTCAGTATTTTGTGAAGACAATGAATCTCCAATTCCTTTATAACTTGATCAAGCTGACTGGAGCAATTTCACCACTGGGAAGACCGTGAACTTCCAACAAAGTACTGCAGGATCCAAGAATCTTCTACCTTAGCAGAAATATCAGGGGAAGAAAAATATTGATCTGGTGCCACTACAGGCCAAAGAGAAACTAAAAAGTGTAACCCCACAAACAATTGCACACCAAACTCTACACTGACAAGCAATAAAAAAAAAACCAATTACAGACATCATAAAGTAGAATGCATTCCTAGCTCCCACTCAAAAGATTTTAGAGGAATTCACAATCACAGTTAAGCATAACAACATGGCCCAGGGCCCTTCCTCTTCTCCCTTCCATGGCTAATGCTAGTGATCCCGCTCACCGAGCGCTGGATCAGAAATAAAATGCCTCGTTGTAAACATGCCACCTTAGTTCCCTATAAACAACACAGACTAATATTAAAGGCACACAAGAGTAAGTGCTTAGCATCTGAAAGCAATAAAAGCACTTAGACGAAAATTGGGATTCTTTGGTTTTAGCTTTTTTTTTTTTTGACATTTAATCTTTAGCTGATTAGCTACTTGCTAGAAACTTCATGAGACTTTACCAAAAACCTTATGTCACATATAATATTCTAAAATGTTAGGAGTTATTTTTAGTTCCATCCATCTACGACTTCCGTAGCTCCACATAAAATTAAAATTTACCTCTAGGGTCTTTTACTCTTCCTTGCAATGAAAAAAATAGACGATGGTAAACCACCACATTACTGCATTTACTCTTTTAGTTCAGTACAACAATGGAAACAAGCAGCTACGTAATACCACAGTGCTCTATCTGGGTTAGTATGCATTACAATGAGAAACAGATCTATTGCTTTTAGTGGTTAAAACAGGAGACGGGGAATCCGAGTTTCCATCCTCTTCTGCAGTTCATCAAGTTACTTATACCTACATTTTCAAAGTTAATCATTTTGAAGGCCAAAGCTTGAGGTACTGAGAAATAAAACCCGGCAGTAGACAGCGACATTTTTCCATCACAGAGAAAGCTACCCTTCTCACACCATGTTCAGAAACACGTTTTCCATGTGTTAGAACTATCCCAAAAATGGGGAGCAGCATCATACGTTTCTACTTAATATTACCAACTCCTAAACAATAGAACTTCAGCTTTGCCTAATTCACCTTTAGATCAGCTAAGGGCTGTTATCTCCTCTAGTTACTGCAACATGTTAGGAGAGCAATAATAATGTTCCCTAAAAAAAGGCATCTATGTATCTTGGTGTCACCAGCACATCGTGGTAAGCATAGCTTAAAGCATTTTATTATCCTCCCAAGAAATTTCATGATCTTACATAGCAGACTACATTTTTTTCAAACAACAGTAATAAAGGTGGAATTTTTTTCTTCATTTGAAGAGATTTATTCATTACCACTCCTTCAATTTGATTAGAAGGATATGAAATCACTATGTGAATAAATAGTAAATGTAAAATTCTACAAGGTACTGCTATAGTTTAGCCCTACATAGTATTAGGACCAGCCGTTGGTAGCTGCAGAGCTCAGAAAATTCAGAGTACCTAGGAAAGATAGGAAGAAATCAGTGCCAGGTTTTCACTATTCTGTGCTCTCAGTGTATTCTGATTGCTATCAACTTGTCAGCACCTAAGAAAAAACAAACAGTAAGACGTAAAATGTATCCTTTCATTTATTAACCAATTACTCCTAGTTAAATGGACATGACCCAGCAATGTCCCCTGGCGGCCCAGAGGCCCAACCATATCCTGGGCTGCATCCAAAGAAGCGTGGCCAGCAGGTCGAGGGAGGTGATTCTGCTGCTCTGTTCTGCTCTCGTGAGACCCCACCTGGAGTACTGCGTCCAGCTCTGGGGCCCCCAGCACAGGAAAGACATGGACCTGCTGGAGTGGGTCCAGAGGAGGGCCACGAAGATGGTCAGGGGGCTGGAGCACCTCTCCTGTGAAGACAGGCTGAGAGAGCTGGGCTTGTTCAGCCTGGAGAAGAAAAGGCTCCAGGGAGACCTTATTGCAGCCTTCCAGTACTCAAAGGGGGCTTATAAGAAAGATGAGGACAGACTTTGTAGCAGGGCCTGTTGTGATAGGAGAATGAGTAATGGTTTTAAACTAAAAGAGGGTAGATTTAGACTAGATATAAGGAAGAAATTTTTTTACAGTGAGGGTGCTGAAATACTGGAACAGGTTGCCCAGAGAGGAGGTAGATGCCCCATCCCTGAAAACATTTAAGGTCAGGGGCTCTGAGCAACCTGATCAAGTTGACGACGTCCCTGCTCATTGCAGGGGGGTTGGACTAGATGAGCTTTAAAGGTCCCTTCCAACCCAAACTATTCTATGATTCTGTGAAATTGCTAGTAATGAAAGTACACTGGCCATAGACAATGTCTTCCAAAACATTTTAAACAGCAATAAAACTTGTCACGGAGGAACTTCGTTTGGGTAAGCAAAAGCTTCTCACGTGTAACTATCAATAATCTAATATCGTATTCTATAACTCACAAATTCAAATCTGAACTCTAGGCAAGGAATCCTAAAGTTTTCAATATTTAATTAAGATGCTTCTTCTAAAAGCTTAAGTGGAACCATCTAATTAAAAAATGCTAATGTGGAGGTATAGACTTTCCTTGTCCAAGTGATGTATCTTATTCCTTCTTCTACATCTTTCTCGTTTTGTTTTGTTTTTTTGAAGACAGACAATACCTTATCAGAATAAGCTTGATTGCTATGAATAAAATATTTGAAATGCCACCATGCATACAAAAGTATAACAGTTAGGGGATAATTAGGGGATATCAGTTAGAAGTGTTTCAATAGCAAGCCAAAATAAGCGTTTTGCTGCACACAACCAGTTTTAATGCGAAAGGGTTTGCTCTTCATCCCGATACAACAAATTAGTTTGTCTTAAGAGTGAATTTCATCCTCTTTTTTTTTTTTTTTTTTAATTATAAAAGTCATCAGCCCTTCAACAGGAATACAGGCTCATACAGGATTATACTTGCCTTTATTTTTGCTCCTACAAAAAGAAACAACTGGTGGGAAATTATAGGCAAACAACACTGGTTTGCTTCTGCTGCTGTTTATATAAAGAATCAAATACCTTTAAAACAGAACTCTCTCAATACACTTCAAACCAGATTAACTTGCAGAAAGGCTACTATTCTACACAAAGGCAGAAAAAGTTAAGGCCTGAAAGAACTTACAATTTACTCCGAAACAAAACCAAACCCATTAGATGGGAGTAGGGGGAAACAAAAGTACATCAGGGAGGGTTTGTGTTCCTACTGGTATCGTTCTCAGAGTGTTACACAGCTTAGTTATCTAGCAGTTATAATATTTCAATTCATTTACTATTTTCTAAAATAAATTTCTAAATATCCAGATAAAAGTATGTCTTTGCAAACACATATTGGTTTTTTTTTTCTGGATAACCACTGACAATCTAAAGCACCTTTACATGAGGCTGACATTGGGACTGGCAGTTACCCTTCAGAAAGCAATCCTGGAGTCATCAGGGACTCAATGTAACAGTGACAACCAAAGCCACCAACAAAACACTGGTCCAAATCAGGAAAGATACCGCGACAGAAATGGAAAGCATCACTTTGCTTCTGTGTAGAACTTTATTGTGTCCACCAACAGAATACAGTGCACAGTTCTTGTCCCTCCATCTCAAGAAAGACATACTGGAGTAAGAGAAGGGCTACAAATATGATTAAGGGAATGGAAAGCCACCTTCAGAAGGAATGCTAAAAAGGCTGGGGCTTTTGGAGAAGGCTAACAGATGATGTGCTCAAGGTTTACAAAATCATAGAAGAGGTAGATAAATTAGAAGATGAACAAATGACTACTATGCCTTGCAAAGCAAGAATGAGAGATGCTCCTTGAAATCAGTAGATCACTTTAAACAGGCATAAAAGAAAAACTCCGCCCCCCCCCCCAAAACAGAGCTGGCAAGTGACTTCCAAGACATTGCTGCTACTAAAACTGACAGAAGCAAACACTACCAGCACATTCAAAAACCGATCAGCCACCTTAACAGACATCAGGTCAGTAAACTAATTTCAAAAGGATTAAAGAGGTGCCTACCTTCTAACAGACCTACTCTAATGACCATGGATGCTGGGCAATAAGCACCATTTCTATGCCAGGGAAGAGCTAGAGACTGATTCAGAAAGCCAGAGGACTAGCATTTAAATATTACGGTATGTGGAAACCAACTAAAAGTAGAGGTTACAAATCCATCTGGATATTTAACAGAGTAGTGCAGAGATTTCAGTCCTAAAGAGTTAAAACACTTCCCAAAATATATTCGTTCCTATTGACATCTAACACAATATTTGTGTTTTTCTGATTGTCGGTCATATCAAAGTCTAGCGTGGTTTAGTATTACAGAGGCAGCAGTTATAGATGCTCACATAACATACACAACAGCCTTTTTTTTTTTTTTGTAAGAGTACAAAATGCTCCAGCACCACAGTAATACAACTGTTACTGACTTTAGTAAGCTCTTCTGCTTTACGTGTGCTAAGAAACCATTTACTGCTTTATTATTCCTTTGCTTCAGCACAATATCACCAATGGAAGCCTACAGCACACACACTGCACAGGTTTCTTTACCTTCAGCAAAACCTAACCAATTTCGAGGCTGAGCTTGAAGATTAAACGCAGACGCATCCAAATGAAGTTTCACACCCCTTATCGACCCTTTACATTTTAACAAGGCCGTGACTGAAACGCGCACTTCGCAGCAGACCCTGATACAATTCACACACCCGGTCCCGGGGTACCTTTACGATCCCCACTCCAACTCAGCACCCCCGGTGGCTCCCTCTGGATTTCGGCTGCTCTCCCAGCTCGGCCTCTCCGAGCCCGGGGCGTTGCTCTCCTCGGGGACAGGGCAGGTTTCTTCCGCCCATGGGGGGCCGGGCTCCCACCTCCGCTCCCCCGGCACGGAGCCGCCCGCCTGGCGAGCGGGACAGCCGAAAACAGCCCGGAGCAACACAACCGCTTTCCCCCTCCGAGGGGCTCTGCCCTGCCTCCCGCGTACCCCCGCGCAGGGGAGCTCCAGCGTAGAGAGACGGCCGGTACCTCTCAGGGCACGCACAGGCGAAAAGGCCGGGGAGGGGGGAACCCCACAGCAGAGAGGGGCGCACCCACCCCCCACCCCAGATTTCAGGGGGCGGCACTCACGCGTGGCGCCG
>NW_009260268.1:4869613-4872107 GCF_000687185.1 Egretta garzetta | reverse complement strand
CCCGCGCAGGAGGGTTTAACAGAAACGGGGAGCGCGACCGAGCAGGTCCCGCACGCCTGCCTACGCCGCGCCAGGCAGCAGCAGAAGGGAGCTGCCAGGCGCAACAGCCGCCCGCAAAGGTGCTGCCACCAGTCCCAGGCAGCTCGGAGAGCAGGAGAGGGTGTCAGGGTCGAAGACCTTCCTCTCTTTCGCTACGAATGCCAGGCAGCTGGAGGCACAGGAAGGGGGGCTGAGGCAAATACTGTGCTAGCTGTGCAACGCAGGGGTGTCTGTCTGGGCAGAGAGAAGGGTGGTCAAGCCAGCAGCAGTTTGGGGACACTGTAATGGCTGGTGTTACGGACAGGGCAAACATGGTGTCAGCTCAGAACGTGGCCGGTGGCATAGCCCTTGGCAGCATCCAAAAGAACAGCATGGGCTGAAAGATAGCACAGTTCCTTTATATGTACAAAGCCAGCATCAAGTACATCAAGCAACTAGTGGCACTATCAACTTAAAGCTGGTGGCTGCTGGTAGATGACAACCAAGGATACGAACTGGGGAATTTTATCCCTGCCTGGTCTTCCTGGCACATCAAGGAGTGCAATGAGCTGGCAGGGCGGGGCACACACCACACCAAGTACAGGACCGAGGTTTGAAGCTGGGATATTCTTGGCCTTTTTTTCTTACAGTGTGCAATAAGTATATTCTGACCAAGCCTTATGGGATAGCCCCACATAAACCTAGCAGCAGCATGATCTGCGTTTATTCCTCACGATGCTAAAAAGCCTTGACTGAGCCACAGTGAATGTAGCATAATTGAGCACGTTGGTGTGTAGTGTATTTCCCTCGGCAGCAGCCCCAAAGCAACCATGACCACCTGGAATAGAAACCGCTATGGACATCACTGTCAGTAACTTATTCATTACTCCCTGTCACTCAAGAACCACAGAAACAGTCAGGTTCCACCCCAAATCTACAGATTTAAGCATTCTGCCTTTCTCAAGTCCTTTAGATATACAGATGATTCCTCTTTAGTCCTAGGTAGTATCTTCGACACAAGAAGTTTGGAACTATTTTTAATTTATTTGGTATGCAACTCCTCAGCAAATCAGCATAATATAGTCTGCTGCTGCCCACTGCAAAGAAACTACCCAGCTCAGATACAGACTCTTAATCCTGAAAGCACTTACAGCTCTTTGCCATGGTAAGCCCGTTTGTTTACTCTGAATAATACTGTCAAACAAATGTACAGGAGCAGAGCAGAAAAGCAGGTAGCTTTCAGATGAACAGGGAAAATTTATACGAAAATTTTACATCAAGTGTACTTGATGATTACCATTGGCCCTGTGCTTAATTGCTTTTGTGCTTTTTTTTAACGTTAGTCTAATTCTCATTGTGAGCCCTTATAATGTCTTTTTCTGTTGTAAATTATTTTAAACTAAATACTAAAATAACTGTTTAGAAGGCATCATCATATCGGTGTAATTTAAAATTATTTTCACTCATCAGCAAGTACTTTTAGTTTGTGTTCTTGGCTGTTTTACAAAACTAAGCATCCACAACACATTTTCTCGAGGTTCTGAGACCAATTTTGAGAGCATTTATAGTAACAAGAAAAATCTTTGTAGAATTCAGACACACTGTCATTTGTCAGGGTCTAAGGGCCAGAAAAGACCATTTGATCATCTAGTCTGACCTCTTGTATCACATTTCACCTTGGCATTTCTGTACGCGTTCTCTGCATTTTTATGTCATTTTTAATATCCGTGTGAACTGCTAAGATTTTCTAAACAATTTATATTATTGTAAAATGAGAGATTCTGCTAGGATGTGTCATTACGGATTTAGGAAACATAGGAACCCTTTCACGTGTTAGTCTTTAAATAAGAGAAAGAACGATTGACATGGTACGTACCTGGCACCCCATCCTTACAGACTGGCCTCCTCAACTTTCATGGCCTAAGCTTGAAGAAAGAATTTGTCACTTCACCTGAAAAGGTCAGAAAGATGAGATGAAAGCATCACAATGGGGATAATCCTATTACTGTAATTAGGGAATCACCATCTATCACTTCAACTGTAAACAAAGCCTTTTTTGTTTTCATTCAGGACTTCCTGAGCAAGCAAAGAGAGTCTACACCTCCTTCACTCTTCCACTGTATGCAAAATCTATTTCATTAATTATTTTTCTCATTTACGGTTTTTTTTTCCATCATGGGACAATTGTCGTGGTTTAACCACAGCCAGCAACTAAGTACCACACAGCCGCTCGCTCAACGTCCCCTGCCTGGTGGGACCGGGGAGTGAGTCGGGGGGGAAAAAAAAAAAAAAGTGCAAAAATTCACGGGTTAAGGTAAGAACAATTTAATAATTGAAATAAAATAAAATATAGCAACAATAATAAAAAATTTTAGTGAAAAGGAAAACAAACAAAAAAGAACAAAATCCAGGAAAAACAAGTGATGCAACTGCTCACCACCCACCAACCGATGCCCAGACTGCCCCCCCCCCCCGG
>NW_009260268.1:4856727-4869587 GCF_000687185.1 Egretta garzetta | reverse complement strand
CCCTTTGGACAGTTGGGGTCAGCTGTCCTGGCTGGGCCCCCTCCCAGCTTCTTGTGCACCTGGCAGAGCATGGGAAGCTGAAAAAGCCCTTGACTGTGTAAGCACTGCTCAGCAACAACTAAACCAGCAGTGTGTTATCAACATTATTCTAGTACTAAATCCCAAACACAGCACTATGCCAGCTACTAGGAAGAAAATTAGCTCTACCCCAGCTGAAACCAGAAGAGACATACAAAGCTATTAAAAATCAATATGTTTTTCATCTATGCATATAAAAAATCATAAGAAAAGCTGCTTAAAATGTTAAGCATTGAACTATCTGAAAGCTGTTTTCTAAAGCAGTAAAACAGTGTTCCTGGAGTAATGGTGGTAATGAAATTGAGGAAGGAAATGCTAGGGGGCAAAAAGCAATTTAAAAATATTCCTGAGCTATTGAAGGATCACATACCTACTAAAAATTGACAATGTTTTATAAGGTCCTTGGAGCAGCAATTAAATATTAACAAAAACACACAAATGACCATCTAGTGTCTAATTTACAATAAATTGTGCTCAAACACTCCATAAAATTGCAACCAGTCTCAAACATTATGAACATCCTTTCAGAGCACACTTTGCTGGTTCTCAGCACTCTCCAGATCAAGCTGCTAGCCCATATGTTTGAACCTTAATGCTCTGGCATTTGCTAACTATCCCCTGTTTCGGTAAAGTATGTTAAGGAAAAAACAAACTAGATAGAAATTAAACTACAGAATTCTATCTGATTTCTTTACAATTTTCTTTTTAGCTATCAAAGAAAAAAACTATGTACAGCCATAAAGAAAAAAAGGAAACAAAAAATTCAAAATTAACCTACTTTTGAAGCTTTTCTCCCACTCTACCCACAACTGTAGTCACAGTAATATTTCTGGTATGGTGTAAAACTACTTCTTTTGGAGGGGTATTTTTGTTCTTACTGTTTCACCAGTAACAAAGATTTCAGTAATGAAATTACAGTAGCACCACCTCCCCTATAAAGTTATCTTCTGGTTATACTACAGAAGTATCTATGCATTTACTCATTTTATACAGGTGCACCAGCTGTGCCTTGGCCACATTTCACAGTGATTTCAAGTTCTGTTTAACAGCCCGCATATAGTTTTACGCTTATCCAAATAATTAAGGTGACATCTCTCAGTATAAATGTCCTGCCAGCTCTCTGAATTTCAGTAGGGAAGAGTAAAATTTTTTTTTTTTAATCATACCACATTGATTAAATCAGTTGACTCATTAATCTGAATCTGCTCTTTATAGTCACCAGTACTAGCCCCACCCAGAAGGCACAAGCAATCCCTCACTGCGTGTTCTGAACAGGCTACCCACAGGGTCAAGTTTCTTTCTGTGGCTTTCTCTTAAAACAAAGGTTTTAAAACTCACTTTGAAAAACTCTGCTACGTTTCTTGGATTCAATTACAGAAATAATTTTTCGTGTTACTTACTGTGCTTCACATTTTAATTTCACTACATCTTGTCCCTGCATTATGAAAGCAAGCAGTAGTGTCCACTCTACCTTCTACACAGAATTTGCTTTTATCATTATTGCATTCTTTCACACATCCCTTTAAAGCAGAGAGTCTGTGTCTTGTCTGCACTACATCAGATGGACGTTTTTCCTAGGACATCAATCATTCTCACTGCTTTTCAGAATTTCTACCATATTTTTGATATACAGACTGAAATGTCAATCATGATCCATTTTAACATGTCACTTCAGTGCAGGTGAATTAAAATATCAGCAAGAACACGAATATAGACAAGTACACTTAAGTTATAGTGACTCTTAACGTATCTTTCCAGCACGACAAACTTTTTTCAGGTTTTCTTGAAGGCTTGACAGTTTTCCAGTGATAGAAAATATGCAATAAAGTGACCTCGTAATTCAAACCTGTACTTTCAAAATTCAGTGCGCTTTACTGTTAGATTTAAGTGCCATCACTAGTTGCTGATGAAATGCACTGACTCGTTCTTTCTGGGCTGGCCAGTTCAAGATGCAGCGAGATTTGAACATTCCTCTTCTCAGGTGAAGTGCATGATACAACTTGTAATCTTGGATATCGTGAAGGAAGATCAATATGATGGAATCCCGACTTTGTTCAATAGCTTGCTGAAGAGCATGATACACCTTAAAACTGAAGCAAAATAAGACAAAAATACATGTTTTCTTCCATGTGGAGGGAAAAAATGATGCACAGTTCTTTTAATAGCTCATACAATAGCACACTGCAAACTCAAGGACTGGACTCAAACAGGGGCCTTAATGTCTATTCTATGACATAAAATTGTCATTACTTATGTTAAATTAGTTACCCTCTAACTGAAGAAAAAATCATCCTCTAAAAATATAACTTAAGTCTACTGTCTTGATACAGCCTTGTTTAGCAAAGTTCCTTTCTTTTCCAGATCACTACATAGGAAAGGTGAAAAGACTCGTTTAAAGTCAAATAAAAATCATCTTTGGACGCTAGTGATTTCACGCAGTATTGCTCTTTTTCAAACATGCAATTTTAAGGAAAGCAATCTGCACAGGTGACAGCTTGACTTTCTGGAAAAAAAAATATCAACTGAGAGATTCAAATTTCTACTAGTGTACATGTGGAGCAATTAATATTAACTTAGGAATTATTCTGAAGTTACGATCTATTAAGTGAAGATATCAAAGTAGAATTTGCATGGTAATTTTTATTAAAAGGTATTTTTGATTAAATTACACAGCAAAAAAGTTACCTTGTTAAAAAATCTGTTAAGAAATTTTATACCCTTACATACAAAATTTTATATCCTACTCACTTTTTGCACCAGGGATCCACTAAGAGGTGTTCAGTCACGACAAAAATAATCTTCCTGCTCATTTTCATACTGTTAATTGTGGCTTCAAATTCAGATATGCCCGCTTCGAAGTCCCGCTCTTCTAAACAAAACCTAATCTGAAAGTGGTTATTTTTTTCCAGAGAGATGAAATTCTTAGACACCCAATCCTTGTCCTGTCTTGCGTGAATAACGTAGGCATCATAATCAAACTTCTCCTGTTGTCTGTCAAGTTCTTTAAAACCAAGTATTCGATTTACTGAAACATTCCAGTAGAAAGCTATTCTCCACCCTTCAAAATGGATGATAAGAACAATAAAAATTACTAGCATCACAACAGTGCTAGTGATCACAAACAGAAGTTTAAATGGAGCACTGTCTCTGCAGGCTGAGCTATCAAAATGCAACACCAGACTACCGTGATATTTAGGTGGCGTGTTGCACAGGTACTGGGACCTCAATCCAGGTATATATGCTTGGGTCACATTAAGCCAATCGGCAAACCACGCAATGCTTTCACAGGTACAATCAAATGGATTGGAATCCATCTCTAGTATTCTCAAGCTCTTGAAAGCTGGGCCAAACACTTTTTCTTCAACCGAGGTTATCAGATTTTTCTGAAGGTTCAATGAATTCAGAGAGGCTTGGTCATCAAACAGAGTTGCTGGAAGCAAATTCAAATTATTTGATCCTAAGTCCAAGTTTTTTAATTGAAACATACCCTTGAAAACCTGAACTGGAATCTCATCAAGCCCATTTGATTTTAAATTAAGAACACGCAAGTTGGGAAGATCTTTTAAAAAAAGAACAGGGCCACCTGGATTTGCATGTTTCCAAAGTCGGGCTAAATTATTGTGCTGCAAATCCAGAATGTCAAGTTTGTGAAGTCCATCAAACAAGTCATCTTTAACATTTGCTATGTTGTTATTGCTGATGTCCAGGACAGTCAGATTTTGTAGAGGATGAAAAGGTGAAGGAGAAAGTGCCAGATTGCTGCAACCTACCTTCCTTAGCATCAGTTTTCTAAGGCTTGGGACAAAAATGAATGATGTACTTTGCAAAACCAAGTTTTTATTATAGGAAAGATAAATATCTTGTATGTTATTGAGGCCTTTAAATTCATGGCCTGTGAGCTCTTGACTAATTTCATTGAGACCAAGGTCGAGAATTTTCAGGTGTCCCAAGGAGGAAAATGCCTCACTGTCTATTGTAGAGATTCTTGTTTTTGTGAGGTTCAGAATCTGCAAACTGGAATTAGCAAGTGATGAAAATGTTTTATTAGTTATTCTTTGTAAGTTTATGTTGCAGTTACAGAGACTCAAGTATTTCAGGTTGCTCAGACCTGTGAACATATTAGCAGTAATTCCTGGAAAATTGTTATTATCCATTATAAGGTACTCCAGGTGGTATAACCAATGAAAGGAAAAATCTTCAATTTTCCCAGAAAGTGAATTTATCAGATTCAGATGTTTGAGGCTGGATAATCCATAAAATAAACGTGAAGATACATGAATGTTATTATACTTCAGGTTTAAGTATTGTAAACTTGAAAGCCACTGAAATGAGTCATCTTCTATCTCAGACAGAGAATTTTGGGAAAGGTTTAAAACCGTAAGATTTGTTCCTTGCAGTCCCTGGAAAGTTGACTTGCGAATGTATGAAAGCTTCACATGGCTCAGTGAGAGGTTCTGAATTGCTGTGTTTGATAATTCTGCACAAAGTTTATTTGTGCGATTTTCACCAAGTTCAACATTGTTCAGTATGAGGCCAAACAGATTTCCAATTGCATGTAAACATCCTACGTGAAACTGAAAGGAAAAGAAAAAAGAGAGTTTTGACCTAAACAAAGGGATTATATACGAAAGTAGCCCCACCAAGCCAAGATTTTGAAAGGTTTTCAAATAAGATTTTCAAGCAGAACGTAACTCTTACACTCAGAATTTGCCACACCCGAGTTCAGATAAACACTTCTTGGAGTTTATACTTCTTGGGATACTAGTTCTAAAATTTGTAACATGATTATCATAATTCTGAGTAATACTCTTTTAGAAGAAGATAAGAAGTTGCTTAGTGAGATGCAAGTTAATTCCAATTTTGTATCCAACTAATAAGACTCTTCCACTAGAAGCATTTTAAAAACTGAGATAATCCCTTTCTTCAGTTTTCTTTTATTGGTATCTGCTATGGATACCAATATTGCAAAACCAGATATAGTGTAAAAAATTTATTTAGGCCTTCAGACAGCCAAGAAAAAAAAACAGTTTCTCTTTGTGAGCAGAAGCTACACTCATGAAATGTGACAAAACACACTTGCTTCCACAATACAAATCACAAGCCTCCATTGTAGTGCTGGCCCCTCATCTTGATTGAGGTATCAGCTGAATGATCAGATACTCCATTTGTCAGAATGCTCCAAATGCATAAGGCTGCTTTTCAGACAGCAGTACTGTAAAAACAGAGTAGGTTAAACTACCATGAAGTAGCACTGCCCAAGAACGGAACAGCCCCGACTGCTTATCCACACGCTGTACCCTTGTGCCAGTATGGCCATACTGGCAGTCACATAGTGAACCAGATAGGGAACCAGCCCGACTACAAGCTAACTGAGCCAAAAAATCTGTAGAGTTTCTCCAGTGATCCGGTGCATGGCCTCATTAAAGCTTCTATCAGAAAGAGGGAGGGATGAAGTGGCCAGGGGGAAGAGGACAGTGGGATTCCCTCTCAGCAGTGGTACAAGCTTATGCCACTTTAAAATATTCTTGTAATTTCAATATACATGTTCTTTACAGATCAATCAACTGGGAAAAAAACCAAGCAAATTCAGTATTCACATGCTGAGGGTCAACCAGCTTAGAACTGCACCACTTACCATCACTCTGAAAAGAACCAAATTGTAACACTGAGAAGTGGGTCAGAGAGAACAGCGAGGTAGGTGGCAGAGAAAACACCCCCTTGGGGGTTTTTTTGAAAGAGTGAGTATACTTTTCTGCAATGATTATTTCTCTGGGGTACCCCACAGGCACAAATGAACATCCTCTTTGATTAACTAGGTAGTGAGACGTAGATTGTATAACTAGCCTTGCATAATATCACACTTTTTCCCCACTTAGAAAGTATGTCAGCTGTTCATCTTCAGCACATACAAAAAAAATCCTGCACAGAAAATACCTGGTAAGGGTTCACAGAGCTACTTGATCTAGCTCTTGCTTGAGACCTCTCATCTATGTGGAACCAGCTCTTGCCGATTTCAGTGGGAGAAAAATTATGTATATCACTACCAGAGGTCAGGAGTAACGCTGTATACAATAGAATGGTTTTATCTTTGACCTCAGAGGATCAAAAATGTAATGTAAAAGCCATACAATCATAAAGGATAAACCAGGGTAGTTCCATTTTATACTTACACCTGTTAAATTTCTGGTGAAATGCTTCCTACCTCTTTCAGTGGATTTGATGACAAATCAAGACTATTCAACGAGGTGTTGCTAAGAAAACTGAAGTCTTCCTTTTTTAACTCAGTGATTTGGTTGCCATTCAACATGAGCTCACGAAGGTTCTTCAACTGTTGCTGCCATCCTAAATTTGCTGACTTCAAAAAATTATGGGATAGATCCAAAATATTCAAATTCTGAGGAAAAGATGCAAACAATATAAGATTCTTTTAATAATACGAAAGCATTTTAAAATATTGCATTAGTGTCTAATTGATTAGAAATTAGTTGCAATACAATTAAAATACACTCATAATTGAGAAATGGCAGCTTTCAAGCTCGTGCAGGAAGAAGCCTTCTGTATCTTCCCCACCTGTAACTTTCATTATCTTAATCTGCTAAAATATCTACTGCAAACCAAACAATTACTTTATCTAAAATTTCTTAGCTCACTGAAAGCCCTCCTGCTGCAGATAAAGTGATAAAAGCAAAAGCCTACTGCTGCCTGCAGTTACAGCTACTGCAGTATTAAACCTTGCGTTCTACCCTCTTCACTGTGGTCCACCCCATGAATGGAAGCAAGGAAGGGGAGTGCAGTAGCAGCCTACAAAGATCAGTGCTGTATTCCTTGTAATACTCCAGCTCACACCTAGGTGCTCAGACTCCTGCACCTGCAGGGGAGGAGATGCTACCCTAGGTGACTGCACAGAATGTGCCTTGAGGTGCCCCAAGCCTGACCTCCATCAGTAACAGAGCAGCAGCAAAGCAGGGAAGGCCAAAATTTCAGTTCTGTTCCCAGCACGGAAGCTGACTGTACTCATTTGTACTTAGTGGAGAGTCAGCAGTCCCATGATGCAACTAAGCAGACTTTATGTAACTGAACTGGAATACTGAGTTTAGCAGAAAAGTTCAGACTTGTTCAAGACAACATGCACACTTATTAGAACATTGTACAACAATTAGTACCCACACATTGTCTATATTTTCTTTTGTCCTTAGACCCTTCCTTTTGCATGATTCCCTACTTGGTGCAAAGACAATGGAATAGCTTTTTCCTGCCTCCTGTGCCATCCTCATAGATGCTATAGAGAAGAATATTTAACCACATGTAAACTACCAGGAAAAACAAAGAGTAAAAACCTTTTTACTCTACCTTTCTCAGTCCCCAAAGTCCCGGGAGACATTACATTCAGCCTAAGTGCAGGGCTTCATGGTCTGAGTGATTACACCTTGACCTTGAGAATTTAGGCTAGCTACCATTTTTAGGCCCCAGGCAACTCAGATTTCACACCATCCACTTTGCCCTATACGTCACCTGCTACTGCTAATCTCTCAGCACAAAATCTGCATGGAAAGCTCCTCAATGGGATGCAGTAGGGAAAAGGGGGTGGAGAGCATTGACTCATAAGAATGGCTGAGACTTCAGTGTGCTCTAACACAAGAAGCCGTTAGGCCTTTTCTTTAGAAAAACAATGAAGGAAGATTATATGATGGGTATTTTCAGATGCAAATAGACAGCTGTACTGTACACACACTGGAAAATACAGTAAATTCCCCATTTATACTTTATCTACATGAAAAGGTGCATTTCTAAAGCTTACCTCCAGGGTTTTGAAAGGTTCATTTTTTATATCTATTCTGTTGTACCCTAGATTGAGCTCAGTCAGGTTGGTGCAAGAAGCGAAGACTCTGTCAGGGAGCTTATACAATTCATTATGTTCTAACTTCAGAATCTGCAAGAGGGGCATATTTTGGCACAATTCCCGTTGCAGTTTAGAGATGCTGTTGTAGCCTGCGTTCAAATAAACCAGCTGGCTGTACTTGGTCAGATTTGCAGGACCTAGCTGTCTTAGCTGGTTATGAGAAATGTCCAAACCCGTTATATTGTCTGGGAGATCAGAAGGAATTTGAGTGAGCTTTAGGTGACTGCAGTCAGCCATTTCATTTCGGATCTGACATTGCTTTCCAGCTGATGCACACAGCAAGCAGACAGTCACCAGTCTGACAGATAAGCGTCTCCACCAAAGAACAGCACTTCCCATCGTTTTATCTGCAAAGGCAAAATGAACACAAGTACAAATTACAATCATTTTGACACAACTTGTATCTTAAACTGAAGGCTATGCAAGCCAGGCTCAAAAAACATGTAGTTTTATACTGAGAAAACACTCAGTATTTTTCACCAAAAAGTAGCATTCATTTCTGCAGAAAAGGCATGCCTAGATCTCTCTAAATTAAATTTTTTCTTTAAAAACAATAGTTTGCCTTACATAAAAATAATGTGCAAAAAGCTACCAACACTTTATCTATTATCAATACAGATTTCCAACCAATTTCCCTTTTCTGATTAATTTTGCATTGCTTTAACATGCACAAAATACAATAAATATGACAAATTATACACAAGCCTCTCAGTGTTAATCACTGAGCTCTGAGCTTAACCACACTTCCAATATTTATAGAATCATAGAATGTTTTGGGTTGGAAGGGACTCCTAGAGGTCATCTAGTCCAACCCCCCTGCAGTGAACAGGGACACCGCTAACTAGATCAGGTTGCTCAGAGCCCCGTCCAACCTGGCCTTGAATGTTTCCAGGGATGGGGCCTCCACTACCTCTCTGGGCAACCTGTTCCAGTGTTTCACCACCCTCATTGTAAAGAATTTCTTCCTTATATCTAGTCTAAACCTACCCTGGTTTAGTTTAAAACCATTACCCCTTGTCCTGTCACAATTGGCCCTACTAAAAAGATTTTCCCCCTCTTTCCTATAGGCGCCCTTTAGGTACTGAAAGGCCATAATCAGGTCTCCCCGCAGCCTTCTCTTTTCCAGGCTGAACAACGCCAACTCTCTCAGCCTGTCCTTGTAAGAGAGGTGCTCCGGCCCTCGAATCATTTTTATAGCCCTCATAGTTATAAGCAGTAAGAATGTCAAATATACCACTTCTTCATTTTACAGTTCTTGATAGTTTTTTATTTACAAGCCAGCCACATGAAATTCTAATCATCTTTCTATCTCATAGCGAAAGAAGAAATATCAGACTATAGCAAGGTGTATGAGCAGACAAAATAAATCAGTACCAAGCTAATCAGAGAAAGAAACGGAGAGGAGCCAAGGTGTAGAGAAAACACTGTCCATAGATTCAGTACATTTATCCAAATGCTTCCAGGAAAAGTTACTGTCGTGATTTAAGCCTAGCTGGCAACTAAGCACCACGCAGCCGCTCGCTTACTCTCCCTGCCCTGGGTGGGATGGGGGAGAGAATCGGAAAAAAAAGTAAAACCCATGGGTTGAGATGAAGATAGATTAATAACACAATAACAACAGCAGCATTAAAAAATATACAAAACAAGTGATGCACAATGCAACTGCTCACCACCCGCTGACTGATGTCCAGCCCGTCCTCAAGCAGTGATAACTGCCCCCAGCCAACTCCCCCCAGTTTCTTTACTGAGCATGACATCATATGGTCTGGAATAGCCCTTTGGCCAGCTGGGGTCAGCTGTCCTGGCTGGGCCTGCTCCCAGCTTCTTGTGCACCTGGCAGAGCAGGGGAAGCTGAAAAGTCCTTGACTGGTGTAAGCACTGCTCAGCAACAACTAAGCCAGCAGTGTGTTATCAACATCCTTCTCATACTAAATCCAAAATAGAGCATTATGCAAGCTACTAGGAAGAAAATTAACTCTATTCCAGCTGAAACCAGGACATTTCAGAATTCATATACCCCACCCCATACGGTTTGAGCATTTCCATTAGGATATCAACCTCTGTCCACTGGTGCTCTTCAATGGCTCTGCCTGTTTAGGCACTACATTTCTGATGAATTTCAGACTTTTTCATATTTTATTCAGTTTTTAGTTAGTATCCACAAGATTTAAATTCACCTGGTGATCTTGTAATACAACTTTACTGGATAAGGAAGAAAAATTAATTCCACAGAAATTCTAACCGGAATAGCACTGTAAGAGGTCAGAAGGGTTTGACTACCCTGCTGAGACATAGAGCTTGTCTAATTAAATAGCATTTCTGCTAATCAAGAGTCCAGTGTATCTTCCATATCATTCTCTACTGAATTAATCTTTAGTAGAAGGAGAACAAATACTTTGGGAGTGCTTGCCAGAATATTTTTCCATGCTTCAGCAGAGAACAGTAAGCTTAGGTTCCTGCACTTCAGTTTTTTCTTTTTTAAAAAATATAAAGCTTATACTTTTACCCCTGAAGCTTTGAGTGTCTGTGCTGGCTTTGGCTGGGATAGAGTTAATTTTCTTCACAGTAGCTACTATGGGGCTGCGTTTTGGATTTGTGCTGAAAACAGCATTGATAATTCATGGGTGTTTTAGTTACTGCTGAGCAGCACTTACACAGAGCCAGGGCCTTTTCTGCCTCCCACCCCACCAGCAAGGAGGCTGGGGGTGCACAAGAAGTTGGGAGGGGACATAGCTGGGACAGCTGATCCCGACTGGCCAAAGGGATATCCCAGATCATATGACATCATGCTCAGCATATATAAAGCTGGGGGAAGAAGAAGGAAGGGGGGGACATTCGGAGTGATGGTGTTTGTCTTCCTAAGTAACCATTATGCGTGATGGAGCCCTGCTTGCCTGGAGATGGCTGAACAACTGCCTGCCCATGGGAAGGAGTGAATGAATTCCTTGTTTTGCTTTGCTTGCACATGCGGGTTTTTTACTAAACTGCCTTTATCTCAACCCTTGAGTCTTCTCACTTTTACTCTTCTGATTCTCTCCCCCATCCCACTGTGAGGGGAGTGAGCGAGCGGCTGTGTGGGGCTGAGTTGCTGGTTGGCTGGGGCCTGACCTCATGACCCTGGGTTAAGAGTCCCATGCTCTATCAACTGAGCTAGATGGGCAGATCTTGCTATAATAATTCCCATAACATGGAACTCAAAGCCCAGGTTACAACAATTTAAAGGTATTTCCATTACAGTGTCTCTACATTCTCCATATACACATATCTGTATGGCCTTCTGCCGACAAGTTGGAACCTGCCTGCCAACCTCAAAAGGCTAACTCCCAGGAACATGAGCTTTCTTAGTTCTGCAGCTCACATTTTCCTTTGCTTGGAACCTGTGTTTAATTAACATGATCTAGCTTTGAGCACATTAGATCATTGCTCAATAGCAAACAATGAAACAAATTAAACCAGCACATTTGTAGAGAAAAAGAAAAAGCTTTTGGAAGTGATGTTTTTTAAAGAGAAGAGTTTTCACTACCGTAACAAAACACTCTGAGGAACTGACACTACAATCTGCAGCCAAAGAGGAGTCAGACCCCAGCAGAGTTTGGCTCCATAGGTGACTTGCTTTTTCAGAGGGCACGCATTAGGACTGCTCATGTGACAAAAAGCCACATTACCACGAGAGGAACCCTGTAAGTGCCTCTGTGGCAGCAATCTGGCCACCTACAGAGACACATCAGTAAAATCCAGTGGGAGTGGGGATACAAAGAGTGACCTAAAGCATTGCAAAGACGTACACAAAGGACTGCAAAAGACGATTTAAAATAAACCTTAACAAAAAACCAATTCCCTGCTGGGCACTGCATGTGGGCCTGACCCATTTCCTGCAGCTCGCACAGCCTGGCTCTCCACTTACCTGCCACCAGCAACCAGGGAAGGGGAGGAGACGGCAAATCACTGAACCTGATAGTCCTGCAGACAGCCTCACCTGCCACAGCTGCTGCTGAGCACAGCACCGGTATCCCTGTAGCTGGGGAGAATAAAGGACCACTTGGCCTGCCTCATTCCTTTGCATCCCAGCTGCCGGAAGAGCTAGGGAAATCAAAGGGGGAGCTTGACTGTAACAAAAGCTTTACCTCCAGCCTGCACCCTTCTGAGGGTTTTAGGGAGCTCAGGCAGCTGCCAGGCTCCTTGGCAGTTGTTCCCAGCTCATCTTTAAGTTTGAAAAGCGCGAGAAACGTACTGCACAAACACAAACTGAGTTCTTTGGCTAACTTCCAGTGAGGCCTGAAGGGCTGCCTTTTTCTGCTTTTTTCATTGCAGGAAGTTTGGAGTCAGCTTTAGGTGTTCTAAGCTTTGGTTGGGGATCCAGTGAAGAAAGCGCACACCCATTATCAGACTTAAGGGATGGTTCTACAGAATAATATTTAATAGACTAAGGAAAGAATGTCAGTTTTAATGCTATTAGCAGGAACTTTAAAAACCTGGAAAATTTAGCAGGGGAGCCTCCAGCATTTCCCATGGAGGGATGTTCCCGTTTCACACATTTTTCTCTGTTTTAAAACACAAGAATACCTCCCGCCAGCTGGGGACAGCACACCTGGGCACAAGCCCCAAAGCACACTCATTAAGCAAACAGCAGTGGCACCGACTTTGCTAACTTCCAGGCTATGAGAAATCCAAGATCAAGGAAATTGCCGGAAATCCTGAGCGGTACTTCGGCTTTGCGACCAGCATTTATTACTAAGCAGCGAAGAACGGCACCCACTTACCGCTGAGGGCTTTAGCTCCTTCGCTCTGGGGGCATCCAGGGGCCGCACAAGTTTCTCAGCGCCCGAAAACCATGAGGAAACGCGGTACCCAGGGCCAGAAGTAGCGAAACCGAAAGCGGAGG
>NW_009260268.1:4840337-4856697 GCF_000687185.1 Egretta garzetta | reverse complement strand
CAGCCGGCCGGTTTGCTGGCAGAAACCGATTTAAGCGGGCGGCTGAGTCACGGATGAGCAGCGTCGCGCGCTCCTACTCGTAACCCAATTGCAATTTATTCCTAGCTACTCCCATCCAAAAATCCTTCAGGACATATCCCAAAAGCAGATACGCTGACAGATGACCGACATTGGAATTTTACTCCCCACGTAGAAACAACGCACCAATAGGTTCCTACAGAGCCACATAAATTACCCCTTTTTAAAGGGGAGTTTATGTGAGACAGGAAGAGATTAAATTTTTAGGAGACAATATTTTCTATTGTATTGAAAATAAGAAATTGTTTTCAAAAGTCCAAGTAAAAGTTTGAGGTACAGCTTTTAGATGTGTGCCCTTTTCATACTGTTTGTGAATTCACATGCCCTGCTTTCTCAGGGACCCGACCATCACTTTCCTGGATGGGATGGAAGGCCCTACTGCTTCAGCTACATTCCCACTGCCGAATCCTCTGCAGGGCTCATCCAGCCACAGCACAGAGTTCAGCTGAAGTTTTCAGGTAGCAGTGCTCTGCCTCTTGAGTAGACAGCAGGTAACTGTAGACTCATCCAGAGTTGTTCATTCAAAGCTCTAATTTGTCAAAGTGTTTGAAATTACAGCCTGCAGGAACGTGTTAACTACCAGCCCACCCAGAGCTCTGGGGAGGGTGGGGAGAGGAGACTCTGCTGGTTTCTACCCCATGTCCTGTCAAATCTGGGACCACTGACAGATGTGCTGTGAAGCCCAGGCAGGTAGGCTGGCTACCAAAGAGGTTACGGCCCACCCTTCCTATTCCCACTCTCTGAATTTTCAGCAACCGCCCTATATAAATTGATATTTATTCTTGGAGTTGGGACACTGAAACTGAGACCAGAACCAAGCTCCTTTGGAGCCTTTCAGGCTCTAAAGCCTGTTTCATTCCCATTTCACAGTGAAACCTTGATCCTCCCTTTCACCTTGCTACAGGTTTCTGTTCCAAGCTGCCCTGTGTGCTCCTGCACTGGATAAGGTCATTTGATCACAAGCACAGCCACCTGAATTCACAGTAAGCTACTCTGAAGAGGATTTTCTCTTTGTTCTGTAACTCTGCTGCTTTGGAACAGAGGAGATCTCACTGATGTTAAAGGAACGTAATAATTAACAAACTTAGCAGATCATTATTCCATCAAAGCAATACTGTCAGGTATTTTGCCCTACACCATACTCATAATACAGATAAACTCTGCTCTTTGATTTCACCTCACAGTTTATGCCCGCCCAATCTTCTCTTCCCTATACACATAGGGGACTATTAGGAAGCTGGAGTTGTTTCAGGCACAATGGAGGAAAACCATCTGATGCTGATGAAGCTGCTAATTTTACCAGTAATGCCACACTATCACCTTGGAATAATGTCAGTGGCTCAGGGAGGCAATGGCACATGAGTGCTCAAAAACTCCACTCTCTTGTGGAGCACTTGCACTGGGGGTAAAAACATTTATTTTATTACAGAAAATTTCAAAGCAACAAAGCTCTTGTAGATATTTTGCAGCATGATTTACAAGAACCAGCAAGATACTACTGTGCAAGGTAGACTCTAGGGTATATACAACTACTGCATGTTCAACAAGTGTGGTATTTCTGAGGCAGAGGACAAAGTGGACACATCCATGCTTATTTCAGTGGTGTGAAATTGCGTCAGGCTCTCAAGTTGCCACAACTCTACTGTACTTATGTTTTCAAGAGCTGGAAAGGACATGGCAAACTCATAATGGAGGGGAAAGTTGAGCACTCCACACGTCTAGAGAATAATTCAGGAGGAAACCAGCACAAAACAAGGCAATACGCCCACATGGTGGTCAGAGAAAGCAGCTCGAGTTGTTTGGTTCCGAATGGTGACAAAAGGCAGTCTGGCAAAATTTGGGAGACATAGCCATATCACATATATCTTTAACAGCAGAGTAATCAGTTGCTGCACAGACCTAGTTTAAGCTTATCCAGGCTATAAGCACAGAAGGGTTGGGACATAAGTGCAGTATCTCACAGAACACTCCCAGAGCAAACATGCCACCAAAACTTAGCCTAGAAAAAAGCAAAAAGAAATCTACCTATCTTAAACTGATCTTCAAATACATCCTAGTGTATTAATTTAGCACATGGCTATTTGGACTTAGGTGGTTTTGTAAACTGCAAGTCAGATTGCAAGCATCAGGGGGACAACCCAAAAAGATGGAACACGAGCAGACACTTCCCATGATTATCAGTCACTCAGTGGTGGAAGCGCCATACATTGTGGTTGGATTTAGACATCCCATGCAGCAACAAATGTAAAGAGGTCTCTAAGCGAGCCAAGCTACCAGGAGAAAGCAAGCAGGAAAGAGCAGATCCTAAAGATCTGAGGCAAGTCTTGACAAGGTACATCCTGCAACATCAAGGAAACCAGAAGGGAGGACAGTGCGGCAGACAGAGTAACCTTGTATCTCCCTCCCGAGACAGAAGAATAGATGCTTTTCCTATGTTATGCTTTCATGAATTCAGCTAAGTTTAATTGTGCTGTTGAATAATCTAACAGGTCACCTGCCTTCTGGGTGCAACAGTTCCTTTAAGGCTGCACACTCATCACTGCTAATTTACAGGTTGTAAAAATTGAATTACAACATTAGCTTTTGGTGGACACAAAAGTGGAAAAGGACATCTGAGGACTGACATGCAGATCAACAGGGTAAGGCAGATTACCTTCATTAGCGTTCTCCCAGCCTTCTGGGTGCTTATCAAAGACAGGAGAAATTCTTTCCATGCATTTCGTTTTTTCTTTTCCTAGCTGAAAACATGGCCTGGGCAGGTAGCTGAGAACTCCAGCCGGTGTTTGGGATTTAAGCTATCTAGTAGCCATCCACAAGCAGCGTCTCTGTCTAAACTGTGTATTGCCTGGAAATAACATGCAAAATGCCACTGAACATGCACAGAAACTCTACAGCATTTGCTCACCAGCTTTGACACTGCGGTGTACACTTTCCCGATGTGTTGCACTGATCAACTGCAAAACAGGTCACGGTATCTGAAAAATTCTGGCACAGTAAGAGCATTCACAAAAGCTAATTTCAGTACAATTAGGTCACTTTACTTAGCCTAGCCAGGAGGCAATTTAGAGAACCAAGAACTCAACTCTAGGATAGATTCCTGTTCAAAGCCACTCTTCTCTCTGTAACAGGGCAGTTACAAATCCAGCCTTTGCAGCCCTTTTCTCTGTATCTTCCACTGCTCCAGCAAGAACAAGGATGCATTGCTACCAGTACATGTACTATGTTAAAGCCTTTACTTTCCATCCAGGGAATTCTAATGCCAAAGAGAGAACCCTAGAGCTAGAGAAATGAGAAGTCAGTCACTTTTAAGTAAGTTAACCTTTTAGTCAGGGTTAGAGAATGTCAAAATGCTTCACTTCATTATTTCAACATTTTTTTAAAGAGGTATCACAACATTTCAGGAGAAGCGTGGCCAGCAGGTCGAGGGAGGTGATTCTGCCCCTCTACTCTGCTCTAGTGAGACCTCACCTGGAGTACTGCGTCCAGCTCTGGAGCCCTCAGCACAAGAAGGACATGGAACTGTTGGAGCGGGTCCAGAGGAGGGCCACAAAAATGATTCGAGGGCTGGAGCCCCTCTCCTGTGAGGACAGGCTGAGAGAGTTGGGGTTGTTCAGCCTGGAGAAGAGAAGGCTTCGGGGAGACCTGATTGTGGCCTTTCAGTACTTAAAGGGGGCCTATAGGAAATAGGGGGAAAATCTTTTTAGTAGGGCCAGCTGTGACAGGACAAGGCTTTAGTTTAAAGCCATTGCTTTAAACTAAAACAGTGTAGGTTTAGACTAGATATAGGGAAGAAATTCTTTGCAATGAGGGTTATATATATATATATATATATTACTATTAAATGTTTTAGCTTTTTACACACTGAAGTAGTAAAGAAGATGAAATTTAGGACTGGGTATTCTCATGTTATGGAATTTTTTTTTGACAATTACTACCTCTAAGAACTCTCCCCCAAAAGGTGGCAGCCTTAAAATCCTGTTCTTATCCAACTTTCTCAATTAAGCATGCATATTGGAAACAACTGCAAATCAAAAATGTTTATTTCCCAGCATCTCCCCACAGTATTTAATTGTCTGGTTTCAGAATCCCTTCCTTTTTTGCTGTTCTTTTTCTGGCACAATTTCCTTTTTGTTTTCACAGTGTGTTTCCAACAGAAAATTTATATCCCAATGCAGATCTGCCCCCATACCAAGTGATTTCACTGTGAACACAGCAAGCTTTAATGATAAAGTAGAAATGCTAGGATTTCATTTACGCTCATGTTTGCTACACAGATAGCAAACACTAGAACAAGTCTACCACTCTTAGAAATATTTTCCTGCTAAAGATTATGCCTCTGAAGGCAATGTAATCTCTAGCTCATCACAGCTGCATTTGATTGTTACATTTACTAAAATCTCTACTCAGTTATATCCAGTATCTTTTTACATTGCATCTTTTCCTCAGTAGTCACTGTGTCCTGAAAGCCCTAAACACTCAGGTTCCCTTGGAACTCACAGAAGGCAAGATGCACAGAAGTGAATAAACATGCAACCACACCTGCACAGTCTACCCTTTTTAGTTCCCCACCCCCAAGAAATATTTGGCTGTGCTGACAACTAACTTCAGATCCAAAATTAGTTCTTCACAATGGCCCTTGGTACACCTCTTGTCCACACCCGTTCTCTATTGTCTCTCTCAATGGTCTCAACTTTTCATTTGGAATTGGAATCAACACAACAGCCATTTGAATCCAATTGGTCGCTCTTTTAGGCCCATCATCAACAGTGTCATTATGTAGCCCGCACTCTTTACAAGAGGAACAGTGAAAGTTAGGAAAACATTTACAGAGAAGAAAAATAAGAAAGGTCAATCATAACTGCTATTAAAACTATTGGGCTTTAATTATAATCTTGTTAGATTAAAATCTGAGGACTAAATCCCAACACCAGTGCATTAGATCATTACTAAATTATCTGCAGAGCTTAAAAACACATCTGTTGCTATTCAAAGATTAAGATTGTGAAAGCTTTTATCTATAAATAAAGTGTGGAACGATATCTTTCAATTCCTTCTCCTAGCCAGAACAAAGGCACCAAAAAAAAAAAAAAAAAAAAAAAAGAGAGAAGTATGTCTTACTGTAACTAGTTAAAAAAATACTAGGTTTTAACAGTTGATACACATTTCCCATTTCATTTAATTTGTAAAGAAAGTTTTATGTCATTATTGGAAATATAACTATTTCAGACAGCAATTATATCTATGAGAAGCTGAAATCCAAGAAAACATTTTATAAACAAAATTTAAAGCACTGGGCCTGATTGAATGTATTGAAATTAGAGACTATTACAATTCTTTTCTATATGGCATAAAAAGCATTCCCTGGGACCAGTTTCTTTTTGCCTACTGCTTAACACTTTGAGCATAAAAAAATGCATTTGGAAACATTTGTTTGCAAATACAAATAGGCATTTGCACACAGATTAGATGATCCCATGAATGGTAATAGCATCCCAATTTACGAGGAGTAAGGATTTATTGTTTACTGATAGTAACACAGGGAATATACTAGATGACCATGAAGGACACCACAGGGACTATTTAAATGTGTCTAATGAGTTAATATCCATTTGAAACTTTGTATTATGCAACTGATTGCTGATCATCATTAATTTAAAAAGATAGAGCTAGGAAGATTCTGCAAGAGATGATTTTACATTCTGCAGAGAATCCTGCCAAGCAACACAGCCAAATAAAAAGGAACATGATAGACCATGTAATTGAAACCTGCTTCCTGCTTTTGCAGACTGTTCAACAACAGTCTAGATCAGGAGGATGTGCAGAACATCTGCACATGCCACTGTCACAGACCACAAAACACTACGTGCACAAACTAATAAACCTGGGGTGCAAACTGAAAACCATGCTATTCCGCAGGAAAAGTACAGGAGTGAGAACACTGCCAGGGATAATTTCCTGCAATAAGAAAACTTGTGGGAGCATCTATAACATGCAGAGAGCAAAGAAGGGCAAAAAAGCCCATCATCTTGCCACATGGCTTAGCTCAGAGCACATGAATGGTATACCCCAGCCTGATACCCGAGAGTGCTTAATGTAATGAAAGCAGTCCATCCTGCCTGAAGACCAGGGGTGACAAATCTACAATGCTTTGAGAGAAAGGAAAAAGCCCTAATGTTCAGTTAAAACTACAACATTCCTCTCCAAAGTGAAATGAGAAGATCCCATAGTTCAGTATACAAATGCTATACCCAGAAACTGAAGAAAGGAGGCCTCAGATTCCTCAGCTCACAGTGATTGTTGAGCAGCTTGTTTTTTGCATTCATTCCAGTGAACATTAAAGCTCACTTGTAGAAACATTTGTAAGCAGAGAATTAAGTTTGGGCTTTTTTTATATAAAGATTCAGTTTCAAGTCACCTGAATACCCATGCTGAAAACTAGTCTGTGTGCCAGTGTGTTGTGTGATCTTTACTCAAAGCAGCTAAAGGTTTGAGTAGAAAGTGTTTTCAACATTCACAGATGTATGATACAGTAAGAACCATTAAATCATCCCCTGATTTACTGCAAAATCAGTCTGTTTGCAAGTGTTTAAAGATACACTTAATTCAGTTTGTAAAAAGCTTCTACTCAGCTGTAGTACCGATTCCATACATAATCTCATTGAAAGTTAATTTGTACTACATGAAAATGTACTGGAAGTGTCATGTGGAACAAGATACTGACTCCTGTGCAGTATAGCCTTCTGATGGTTTACAGATGTTACGCCACACTTACACACATCAGATCTCAAAACTGGATGAAATCTGAATTGCTGGGTTGCTTAAAAGATTCATGTTTTACTTTAAAAAACAAGAATTCTGAGCTAAAACCGAAGTTATTTTTCACTGAAGAATAACAGATTTTAGAAATCTATGTAAATATCCAGCCAAATATGCATGCACATGTATTGATAGTTATTAAGTTTATACTGATGATGTCTGTATATAGCAACAGGGCAATCCAATTTGAAAATTCTTCTCTTTATGTGAACTACTGCCACTTTGCTACATAAAAGAAAAACCTAGAAAGAGTTCTGAGTTTGAATAAAAATTCAGTGGGTAAAAATTTGGCCTCTAAGGACATAATTTCCACCAACTCATTAGGAATTTCATTTTATTACAAGTTGATACTTGTATTACTGTTTCTTCTTGATATCACACAGACCTCAGGCTTTCTTAGCTGCAGCTTAATAAATATGACTGTAGCCTGGAACAGAGGTAACCCATTTTAGAGTTGGATTTTTTAAAAACATGTCAATCTCTGAGTTGCTGTAAAAAATTCAACATATACAATCACACACAGTCCTTGGTCTAAACTCAAAACCCCTCTCCAAAAAAAAATTAGGACTAAAAGGTCAGGCTACAGGACAAAGTAACCATTTCTATATCAAAACTTTACCAGTAGGCCTTAGCTAGTTTCCCATTCCCTTCAGAACAGAAATCTTTCTGTGGGTTCTCATTTTCATCTCAACATCTTTTAACATGACTGAGACTGGAGATGTTAATATTTTCTGCATTTGTGTAACCATCCCTATATTGCTATTTCTCTAGAAAGGAAAATGTAAACTTTAGCCTATTGTTGCATCCATGTTATTCACATTATACTCAGTCTAAACTTATCTTTTAGAGGCAAGTTTATAGACTAATTGTTATTGGATCAATATAAAACAAGTAAAAACTAGCAGTCCAATGTTTTCTTAGATATGAAGATAGCCTGAAATAACCCTCTCAATCCACAGATTTAGGTTATTATTTTTCTGTTAAGGCTTCAATTCTGTTTTCTTGTTATTTGGTGATGGAAGCAGGGCCACTTATTTCGAAGTCACCTAAGGAGAAAGAGAAGATAAGGAGACAGACAGCAATAGGAAATTGTAAGAGCAGCATTAAAAAGTTCTGGGAAGAATGGTCATAATAGTGTTTGCATTGCAGCCTATAGAAACAATATCACATTGGCAAAAATGTGGGTTCACAAGCAATGTCTCCTGGGCTGTCTAGAAGCCTCTGAAGTAGCAGCTTCTACATGTGTCTTGCACGCTAAAGGATTTGAGAAGACAGTGGGTTTCGTTAGCCTGTGGCTCGTTGCTCTTACGTAAGACAACATAAGGACTGAAGTTAAGGAAAGTAACTCCAGAACTGATGTTTAGCCAAAACACCAGACCTATGTTCTAGCTTCCTTGGGCCTGTCCCTTTGGAATACTGCCTTTTCCTTTACCTTCACTTTTGTGCAATTTCCCTGCAATGCTGGGCTCCCATGTTTGTACTGGTTCTGATCATGTACCTATGTAAAAAAGGGGATCCTGAGACACTAACTGCATGCAAGATTATTGGCAGTCTAAATTTACAACATATGCTGAGCTTCTAAAGGCAGCAGGAACATTTTACGTCTTTGCTCTAATAGTGGCCAATCCAATAAGCAAAACAAGTCATGAACTTCTTATTAATTGTCCAAAGCTCAAGTCCACAATTATAAATCTGCCATTGCATGCACCTGTCCAGCTAACAGCTCCAACTATTTGGACATCCAGGAATTTGGGTGAAAAACAAAACTCCAGTGTATCTGAGTAGCTTACTCAAGCATAAGGTATAATGCACATTGGGAAAGTAAAGCACAGGTGTTGCATTGCCTAAAGAAGTGACCTCACATTGATTTTCCCTTTTAATTACACCACACAGGTTAGATATTGTAAGATGTTCTTTGTGCCAGGTTGTTCCTGACCACACTGTGAAACCCTTTGTAAAATGAGGGTCACCTGTCTACATAGACATGACCACAAGAGTCAAATTCATTTCTCTTCAATTGAAGTTCAGCACCTTTAATCTATCTGCCTAATATCTGTATCTATAATGAAGACAGATAACCTATAATGAGTACAGAATCAGCTGAAGTGTCTCAAAACAGTTATTTGTATCCCCAAAGCTATACAACTAAAATATCTACTTTGGAAGTGATCTCCCTTCCTATACTTTGTAAACAGCCAGTGGATACTATGCACCTTTTCTGACTTGAATTCCTTGTGTTAACAATTCAAAAACCCTTCAATTAAAAGCACTGAAACAAAAATGAAGTTTTCATTTGGAGAAACTACTGGAGGCAACAAAGACAGCAGATTTGATTACACATGGTACTACATGGCCAAATACAGAAATAAAATACCAAATGGGTTTGTTCAAATTCCTTTAGCTTTTGAGACCTGTGACTATTAGTCACTGCTTTATTATGGCTTATAGTTGAAATAAAAATAGCTTGATACATAAATAATGTATCCAGAGTGGTTTTAAAATATTTTTGCACTACATTAATTAGCAAATGACCCAATAACTATGAGAAATACTATATTTTATGTACTTTAATTATAAGAAAGTTAGAGGAAATGCATTAAATCACCAATTTATCTTTTCTACGTAAGACAGTAAAAGCATTTGAAAAGCCTAGAACTGTTATTGGTACTATTTCTTCCTCACCCACAATAAAGCAGTTTATAACAGAAAATGTCTCATTTTATTAGATTTTGAAAAGGCATCATCAAAACTTCAGGTTAGCAGTCACTTACTCATCAAGCCACGAAATTCGTCAGGTTTTTTGTACATGCAAAAAGCTACCACTAGATGTCAGCATGAACTTTCGCCACGATACAAACGAACCGGTTCAGTTTCTATTTAGGCACCGCTACAAACCCGTCAGGGAGCTCACGAAGTCCAAAGCTCCTGAAGTGAAGCGTTTAACCCGAGGATTCATCCTGCAACTGGTTCAGCACCAGGACTATATGGCTGGCACAGCTCAATTTGTTTGGAATTACAAAGGAATTCCACATTCATATTCTTAATAACTGAACATTTAATACACATAAGATGAATCAGTTTATTCAGCTGCAGCTAAGAAAGCCAAGCCCACAGCTTCAAAGAATCTAGCGTGTGTACTGTGATCACTACTTACAAGCCTGCTGCTGCTACCGAATTTGCCACAATTTTATCTAAATAACATAAGGACTAACATATGGACCTAACTGCATTTTAACAGCTTTGCAACAGAGTAATTCCTGCAAAACTGTGTTGCATCATTATGACAGTGACAAGATACCTGACAAACGTGGCTTATTGCTCCTAATACACAAAGCCTTAACCTGCCCCAGGACTGCCCCCACACTATTTATCATATGCTTTTCTGGTGGCTGATTCATTAAAATTATGCAAAACTAGAAAGCTGCAAGCACTTGATTTTTTTTGGCAACTGACAAAATATCTGAGAATTTCTCTCCTGATTCAGTTAACTGTCTCTTCTATCTGCTTATTGCGATGAGGATAAGGCCTTACTAAAATGCCTTTGACCTGTTTTTCTTCCTGAATTCTTGTGCTTATTTGTAGAAGCAGGCAGGTCTGAACACCAAATATGAAAGTCCCCAACATAAGACTCAGTGTATTGGAATTTAGACTTTTACACTGCTCCTCAAAGCAATTTATGAAGCTGATTCACACATGGTAATGAGTTGCTTTGAATTTGCAGTATAGTTATTGAATCATTTTTTGGGCTTAGATTTCAAGACAGATTTCTGTATTTAAGAGGACATGGATTGAAGGGAGCAGTGGTATGTAATTTCAGGTTAATAGTTTTGTCCCAGACCATGTCAGTAAGAGATTCATGTTATTAGTTTGATTGCAGCCAAGGGTAGAAGCAAAGTGTGTTGCAAACAGTCAGTATGCAAATCAGAAGGAATTCTATCCTTTGATGTTACCCTACAGTATAAGCATGGGCAGGCTATTATACGACCCTTTTATCATTTTCCCTGCCAGATAGGTGGAGGTGGAACTAGTTTTTAATTTTTAAGAGAAAACTTGGGCATCCGCAGATGAAATATAGTGCATATTATCAGCTGCATTTGTGCATGTAATCAGGAATCAACAGCCTAGAACCTCCCTAGTTTTTCAGTTCTTCCTATGAGATGTCACCTGTATTAAAAAAACTATTGACCATGAAATCGGCAGCCTTAACAGCTTCCCTAAGCAGATTATTTATTACTATTTTCTCTGCTCTCTTGTTCCATTGAAATGGCTGTTAGAGGCAGTTGGGTATTGCATGAAATAAGTTTTACATCCCTTAGCACAGATGGTAGCTGAATTTATATAGCACCTGACAACCTTAAATTCTGGGCATTACCATGGTGTCAGTGCTGGTTGAAAGATTCAAATTTGAAATTTAAAAAAAATCTGCAAAAGATCCAGATAGAAAGTTCTGTAGTCTTTGAGTCCAAGAACACTTCAAGGTATACAAAGCACTGTGCTGGCTCACCACAGTTAGAACAGTTAGACATATCTAAGCAAATAGCAAAACTGTCTGAAGCAAATGGTGCTTCTTTGAGCATATACTGGATATATATAATATACTGTTTAACCTCCAAATCATTTCTGCTACCAAGGCCATTACTGTAGTTACTCAGGAAACAGTAGGGGATAGACAACAAATCCTTCAAATTACAAATAAAATCACTTCTATCAAGCAGCAAAACAATTCACAGTACAGTTCTGTTAACTTGTCTACCTTGTAGATCAAGTCAGAGGTGAATTGCAAAAAGAAAAAAAAAAAAGAAATTAGAAGCAGATGAACTGTTTACAAACTTAAAAATAATAAAGGGGTTCAAATCTTCTTTTAATTGTCTATTATGTAATCTGGATTATTTTTGCTATAAATAGTTATCAGCAAAAACAGGTGAATTTCACAGAATTGAGGGACTTAAAAATGAGTGTTATGGCTTGAAATAATGTCTTCTCAATAGGTAATTTTTACTAGAAGTTAAACAAATAAAAAAAGAAAAGAAGCCACAGCAGAGCAGCACATTCCACCAGTATTGCCAGTTGCAACCATTGTGCATGGTCTGGATTCCCTGAAAACCTGAACTTGGCTTTAAATTGAGCTCACATCAAGAGTAAAACTGGGGTAAAAAAGCCTTATTACTTTTGCATGTTAGTTCGATTAAGTAGACAACTGGAAGCACCTATGTAAATGACAGCTAATGATCTTCCCTCCAAACAAGCTGAGATTGTTTTAAAAAAGAATGATTCTTGAAGCTATAGCCTTAAACAAAAAATAGTGAGACAAGCAAAAAAGCTGTGAATCAGGAACACCAAATACACAAAAAGAGTTATGTATGTTTTTCATATATTTTAAAAATTCTCCTATTTTTAAGTTCTCATGCCTCCTGTTATAGAGATGCCTGTTTGTACATTCTCAGAGCAACTATTCAAAAGCAATTTCTCTCCATCTGAAGCCACACTCCTCACAATATTGACAAGGTCAATGAGGTCCACAGGAAGTCATTTGCTGAGTAAGTGCTAGTCATGCAATTTACAGCTGCTTGGATGAGCAGTTTTAATTTACAGCACATTTTTTCAAGTTGCCAACCCATTTTAAGGAAAGACACCTGAATTATTCCCATGAATTTTGCTGTATCCTCTCCATACGTGAGGATGTTACCTAGATTTTTAATGCCAGATACAAATTGTGGTTTTATATATCCTGTGAACTAAAAAGGGAAGTAGTGCCCACTTTATATAATTAGAGCCACTCTTCATTCCTGCCACATGTAATATGAGATGAAGAAATAAGAGATATCAGAGCTCTGAAAGCATTTCAGGCTTAGTCAAAGAAGCGATTAATGCTACTGCACAGAAAGGATCTTCTTAATCATTTGGACACAGAATAGATCACGGCTCTTTAAAAACACAGTAGACATCAGAACGCTGTTCTCTGCCAGTTACCCTGCCCTGTTTCATGGAAGTTTTACATCAACAACTTTAAAAGTTGAAAAGGGGAAAGAGGAAGGTCAAAGGATATCAAAAAAGTGATTTGTTCTCTTAACCAAATAAAACATTGTACGCACAAATACATTCCTGTACAGTGCCTGGAAACACATCACAGAAGGGTTCTCTAATAAAGTGATCATATTATTCATTAACATTTAAACACTATTCCAGCATACCGCTCTGTGGTATGTTCTCAGCCTGCTTTGCTGCAGTTAAGAAAAAGGTCCAAGGTTCATAGGGGAGGGCTTGTAAGCAGCTCGCAAACAATGTGCTTGAAATTCCTTCCTTTTGTATGAGGAGTGCAAAACTACAGTTGAATAATTAAGCTATTGAACTAGGATTTATGCCGAAAAGACTAATTTGTAAGCTGTGCCCAAAGTGTCTGGGTTTGAAGTGATTTGCATATTTCTTCCTCTGGTATTCTAGGAATGCTATGGGAAACTTGCTACCCCAGGTCTCAGCAGTAGGTTTCTCATGCATACCTTTCCAAGCTTGTCTTTGAGTGCATGAAAGCAGTGAGTGTGACACATATCAGCCTTATATTCATGTAGCTTGTGAATACAGGTATTCATGAAACAGGAAGTTAACCTAAAATTTCTTACAATGTACAATCATATTCTGTTTATCTAGGTTACATTAAAAATTAATCCTAATGATTTATGCAAAAGCATAAGGGCTCTGATAAGCATAAGTAATGAAAGCCATCCAAATGTTTATTTGCCAAGATAAAAAGCAAACTTTGAATCTGTAAAATAGGAAACAGTGATGACACTGCACAGAATACAGGGCAGCCCTGGGCATTCCCCTGCACACACTTGTTATTCAGTACTCTAGTATGAAACCCTTGTAGCTGGAACTGAGCAAAGATAGAATTTGACTGTGACACTTAAGTATTCACATTATATTCCTTATTTCATTTCATAACATTCATTTATTTAGTCATGGGAAGTCATTAAGTTATCAACTTAAATCACTCATCCATATGGAATTACTTTTATATGCTAGTTTAAGGAATGCACATAAATCACGGTAGAAGTGTTCATTTGGATCAAGACAAGTGATATTGAATGGGAAAGCTAATGCAATGCAGTGGCTATTCAGGTCCAGTAAGAGACAAGCAAACAAGCTAGGCACTGAAGACACTGTTGGATAAAACTTCTTTACTGCAATGTACACATCCAGGCTATCTTCTTCCAGGGTTTGTCATTTTATGGTTTTGGTGGGGTTTTTTTTGCTTTGGATATACTTTTTTACTTCTTGTGAGCAATTAAGTTTGTATCCCTTACACAGACCAAAGCAGAATCCTTTGGAAGGAGAGTGGAAGACATGCACCTTAGCTTAGGGGCAACAGAGCATGCCTAAGGGAAAGAAAGTTCAGGACACTGCAGGGTATACAGCTGTATCAAAGAGGCCATGCAGGTATTCAGCACTGCCTCACTGCACTGGCCTGCCAAGCACCAGGAGCAGTGAACCTTTCTATTCCCCACAAGCGTGGTGGGGAATGCATGCAGTCATCTTTGGCAAGCCCCCGCAACATGCTGAAAAGAGACCCCTGCCATCACCTCTATTCACTATCAACCTTGTGCTGTAACAAACCCTTCTACAACCACAGATCAGGAGGGATGGAAGTACATATCCTTAACTTCAAAGCATAGCACCTGTGAGTTAGTCCACTTTGGAAAATCATCATAGTAAGCCTCATGCTGTAAATTAGTTATAGCCCATTAGCTTGTTAATGTGAAAGTTTTTTTTTTCTGCATTGAAGACACTGCTTCAACATTTCAGTTTTCTTGGTACCACTGGTATTTTTGACTTTAGAAGGTCTAGAAAGATGCTTTCACAGAGGTTATGAGACCGCATTTGCCTGCGGATGACAGAGCCGTATAACAGAATGAACTTGTACCGTGTTCTACAGATTTTTGTTGGGCTGCGTTTTTCTTTTTAAAAAAAAAAAAATTCACTCTGCAGGTTTTGCCACAGGAATAGCTACTTAACCAAATTTCTCATACTTTTTTCAATGGGTTACCCATTGAAAAATATTTAGGGCCGTAGATAAGAACACCAATCTCATTTGTTAATAGCAATGTAGCCATATTAAGTCTTCTCAACATACTCAAAACTCCTGTGCAAGTCTGCCATGCAACAAATACATATGTTGTGTCAAATGCGACCTGCTGAACTAGCTGGCTTTTAAACTCTTTCATTTCGATACTACAGATGCTCTTGCAATGAGATGCAGCAAAGAATGCTTTCACTTACAACTATAAAGCAACTTCTAATTTTTTTGCTACTAGGCAAATGGAACTGTATTATCTAATGCCTGTACCAAGCATTAGTAAAAGGGAAAAAAATAAACTCTATAGATCCATGTACACAATAACAATTTTCAGCAGGCCTAAGTACAAGTATGGCAAGTAAAGATAGGAGAACTGTGACACTCCAACTAATAATTCAGAGTGGAAGCATAGCCTAATCTCATGACCAACAGCTGCATAAAAAAACCCAGGCTGTTCCAAAGGAAAAAGTCT
This sequence comes from Egretta garzetta, assembly GCF_000687185.1. Taxonomy (NCBI): domain Eukaryota; kingdom Metazoa; phylum Chordata; class Aves; order Pelecaniformes; family Ardeidae; genus Egretta; species Egretta garzetta. The sequence continues at coordinate 4,841,260 of NW_009260268.1, read as the reverse complement.
AAATACAACATACATCATTCCACCAGCAGCTTGGAAAGAAAACACGATTACACAAAAGTTTGAGGAACTTTTTTATAAAGTTACATAACTTTATATGCTGTATCACACAGGAAACTAATCTCTCTGCAGTCAATCATAACAAGAAAGAGTCATCAGGGCATACCCAACCAGTGCATTTCTAGATGATCAAAGCTTTGTCTGTTTGGAAGCAGACACCCTGCACGAGAAACCGATTTCAGGGGAGGGAAATTTAAAGGTGGTGTTTGGATAAATATAACCTTTGCAGAAGCCAAAAAGCCCATCATATGGGTTGGAAAGAAGTAGTCAAAGATCATTGCTTGAATGGATTTTGTCAGGATCAAGGCAAGAATCCAATGGTACATACCACCAATGCCATCCACTTACAGCACTGCACAAATACGGTTTCAGGAAATACAATCTGGAAGAGGTACTTAGTACAAAACTACCAGCCCTCACATGAAACCCACATTTTCTAGGAAGTAATAGGGAAATGCATGTCAAAATTAGGACAAAGTGACCATTTATAAGTCTGTATAAACTCATTTTATATATGTACTCACCCAGAAGCTTTGATTCATGGTTACAGTATTTAGAGTTGGCAAGGCCACAATATATTTCATAGTCTTGCCCAAATCCAAGCCATTTTGCCAACGAAGCCTAATGTAAATTCAAAGAAACACAGAGGTTTTCAGTAGAAGCACTTTTAAAGGCTAAATCTGACAAACCAACATGTTGCAAGGGAAGTGCAAAAATCCTGCACCCAAGGAGGAATGTACCTAAACACACAGGGGTCCATTTGGATGGGAAGTGGCATGACAGGGGACAAACTGGAGGCCCTAGTGGAAAACAAGTTGAATACATGCCAGAAATGCTCTTGGGCAGCAAAAATGCCAACATCTTGG
>NW_009260268.1:4820806-4840269 GCF_000687185.1 Egretta garzetta | reverse complement strand
GGACCACTGTGTACAATTCTGGTCTCCCTGGGTACAAGACAGATACAGACCTACCAGAGCAAGACCAGTGAAAGTGATTAAGGGATTGGAACATTTTCCATGAGAGGCTGAAAGCACTACAATTGTTCAGCCTGGAGAAGAGAACAATCAGGGAGGGTCTCTGTGTGTACAAGTAGCTGATGGGAGGGTGTAAAGAGTCTGCAGCAGACTCTTCTCAGTGGGACCAAGTGAAAGGATGAGGTGATGGGCACAAACTGAAATACTAGAAATTGTTTAAACAAAAAATTTTTACTCTAAGGTTGATGAAACACTGGAACAGGTTGCTCAGAGAGGTTGTCAGTCTCCATCCTCAGAGATGTTCAAAACCAGATTGGACATGGCCTGCTTTAAGTGACCCTGCTTTGTTTAGGGGGTTAACTAAATAGTCTCCAGAAGTCCTTTCCTCAATTCTCAGCTATTCTATGATTCTACAAAGAATCAATCAGACTTCACATCATCCATTTCAAAGAGCTCAGGCCAACATACCTTTAATGAGTTTTCATTTGGTCACATCTCTCTCTGATTAAAGGAAAACACCAAATGTACCACTTAAAATGAAAGCCAATTTCAGGCCTCCCTTTACATTATATAGCACTGTATATGACACTGGAAAATATTCACTGATAATATTGTTAGAAGATCCCTGAGCCTTAACTGCAGATCTTCACACAGTACTAATGGGAAGCTGAAACACCGTATGTCATCAAGCATGCATTTAAGCAGAGTTAGTGTAGACTATGCAATCCTGCAGCAGACTAAAAGGAATTGGTGCAGAAGCAGGCTACCTCCACATATTCAAACTTTAGACTTTAAATGCAGGTAGTTTTTTTCAAGTCAAAGGTGTCAGGCTCCTTTGGAGCAGATGTTCATTTTGCTGTAACCCATTTGTATTGTACTGTTCTGGTAGCCTACAGTGGAAAAATAAATACACCTACTGACAGACGCTGGAAGGAAAGAATCAGAAATATGACCTAGAGTATGGCATTGTCTGCTTCACAGAGCTCTAAATGGACCAGGAGAAGGACTAAGTTACATAGTGCTGGAATTTAATTAGCCAAAGATGTTGAGGTGCTGAAATGAGAGTTTCTGTTGTCTGTTCTGTTAGAAGTGCTGGGGCCAAGATTGCTTTATCATAGAACCATAGAACGTTTTGGGTTGGAAGGAACCCCTAGAGGTCATCTAGTCCAACTCCCCTGCAGTGAGCAGGGACACTAGCTCAGGTTGCTCAGAGCCCCATCCAACCTGATCTTGAATGTTTCCAGGGATGGGGCCTCCACTACCTCTCTGGGCAACCTGTTCCAGTGTTTCACCACCCTCATTGTAAAGAATTTCTTCCTTATATCCAGTCTTCAGTTTAAAGCTTCAGTTTAAAGCCACTACCCCTTGTCCTGTCACTGCTGTCCCTACTAAAAAGATTTTCCCCATCCTTCCTATAGGCCCCCTTTAAGTACTGAAAGGCCACAATCAGGTCTCCCCGCAGCCGCCTTCTCCAGGCTGAACAAGCCCAACTCTCTCAGCCTGTCCTCATAGGAGAGGTGCTCTGGCCTTCAAATCATTGGTATGGTTGGCCTTCTGGGCTGCCAGCGCACATTGCCAGCTCATGTCCAGCTTTTCATCCACCAGTACCCCCAAGTCCCTCTCGGCAGGGCTGCTCCCGATCCTTTCTTCCCCCAGCCTGTATTGATACCTGGGGTTACCCCGACCCAGGTGCAGAACCTCACACTTGGCTTTGTTGAACCTCACGAGGTTCACATGGGCCCACTTCGAGTTTGTCCAGGTCCCTCTGGATGGCATCTCATTCCTCAGGCACGTCAACTGCACCACTCAGCTTGGTGTCATCTGCAAACTTGCTGAGGGTGCACTTGATCCCACTCTCTATCTCATTGATGAAGATATTAAACAGTACTGGTCCCAGTACAAACCCCTGAGGGGCACCACTCATCACCAGTCTGCATCCAGACATCAAGCCGTCGACCACAACCCTCTGGATGTGACCATCCAACCAATTCCTTATCCACTGAACAGTCCACCCATCAAATCCATAGCTCTCCAATTTAGAGATAAGGATGTTGTGGGGGACCATGTCAAAGGCTTTGCAGAAGTCCAGACAGAAGACGTCCATTGGTTTTCCCTTGCCCACTGTTGTCACACCATCATAGAAAGCCACTAGGCTTTGCCTAGAACAGCTTCTGTTCAGTGGACATTGCTGTGAGTAGAAGTGCCTGAACTCATTAACATTCTTTGCCTTATACTATCAATCATGTTGAGGTCTTCAATCTCATCAATAAAGAAATTCAAAGTATTTGTTTAAGAACATACAAGTTAAAAATCACTAAAAGAAAATAGATGCTGTCATTTTATTGCTTTAAATACTTTTCTAATAGAAAAAGGCGAGGGGACAAGAGTGTTTCCCCCACTATCATTTTTCTCATCATTTTAGCTTTCAACTAAAATATGGGGAAAATTGTGCTATATATCACAAAACCAATTAGTATATGTAAGTGAACATTATAGAAGACTTTGGGATTTTTATTACTTTTATGTAGGTAAAAATAGAAAATGAGAAAAATCTTTGGTTGCAAATATACTCAAATTATGAGCCATACCTTTAATTCTGAAATTCTTCTCCATACATTCATTATATATCCTGAGTGATGCACACATGGGAAGAGTAGGATATGATCATGTGACTGAAAAAAGTTCTCTATATTGACAACCCCCCCAAAAAAAAATGAACTTTAAACACCTAATTTTTCAATATAAGCAACCATGCTTACTGTAAACTTTTCCTTACTTCCAAATGCTTTTTTTCCTTCTGAAGAAAGTGATAAAGTAACTCATTGACAGGCAACTATAATATGGTGCTGCCTTTCTCAACAGCAATTTTTTAACTCTGACAAGCCTACCACACAGGACTAAGCAGCCAACATGAGCATGAGAAATATGGCATTTGTCTTTAGTCCTAGAGCTGGGACATCTCCTGTTCCATCTTTTGAGCTAGTATTAGCTACTGACTCTGTATGCTCGACCTGGGAATAAAACTACAGGAAACAGAGCCTTCCTTGGGGCCCTGGTGATCTAGAACTTGATGGATGCTCCAGCAAATGAAGTCCTTCATTTCAAATGACTGGCAGTATTGACCAGGCTGGCAATACTTACCAAGCAGAGGAAAATTAAAACAATTTCATTTATTCAGCAACTAAAGCGTGTTACAAGCAATATGACAGCCACTCAAGAGAAGATATGGCAAGAATCCTTTACAATAACACCTGAAAATAGCATGGTAACAGCTCCCTACCCAATATCTTGCTGTATTGTAAAGGCTCAACACAGCCCTATTGAAATCAATGGACATTATGCCTATTTGCATCAGCAAAGGATCTAGCTGCAACCATTTAGTGATCAACAGCACTTCAAGTATATTCTAAAGAACCTGTTTGTTTTGCATTCTCCTGACTTTGAAAACTCTTCAGTTCATGTATAAAAACTTGCATTGTTCTGGAACACGGATCTACTTGGCAAGAGGTGACTCATTCTTTTGCTGGGGACAGCATTAAAAGTAAAGCAAACTCAACTTAAGTTAGAAAGGAAATAACAAATACGTTGGCAGACAGGACTAAAAGGCTCACTGGTGTCACACTGTTAAGTCCTAGAAAATTACTCTATCATTCTGCTGCCTGAGTCTAAGATTCTTTCCTTTCTTCTTAATCTCACTTTCTGGCCATTATCCAGCTTACTTGATTCACCTCTCAACTTGTAGCCTCTGTCAATCTTTAGAAAAATAAGCCCTCTGGATTTTTTTTTTTTTTCCTTTCTTCTTGTTGCCAAGGATTCTGTTTAAAAAGCATGCTTGCTTGACTTTCAGGAATTTGAACCAATATAGAATAGCAATGAGTTACAACACGTTTAAGAAATGCACACACTTCCAAGCACAGAAAGAACTGACAACCAATAATGCAGCAATGGTATTACAGTGCACATATTGCACTATTTACTACTTCTTTGCAAGAAGGTTTATAAATATTTAGTTGCACTGGTTTAAAACCAACCAAGATCCTAATAAGCCTGACAAATGTTTCAGTATGTGTTATGAAGTACAATACTACAAGCCAGGTAGATATGAAAAATACATCTGGAAAATTGACAAATTTTTTGCTTAGAAACAGTACTGTGGAAGATTTAAGTAGAAAGTTTTTCACGCTAATCCTCACAGTAATTGGGGATGCTGTCAAACAATAGTCCTCAAGGTCATGTCTACCTATTTCATCTTCCAAGACTTCTCATTAAGCACAAGCATAAATAAGACTTTCAGCCTTTTGGGGAAAGGGGGTTTAAATCAGGAGAAATTGAAAGAGAAGCAGCCTTCCTTCAATTTTTGTATCGCCCCGGATAGCAACCTGTGCCTTCCACACAGGAGGATGATCCCATGCACCACACTTGGCTAGGGTTCCTTCCCATGTCTTCTCCTGGAACTATTCTTCCCTGTACAAAACACCCCATCAGCTCCATATTTTAAACACAGGGTTCCATGCCATGAGGAAAAAAGCTGTTGCAATGAACCATGTGAAGTTTGGTTTTCAATGCACTGTTTCTCCAGTCACTCCAATATGTGAACAATGTCACCCAGGCTAAATTCCACTATTGTCTCTGTGGCTTAGTGCTGTCTGGCTTTCAGTCTCTAGATAGGTCCAATGGAACATGCTAAGCTCATGGATTTAGGTGAAAGGCAGTGGCAGCTTCCTTGGCCTTAAACTTCTCATCTTCACTAGTGTAACAGTCCTTTCCCTCACATCCATTTTTTGTAAGCCTGATTAAGAATAATGCTTCTAGTTAATTGCCCAATTCAGATGCTGATACTCCAATGGTTTTCTGTTGGTTAGAAGCAGACTAAAATACAGTTCAGAATAACTCTCCAGTCTAAGCAGGAAATTTTTAATGTTCATTATTTCTATGCCAGGTGTGTATAAACTCCTCACACCAAGAGGACTATGTAGGTCCATTCCCTTATTGTGAACACAATTTTAATGTGATAAGTTTCATGACAGCACCCACCTTCCTGCTAAGTTTGCCATCTATAGATATCAGTCTTGCATACCTCAGTTTGTCTCCCATCATGACATAAACTATGAGGCAGGTACAGTACACATAATACTTTTCAGAAGCAATGCACTTACTGCACAGATCACAACTCTCACCAATTTCCTTTTAGTCTTGGGCAGGGGGACAAGACCAACACTCTCTCAAAATGAGAGTTGAAAATAAGCAGCTACCATCAGAATATTGATCAGGCCTGCAGCTCATTCCTTTGCCAGGCCAAGAAATTCTTAGATGGTCAAAAGCAGGGTGCAGGCCAGGTGAATTGCCTTGGCAGCCTGAGATACAGCCCACAGACTATTACATCACTGTATTTATGCAAGCGTAATGTTATTCAGGGAATGCAAGCAAACATCTGTGCATAGATAAAGCCTGGTAAAAGCTAACAAAATCTTTCACTTTTTGCTGTACTCTGAGCTTTCGTATTTTTCCATTACCCAAACTATTTACAATACTCAAGATTTCAGTACTAAAGCTTATGAACAGGCTTTTGATGTCTATTACTCTTAAGGCATTTCAATTTTTCCTTCTAAAATAGCATCTACCAAACCGAGTGTTGTGCAAAAAAGTCCAGAAATACTATCCTATCCAAAACATAAAAACATAGTTACTGAATTGTCATATTTCACCTGCTACTTCTGTCTTTGAAAATTATTACATTTCATTCAGAGTGTTTGATGTCAGATCAAATCTTGCCCAAGAAGAGTTTCATGGAAACAGATTGCTCATTAAGATATACATCACAGGGCATCTCACTCTACCTGAACTTTACATACTTACTCCAAGTCTCAGGATATTCAACTGCATCCAGAACCAAGTCTTAAGAAATGTTTTGTTAGTGAAATTCATCTCAGTTCTCATTGGGTAGATGACTTGACTTTAAAAATAAGACTAAACACTTTGAAAAAGTCAAACCAGCTTGAAAAACACATTATGAACAACACTTAATCTGGTTTTGTTCTGTGCCAACAATCATTCCAGAAAATATTTTGAGGATAACATGCCCAGCTGTGTATTAGATAATAATTTAAGATATTGTTCTCAAATGATATTGTGAGTCATGCCTAAGGACATACTTCATAGAACTGAAGGAGTCAAATATGGAAGCCTCACTAAATTTTCTAAAGAAAGCAAATGAAGCTGCTAAATTGGGTCAAGTTGGGCAAGAGGTAAAACTAATGTAACTCATCACAAAAAACCTAAAAGTATCCTGCTATTCTTTAGAGGGACATTTGTGAGCCACCATTCAAGATTAATCCATCATCAATAGAAAGGTTTTATCGAGAGAAGCACTTATAACAGTCACCTTCATCTTTCATGGTGAGAAGGTCAATTGTCTTCAAATACATCACCACCAGTCACTCATGTTAGTCTAAAAATCCCTGAACATTGTTGCCAAGTACCACATTTTTAGATATACCTCAGCAAAAATACAGCACTCCAACTGTTAAGCAAACATTATGTCTATTTTAGAATTTACCCTGTCTTTCAAAGGCAATGTACAACTAAGGGAGTCCTGGTAAAGAAAAGGGACAGCAACATAAAGGGTAAATCAGTGTGTGCTTTACTCACCTTTTTCCCCTTGTGTACCTTTGGTGTCTCTCCTATTACTGCTCACTCTAGGTAGCAGTTACTAGCAAAGGCAAGAAAAGTAATCTGGAATTCCAGGAAAATGGTCCACTGCTCTCTAAATGTGTAACTAAATACAGCCTAGAGATTTTATCTGTAATTATAACACCACTGCATCCTTTCTCTCTGTTATGAAGCTTATGCAAAAATATTATTTAATTGCAATGTAAAGATCTTTAATCAAGCATGAACATTTGTAAGTACGAACACCAAATTTAGTCTCTCACTTGTTGATTTTATTGGCTCCTGAAACCCTGTGTGTATAAGGCACTGTACCCACTGAAAGGCCATGCTAGCAAACACTGTGTCACTGTGCAATACGGTCAGTCATTGCTCTTTAGGCAAGTCACTGTTGTGGTAGAAAAAGGTCAAGCTGAAAGTAATACATGATGTATGTGAGGGCAATCATCCTTTTCAACCAAACACTGCTAAAAAGGTTTGGCAGGACAGAACACCTGAGACTTTTCAGTTAAAATAGGAGATACCCAAATACATCTTTCTATGGAAGCTATATTACTGCATATGTAAAGTATCTCAAAGCTTACATTGCCCAGCTCAGAAAGTATTCTTCTAATCTTATTTGGTATCAACAAAACCAAAACAGCTTTGGATAAAGACCAAACAGAGGCTACTTTCATACAACACAAATGGTACACAAGAAAGATAAGAAAACATGCTGCTTTAAGGAAAGACACCTTTAAAAATTTTAAATTGCCTCAAAGATATTTAAAAGGTGCCACCTGCACCTTACACTTCATCCTAGCCACAGTAAAAAGGTAAAGCTCCTACATTTTTGCGCTGGGGCAGGGAAAAGGGGTATTTGCTGCAAGTCATTGATTGCTATTTAGGAGTAGATTAAGGCAGCACTTGAGCCTCTCCAGCACCATATATTTACCTCACTTCTGAACTGTTCACAGAGACAGGACTGCTGATGGCAGCAATATCTCCTTTTCATAAGCTCCTCTTCGTCTTTCCAATTGATGCATTCACAGACTGCTGTCTTCCTAACAGGCAAGGGTAGACCCTCAACAGCTAGCTCACAGCTTTCTACCTGATTCAGTGAAACCCTTAAGAGTATAATGAAGGCAACAGATAGTTCACTGTGCTCCTTATCAGATATAAAACTCTGGATGAGGAAAGCAATCTGTTCACATCAGAAAATTTCTCAGTTAAACAAAGTCATTGCATATCTTCCTACTGATTGCTGTATTATGAACTGTATCTGCAGCCACTAAAGTTGCCTGAGTGGATGTGAGTGTAGGTGTTCTCACAGCCTTACTGTATGAGCAAAATTACCGTAACTATTACAGCTCCCAAAAGTTACGGTATTCAAAGATAAACCTGGTTTTGGTGGAACAAAAATCTAGCAGTGCATGCCAACATCACAGCAGCCCAGAGTGTACAACACCAGGCAGAATCAAGCTTAGCACCTCACAGGACAGTTCTCTCTTCCAATAAACTGGGTCAGTATCTGCAATTTACAATTTAGATCTACAAACCCAGCAAAGCTAAGTAACAGCACAGCTGAAAGAAGTCTTCAAAATTGTACTGTTAAGATAACAACATTGAACCTAATTTCTTAAAAATCAGTGACTGTAACAGTAGAGAGATCACATCCTTACCTGTTGCTGCAGCATACTTTTATAATTACATCTAAGAGAATTCTAAACAGCCATAAAAATAACTTAATGTAAAACAACATTACCTTTTAAGGTAACATAACAGCATACACAGTATCTTTCAAAAGCAATAAATCCATACAATTATGAATTGTAGTTTTTGGCATGAAGATGCTTTGTAACAAGTCCTCCAGTGCTATTATTTTTAGTAGGTTTTCAGAAGGATGAACATATAACGAATATCTTAAGTAAAGAGGATTTAGGCGTTAAAGTACCACACTTGTCAGAAGTCCCCTTCACTTCAACTTTTGCCCACCACCTCCTTCCTCTACAGCAAACAAAAATTTGGACATTAATCAGTCACCTTTGCCCTGACTGTGAATATCCCTAGTATAACAGTGTGCTCGGCACAGTGGGCAACATTTGGAATGAAAGTAGTTTCATACCAATCAAGTTAAATTATAACCCAGACTAACCTCAATCCAAATGCTAAAAAGACCGCTAGCATTAGACAAAGTCAGGGATTCCTAAACTGGGAATTACAGCCAGCCATAGTACACCAGTAGAGCCTTCCAGACACCACAAGGACTTGCAGCTTCAGAGAACCAGCTTGCAAAAGCCTAACTACTCAAGTTCATCCTCCTGGTTCCATCTGGATGTGGCATAAAGGCAACAGCAAACAGAAATCCCTGCTGAGTTGAAGAGACTGGAAACAGGTAGGTGCTGAGATGGGATGTGAGATGGCTGAACAATGTGGAGTTTGTGCCTCTGCTAGGCAGTAATAAAGCAGAGAAGGATGGGAAAGATAAATGACAAATCAAAGTGTAATAGTCTTAAAAACAGGTATTCTAAAGCAAGGAGTCAGAAAAGAAGAGTCAGAATAGAAGCTAAAGGCTGAGGTGGGCTACAATAGTCTGCTGTGAACTTGTTTTAAAGAGGGCTCAAGTGGGTGGAAGGCTCCAGAGAAAGATGCCTCAGTCTAAGAGGCAGCTAAGAAAAGCACCACTGAAAAAGCCCATAGAGGGAAAGCTAACATAGGACTTTAACTGTTGCTAAGGTTGTTGCTTAATTTACTTCTCCCTGTAAATAAACCTAAAATGTGGGAAAGGTAGGTGGGAAGTTTATCCCTTAGTAAGAAGGTCAAGCACAGAAGTTCAAGTCATCCCTCTTGCAGTTTATGCCATCATTGCAGGCAACTGCCACTCACAGGCATCAGGTGACCCATCCACCACCCATTCCCACTTGCCAGAATGGCCTTTTTCCAAGATGAGCCCCTCAAATGACCGGAATCCTTGCACTCCTGCTGCCTACAAGACCCCCACAGCAAATGGAAGTTGCCCAAAGCCAGTGGTCACTCCAGGACAAGGCTTTCTGCTTATCCCACAGAATATGCCTTTTTGAATAGCTACAAGCCTGCCCAAATAGGCTTCACTTTGCTCATGATGCCATCACCACAGCAAGCTCTTATCCACCTCACAATCCCCTGTCACCCCTAGGCTCCTCCCAACACATCCCCAGCCCTTCCTTGAGGAGGCTATCCCCACCTGAGGGCCCCTTTTCACAGTATTACAAGCCTGTTCAAACAGAAAGCATTCAGGCTTATGAACACTGTTGCTACCACACCACGGCCACAGCAAGTGGAAGCTGTGCACTGGCATTCACACCTAGACAACAATCTCCCCCATACTTCCCTTCTCAGAAAAGGCTTCAAACACAATGGGACATGAAGCACTTCACTTGTGAATGCCACTGCCAGTGTATGTTCTGGATTCCCTCCTCTCCCTCAGGGATCTGTTGTTCCTGGGGAAAGATTTGGCCCTTAACAAACAGTCTCCAGTTGAGAGTATGAGCTCCCACAAACACCACTCCCTTTGATCCTTGGTGCCAGTGCTGACACACATTTCTGCTACTTACGTCGCCTTCACAGAACATGGAAGTTGCATACGGGTTTCTGCCCCACCTGGGGATGGCTACCCCTCACCAAAGGGCCACTTTTCACAAGACTACAAGTCTGCTCAAACATGAGTCACCTAGCTCATGGGTAAAGGCTCCCCACATAACAGGTCTTGTCTTGGAAGACAAGCCCACCCAAATGTGAGGCACTCAGCTCACAAATATCATCACTGCACTCTCCTGCCACCCCCACCACCCCCACACCATATGGAAGCCGCACACATGCATGTGCAAGTCTTACAGAAAGCTGCCCTCCCCCTAACAACTCCCTTCTCAAGACTGCAAGCCTGCCTGAATACCTCAGCCTATGAAACAGTGCTGCCACAGCACATTTCACCGTGCCACCCTCAAAGGCATCTGCTACTTCTGGGCAAGTCTCCACCCCTCCTCCCCCAGCCCTTTTGCAGAGACTGCAAACCCACCCAAATGCCTCTCATACAAGGTACTTTGCTAGCAAACACCATCACCACTGCACATTCCTGCCAGTTCTGCTGCTCTCGCAAACCACATAAAACTCACACAGGCATCTGCCCCTACTTGGGGAGGCTAATCTTTTCTCCAGTGGACACTTTCACAATATAAGCCCATACAAACGCTATTTAGTTCATAAACATCATTGCAGCCAAACTCCTGCCACTTCCACAAATGGCAGCAGCACACAGCCTTCTGCCCTCCACCCCAGCTAAGGCTCCAACCCCCACAACAGGTCCCTTCTGCTGACATGAGGCCACTCAAACATGAGACATTCAGCTTGCAAATGCAATTGCATGCTCCTCTGACCCCCGTCACCCTCACAGCACATGGAAGCCACACAGGCATCTGCCATTCCTGGGCAAGGCTTTCCCCACCTCCCAAGCAGTTGCTATCTTGGGAGACTAAGCCCATCCAAACACATCTCAAACTTGAGGAACTTCTGTTGGAAACACCATCATACCCTCTCTAATCCACACCATACACCCCAAATGGAAGGCATATAACTGTGCACCCCTCTGTGCAAAGCTTGCCCATCATCGTTCAGTGGGTACTCTCTCCACAGTCCCACAAGTCTACTTCAAAGAGGAGACACTCAGTCTCTGAACACTACTGTGGCCACACTCATGCTGGTCCTGCAGCAATTGGAAACCACTGAAGCATGTGTCACTCAGGCAAGGCTGCACTCCTGACTAGCAGTTCCCCACACAAGCATCTACCAATACTTAAGACAGATTCTCCCCCACGCACACTGCACATCACTTTTCCCTAGGCTGTAAGCTCCCCCCAAAGACAAGGCATTTAAACTCAGAAATGTCATTGCCACCACACACTCCTCCTGTTCATGTCATCTCCACAGCGTACAAAAGCTGCACACAGGCACTGTCCCTTGCTGGGGAGGCTACACCCCACCCAGGAGGGCTTCTTTTAAAAAGGCCATGAGCCCTTTTGGACAAAAGGGATTTAGACACTCCTACCACCTCCACAGCAAACAAACTGCATGTTATACATCTGTTTCTGTCCAGCAAAACACTGCTCCCCCACAAGTTCCTTTTCACCAGACCATATGGCCCACAAGACTTGAAGCATTTAATACCCTTGTATGACCCTGCACCTTCCACAGCACATGGAAGTTGTGCACAAGTGTGCACCACTGCTCACAGAGATTTCCCACACCTTCCCTTCTACAATGACCCCTATTCACAGCATACAGGAGATGCCCACGTGCATCTGACCTTCCATAGAGGGCCTCCCCTCATCCCACCACCCACCTGGTCCCTTCCCACAAGCTCAAGTGGAGGCTTTACAAGCAATCCTTCACCCTCCTGTCAGGACCATACAGTCACACAAATACAACCCTGCCACTTCCCTGGCAAACAGAGGCAGAGCTCTAAGCACCCACGAAGCCTGGGCATAGTTCCCATCCCCAGGAGGTTCCCTTTTTGCATTATTACAAGGCCTTCTGAAGGTACTTCATTTAGCCAGGCAAGACCCTCACACTCTCCTCCCCCCCACCACCCCCATAAGCAGGATCAGGCACAGGTGCCCACCCCACCCACCAAGGATAGCTTCTCACAGAGCCACAAGCACACACCAACATCTCCTAAGACAAGGGCCTTTGCTCATGCACACCACCCCTTTTTCTGCCAGCACCACCCTTAAAGTCACCTACCACTTCTATGAAAGCTCCTCATGCTTAACACACTTTCCAGAAGGCCCTGTGCCACCCAGACAGCTGCCCTGTACAAGACATTCAGGCTACAGACAGCATCATACACTGCTAGCTCCATGTCACACACTCCCCAACCAAGCCTCTCCCCTAACAGACTGCAACCCTCAGCCATTGAAGATGGTGCCATGCTCAGCCCCAAACAGCAGCCCTACCACCTGCTCCTTCCCTATAAGTACTTCCCTATAGGGCTTGATGTTCCCCCTGAGCTGCTGAGAGGCCGACCAGCCATAGGACGCAGCCTCACAGCTAACAGCCTCACAGGCATGCAAACCACCGACCGCCCCTTGAAAGCTGGCCTCGCGCCCCCTCCCGCCTTCGCAGCTCTCCTCTCACGAGATTACGGTCGTTAGGAACCGCGTGCCACCTGCTGCTGCCTCGTGCTGCCAGTCGTCATCGCTGCTTCCCACGCCGCCATTATGGCAAAGGGTGCCCGCCTGCCCGTCTTCTGGTGGGCTTCCTCACGGCCGCCCAAGCCTCGGGGAGCTTTTGCTGGTATGTCATGTGGTTTTAATTGTACAGGGCATTTCACGTTCAGTATAGCATGGTAGTCAAAGGTATGCCAGTCTGTGGTGGTTTTACTTAAAAATAGTCTGATGGGGGTTTTTTTGCATATGGAAAGGGAGACTGTTTCTGGTAAAAAAAAAAAAACAAAAGTTATGGTTATTGGAGAGAGGTGCTTCTTACAGCCACCCTAATGTTATGGTGCTGTAACTGTAGTTTTGATTTAATTTAAAATTGCAATTAAAAAACCAAACTGTTGGCTTAAATGGACAGACATTTTTCATGTTTGATCCCCAATCTTAATGCTGAAATTGTTGAAGATCTTGAGGAGCTGCTTGAATGCAAAATAGCTATATAGGGCTCTTTTGTATTTTCTTTCTGTGTGTGGCAAAATAACCTTAGTTACAAAAAGCACAAGAAGTGATGCAACTGTTTATTTTCAGCTCTTCTTGGGGTGCTAATGATTAATTCTTAATGTGTCATGCCTCCCCCTTAAAAGCTTTTAATACAGGCCTGAGAACCTCGGAGTGGAATGAGTAGCTCCTTGATGACTGTTACTAAGCTGTTGTTTTACTAGGTATGGACAATAGTTATATGGAAGCAATCAGGATAGGCAGTAAAGGCTTGTTTTGGAGAGTACTTTATCTTAACTTCATAGAAAGGTTCTGATATTACTTTATAACTTGTTTCCTCTTGTCAGCTTTTTGACTGTTTTATTTAGCAGTCATGTGCCAAGGCTAAAACATTGGTTTCTGTTACAAAGCATTAATTTTCTAACCTCTTACCCTTTTCTTAAAAGTTTGAATCTAGTGGTGATATGAGGGACTAAGATTATGAGAAACTTAAATATGGAGAAAAATAGTGTACAGCTATTGTTTGAGATAAAGGGCCAAAGCAATTTCTATAATCTAATTGTATCCTTTACTTTCTGAAAAATGAGGGAAGTGAGCCTTTGGTATCTTTAAGGAAAGGCAAAACATCTTCACCTCTAGGGAATTCAATTGCTCAGTGAGATCTTAGTGGGTGTTGCTGCAGTGTTAAAATAGAGCACCTGTTCTGGTCTACCATAAACCAGAGCATTTAACTTGGCAATGTTTGTCTTTGTGGCAAGGAGTTTGACTGTTTGTTGTAATATCTGCCCAATAGTGCACAAGTTCCAGAACACTAATAGCTATGAAAGCTTGCTTTCAAATCATAAAAACTCTCGACCTGGTGAATGAATGGTAGGTGTGATTAAAAATGTAACTTGCTGTTGCTAAAAGTGAATTCTGTGGTGTGAGTGAGGCAAGCTTGTTTCTGCTCAGCTTCCTCCTATTTCCTGACTTTTGAAGTTATGCAGCTGTGTGATTTTACCTTGGTTTTTTTTTTACCACACCTTCCTAATTATGTTTCTGATGAGCTTGAATAGAGTTTTATTTTCCCTCTGAAGGAGAAAAGCCTTTATAAATGAAAAGTTGAATGTATACCATATTAAGTTTTTAATTTGCTTGCCCTGGTAATTTGTCACCTACTTAACTTCCAAAAGCTTTATTGAAGTCAATCATTGAGAATTATTTCTGTGAGCTTTCGTTTCAGTGCTGAATTGAATTAGTGATACAGGCTTTGAGCTGAGTTGAGAACATAGTCAGGATCTCTTTTTCTTCTTTTTTTAAAAAAAAAAAAGTGTGGCTTATATGCTTACTACTGAGGACAAGAACTGCTTCAGTATCTCTTCTAAGACTTTTTCCAAGCCTTTTATTGCTGTCATAATATTGGGTTAAAGACAGCAGAGTCAAGTAAAATACCACTAATTGGATACTTGCCAAAATAGAGTAAACCAAATACTGCAGAAAAAAATATTGCACAAAGCCTAGGCTTCATACTAGTAAGAATTCAGTACAGATAAAATCACTGTAATCTGTCAAGAAATAGTCAAAGTTGTAGTAAGAACTACAGTTGACTTGACCCTGAATAAAGCACATGTAGACAGTTTAATTTTGCCACTATGAACTAGCTGTATATTCTGTGGCAAATATGTTTTAAAAACTAGCTGATTATTGTTAGTAAAGTGCTCTTAGTGCCTGTGGCTATTGAGTAGATGTGAGAATGTTTTATGCATTTGTGATGCTTATAACAAAAGTGAGGGGAAAACTAGCAGAGCACTAACTCTTTTACTGTGGCAAGTTAGTGAAAATGTGAGCTATGCTTGGCTCATAAATTAGGGCAGAAGTTGGCCATCTAGACTGATCTCAGCATAACTCCTCTGCCTAGTGATGCTGGGCAAGGCACAGGAGTTAGTGTAGCCCATTTGTTAGGAGGCAGATAAATTCTAGTGGAGAATGAGCTGGAGTTATTTGCCCAATATTATTGGCACAAGGCTAGAGTGGAGTTTCCTTTTCATGGAAACTACATCAGCTTTGGCAAAGGTACAGAACTGTTGTTGAATTTCTGCAGAAAGTCTTGCATCTTTAATATTTTCATTTTTGAGGAAACAGTGAACTGTTTCAGTGCAGATTTTGATGTAGTATATGTGTAAAAACATCAAGCCAATCAAATATCAACTAGATGCCAAGCTAAACTATAGTTACAACCACATCGACTGTGAGAAATGTAAAAGTGACCTTTCAAAAACCAACTGACAAGTGAAAAGCCTCTGTAGTAGCACTTAGAGTAGGTATTTTTAGATGTTTCTAGGTGCATGTGGCTTAACTGAAGATTCTCTAACTCTTTGCTGGGAACACTGATTCAGTCATACTGCTGTAACAGAGTTAGCTGCCTGCTTTGCACTTCTTGGGGGTACAGTCTTGGAGTTACAGTTGTCTTGGCATAATCCACAGTGAGGATTTGAGACAGCAAGGATTAAAACTACAATGGTAAAATAATTCCAGATTAGATGTGATAGGATAAACAGTTACTGTTATGTCTTGGAAACTTCCATACTATCTGCTGAAAGGGAAAGATGGAGACAAAAGCAGACTTTGCAGTCCTGGTAGCCTCAGATAGTCCACTTCTGTTTAATAACGTAACTAAATATTACAAATAATTCTTTCTAATATACTGCTTTCATGAATCACTTCTCTTGAACATCACTTGTCTCTTAGGATCTTCCCACTTAAGACATTTCTGGGGAGAGATGGAACAATGTTTGTGCTCTTAAGTCAGGAAATACAGTTCTGGGTAAAAGAAATGCTGAGTGTCTTTTGTAGTATCAAATGGTATTTTGACACAGCTGAGGCTTTTAGCCAGTCAACTTACTACTAAGGCATTCTTAACCGGCATGAAGAGCTACAAGTAGTTTTATCTGCTGTTCCTGTAGTTACTGGCTATGCAGTTACATTCCGTGTTAGCTCCAGGGCATTTTTGTCTAGAGTGACCCCAAAGCTTCTTAGTAATAAGGGAAAACTGATGTAGCAGAAGGACAGCTGGGAGGAGAGCTAGTGTCAGGTCTGGTGCTTCTGCCAGGTGAATTGAGGGGGAAAGATGCTTCTGAGGCAGGACATGGTTTTATTCTTGTGTAACTTTCTCTTCCAGACTTTTTTCTCCTTTTGCTCTCAGAGACAAGAGCTTGCAAGTCCTTCCAAGGCTCTGTCAAATTTGAAATAGGCAGTGAAGATATTGGTGCTTTTTCAGTCCTAGATATCTGCTTGCCGTGTGCCTTGTAGGACTCAGCTGTGACTAATAGTAAGTGGTGGGATATCATGAACAACTGGAAGCTTGCACAATAATGTTATTCAAACCAGTGTGTTATTGCCAATATAAACTCAAATATATTTAATGCTATCGTAATTCCATAGCAGCCTTCCAAACTGGCTGGTAGCCTCTGAAAGCCCTCTTTATTGTGACTTTGTAAAACCCTGGCACTAAATAAATGGATGTTGTGCTCTTAAGCTTTTTTAATGGAGGTTAAAATCTTCGTCAACTTCACTTTCTACAGTGTAGCCTTGCATAAACTCATGTGTTGTACTTGAATGTGCTAATGAGAATCTCTGACCAGAGAAAATGGCAGCCCCCTGAGGATGTGAGCACTCCTTCAAGTGTGCACTTTTTGTTCACTCATTGAAGTAGCTGCTGTTTTTTCTGACATTTTTCACTGTTGCATGTCGAACATTAACACAGACCTCTGCTCAAGGTTGAAATCTGGCTGCTGGGTGTGTTGTGTACTTTGAGGTTGGGTCCTATGGATAATGTACAGGAACATTGTATTTAGTAGTAGGGTGCTAGTTCCAACAGCTATTTAATTTTTTGAATGGTAGGTGCTATGAAAATAAGTGAGAATTGTACAGAAGAGCTTACTATTTAAGAACTACACAAGTCTCAATTTAGTAGCCTAAGGGTATGGACAAACTTGTTTGTGGGACTGAGCTCACAAGAGAAGGCTACAGCAGAGAAAGGAGGCAACTAATTCTCTGCTACAAATGCAGAACAGATAAATCTGTCTATGCTTTCTTGAAGCCTAGCTGCTTCTTTCCCTCCTAGCTCTGGTAGCGTTCCAGGTCTGCAAACAGGGCTAGTTCTGGGCAGAACTGAGTCTGCCGTAGGACTTGCGCTTCAGATAGCAGCAGTGCGTTGGTGCCACTAGCCTTTAGCCTGTTAACACACTAGTTGGCATTTTAAGTGCCCTGCAAGTAGCATATAACACTTTCAAAGGAAAAAAAGTAGAGCTCACAAAAATACTGGAATGGGGAAAACTACCTCAGTTTTACTCTGTTAAATATTTGTAACATTTAATTGATCAATCCTTGTTTCAACTCGGCAATCTGCTAACTTACGATACATCTTGCTTTAAGTTGAAGCAATTTTTTTTTAACAGCTTGAAGCTGCTAGAATCATGAGACACTCTTGGTTTCTGTCTTATGAAGGACTTTCTAGTTTTATGGCTATTCTGAAAACATGAACTAAAGCTCACTGTAAAGTTGCTGTAAAGACTTCCTGGGTTGTTGCACCCCAGTTATTAACTTAACCTATTTGGCAAAGGGAAATCGCTAATTTTTGTTTTTAATGTTGAAATTTTAATTTAATAATCTAAGAAAATACAGTTGTGGCACCTGGTCTTCCTTGTTTCTGCTATGCATTTGTTGTGACTTGAGAGATGTTTTCTGTGTGCTTCCAGAATATGTTATGATTACAGGCTCCTCTTCACTTCATGCTGTACTCCAAGCTATTGCTCTAAAAAAAATAGCTTTCTATGGAACCTTTTAGATTCTTTTAGTAACAGGGCAGGTTTAAGGAAAGGTATGGTTCTTGTTTAAGGGAACTTCATGTGGAAGACTGGCATAGCTTGTCAGAAGTCAGTTATTGGTCAGCTTAGGTTATTTGTGAACTGGTAATATATGTCATGCCTAGGGAATACCTGTGCCAAAACTTCTAGCATATGTTAAACTGCTTGAAAAACATCTTCAACTAGAATAGCAGAAAGTAGCAATGTACAGAGATGAATATAGGTGAACCTGCTTTAGCAGTAGGTTTGGACTAGATGATCTCCTGAGGTCTCTTCCAACCCTTGCCATTCTGTGATTCTGTAATATAAGCTTTAATATAGAAATAGCTAGTATGGTAGGGCTTTTATAGGTAAAGATAATCTTTTGTCTTAGATGTTTGATCTCTTTAATGAACCTGTGAGTTGATAACATCAACATCTATAGAATCAGAAGAAAAAGTTATCTGACCTATGCATTTTAATTTCACTTAATGTACTTGCTTTGACGTTAGGTGTGTTATCACTGGGGAAGATTCTACTTTGTATTCTGCACTGCAACTTTCTCTACTAAAGAGAAAAGAAAGTGTATATGTAATCTACCAAACACAGATTTAGAATGCTAATTCTAATCCCCCTTGCCTCTGAGTGCTGATTGAATTTAGTCTTTGTGAATTGTACTGCTGTTAGGTTTCAGTTCAGTTACTTTTAATCCTGCTGGCTGGTTAGAATGTACTGAGCTATTGTCAGTGCCCTGCAGTTGGGCAAATTAGCCAAAGTTTTAAATAGGTGATGGTTGACCTAACACAGCTTTGTTATACATAAATGTACAATGAAAACTTCCAATTTTGTAGATTTCTTTCAATAGTTGAATGTAACTTGTAGTTGAGTAAAATACTTTGCTTAATCTTAAAAAGGCAAGGAAGTAAACAAATTGATCCCTGGTCACTTTGTGTTTTCCAGTACAGCAGATGTAGTAAAGATGTTGAAGTTATTTGTTAATTGCACTCTAAAGATAAGTGTTGGGTCATTTACTTTAAAAAACAGAGATGTTGGAGAAGAGCATCAGTCTCTGATGTTTACAAGCACAGAAGGATGGGATGTCGTCCAGAGAGACCTGGACAGGCTGGAGGGGTGGGCCTGTGTGAACCTCATGAGGTTCAACAAGGCCAAGTGCAAGGTCCTGCACCTGGGTCAGGGTAACCCTCGGTATCAGTACAGGCTGGGGGAAGAAAGGATCAAGAGCAGTCCT
>NW_009260268.1:4797553-4820568 GCF_000687185.1 Egretta garzetta | reverse complement strand
GAGACCTCACCTGGAGTACTGCGTCCAGGCTCTGGAGCCCTCAACACAAGAAGGACATGGAAGTGTTGGAGCGGGTCCAGAGGAGGGCCACAAAAATGATCCGGGGGCTGGAGCACCTCTCCTATGAGGACAGGCTGAGAGAGTTGGCATTGTTCAGCCTGGAGAAGAGAAGGCTGCGGGGAGACCTGATTGTGGCCTTTCAGTACCTAAAGGGGGCCTATAGGAAAGAGGGGGAAAGTCTTTTTAGTAGGGCCAGCTGTGACAGGACAAGGGGTAATGGTTTTAAACTAAACCAGGGTAGGTTTAGACTAGATATAAGGAAGAAATTCTTTACAATGAGGGTGGTGAAACACTGGAACAGGTTGCCCAGAGAGGTAGTGGAGGCCCCATCCCTGGAAACATTCAAGGCCAGGTTGGATGGGGCTCTGAGCAGCCTGATCTAGTTAGCAGTGTCCCTGCTCCTGCGGGGGGGTTGGACTAGATGACCTCTAGGGGTCCCTTCCAACCCAAAACATTCTATGATTCTATGATTCTAACTTTAGATATTACTGCTCCCACTGGATTAAATTGTCCATGTGCCTTTCACATTCATGTTGGGAATCCTTGAAAGTAATTTCCAAGGTGGTTGCAAAACAGGATTTATTTGTGTATAGAATCTAAATTCAGAAAAGTGATTCTGGGAGCCAGACCTCAGCTGTTACTTGATCTTCATTTAACCTTGGGAACTGGGATTTGTTAGTCTGGGGATTATGAAGTGAGGGGGGAAAGGGTTAAAAAAGGTTGTCATATGGCTTTTGGACATACTGAGAAAGCATTATAGCTTTGGCAAGGTGCAGCTTGTTAGCACCAATTCATGCCAAAACTCAAACAGGATTCGTAAATTTTCTCTGCCTGGAAGCTGTTTCTGGCACCTCTGCTGTGAAAGCATGTTTAACACTACTACTTGGTTGAGTATTCTCTTCCATATGGAAAGGTGCATAAAGACACCTTTGCAAGATAGCTCAGTGCTAAGAATTTAGCTAATGCATGTGGGTTGAGGTTTTTTCCCTCTAATGTGAGGAGGCTCTTAACCATATTTCCCACTTCATTTGTGATTCCATGCTTAACCAGGCTATAAGATTTTTTGACTGCTTGTTGAGAACTCTTTAGTGAGTTGAAAAATGTTTCATAGGCAGAAAACAGGGTATATCGATACAGGAGTGGAGGCTTGAGGCCTGGTTCCTACTTCGCTTATTGTATACTTCAACTAATGGCTATCATAGATGTTTTTATCATAGCTACTGTGGCAAGAGCAAGCCCCTAAAGGGTGTGCTAATGACTATTGTGTGTATGAAGATGAGATTATTAATTTAAATTTGGATTACACTTTGTACAGGTGCCCAATAGGTTTTTTTGGTCTCACTTAGAGGAACCTCCGAGAAGTCTACACCAGAATACTTAAGGTTTTTAGTGACAGAATTCTTATTCTTTCTAAAGAGGTACAATACGCTGATTTATAATATGCTGATACATAGTGCTTATTGGTGAGCATTCACTATGTACTACAACATCAGGATGAGAATGATCATATTTATTGTTAAAAGATCTGTATGAATGCCTGTTAACATCAGGAAACACATTCTGGTTGTTTCAAACTGGGACTAGTAGATACATATTATGTGCATGCCATTAGTTACATTGTGTTGGTAATTTTATACAGTCTTGTAAAATCTAAAATAGATGCAAGAATGCTATTCTTGTAGAAGTGATGCAATTCGTAATACCCTTCTAAGATGGATTAGGTAACCTTATTTAACTCTGTCCTCTACAGGTCTTTAATAACCTTAACATATCTGTCATTCCCATCTGTTTTAATTTAAGGCTGATTATGCTAACATGCCTTAAAACTGGAAACCACTTGACCGTTCAATATTGTTTTAAGCAGGTACAGCTTATAGTATTTTCAGAATATAAACACAAAGCTTGCTATTGTGAAGCTAATTCATTTTATTAGGCTTGTCCTTGCTTAGTCTACATGTAAGCTTGGAAAGCTGTTAACCTTTTTTGAGAAGCTTTTCTTGTTTGGAATTTCCCCTCCCCCAAACCAGGTCTTGCTAACCTGCTACTGTTCTTGTAACCGTTGTTTTTCTGAATGCGTCCCCTGAGAAATAACTGAGCCCAGCTGTAGGGTAAGGTGGGAGCAGTGAGCTCAGCAGCCATCTAGTCAGGCTTGCAAGAAGGTAAAGGTTTGATGCTTCCCAACAAGTAAGAGATTTGATTATGCTTCTTCCTTGTGCATGAATGCAACACACATGTTGTAAATGCTTAATGTGGTAGAAAAGGCTATCATGCAGATCAGAGAAGACAGGGCAACACTGGAGGGGTATGAGCATATGCTGTGTTATATCCCTACACAGTATCTGGCAAGCAGACTGCAACATTTCTGTGCTGGAGTGATCTCATTTCAAGGTATTGATATTTTATTACATCTGAATGCTTCATTCAAAACAGAAGTATTACATAGATTGCCATAGCATTGATGCATTAGGTTAAATTATGTATTTCAAGGAAGCACTTCTGTTATGTAAACTATCAGTTTTTGAAATGGCTAGATTACATGTATTGCTAACTGTTCTCCACTGACTATTTTATCTCTTGATTTAAAATAAGGCTGGAAGAGCTGGCTAATGATAAATTTCTTGTTTCTGTTGCTTCCATAACTTTTTTTTGTGTATTGCTGTGAGACAAGTAGCGCTTAAATGCGTAAGCAGAATCAAAAAGAAACTGCTGCGGGTGGGAAAAGGCATATCTTATTGCTGATCTACATGAGTTTTTAAGGAATGATGAACGGGGGACTGTAAACTGCAGACTAACAGCTGAATTGAATAATCATAATTATGCAGTGGACTGCAGTAATGCAAATGGCAGTTCTATGGAAGTGGACTGCTTTAACTATGCACTATGGTAATATTGAGTAGGGGCATGAGGACTGTCATAGTATTGTTGTTCAGAGTTACAATGAGCAAGCAGGTATTAGCATATTGAATACTTTTATTCATTCCAGGACAACTTAAAAGAATTCAATGAGCAGAAGCTAAAGATCCACAGAAGTTTGTGAGCAGGAGTGCTACAGGGTGTTTTTTCTCTTGGTCAATGTCGTCTTTTGTCTTCTGTCTGTAGTATCCATCTACCAACATGGAGAAGTGTAGTGCATTTGAATAAATACAGTACATGTAAACTGAGGCTGGTATTTCTTGTTCTGATAGGTTTGTTGTTGCAATACTGGAAAGCAATAACAATTGTATTTAATGTAAGTGTTCATAAATAAAATGTGATGCATGGTTAATTATGTTGAGTCAGTCTATGTGTGCCACAGCATGGGTTTGTGGGTAGAGAACATAGGTGTAATACAGAAATTGACAACATGTTCTGAAATGATGGGGACAAATCAAAGTTCTGATAGTTGCTAACTTGCTATAATTGCATCTTCTAAGCTCACCTAGGTTTGTATCCTATAGTTCCCTCAGGAAAGGCTCTGACTAGTGAATGACTTATAGAACAGCTGAGCAAAGATGAGGACATGAAGTATACTTTGTATAAACAGCAAAACCTGCAGTACCAAGGCTATAGAATCAAGATGTAGAACAATCTAATAAGCTTACTATTAACCTAATTAAGCTATACTTCAGGCCAGCAAACTTCAGCTTAGTCAGGAAACTGGTAGGTAGGATACAATGGGAGGTAACTCTGAAACCCAAAGGCATTGGGAAGAGCTGACAAATTAAGGGCAGTGTAAGTGTACGAACAGGCCATCCTGATACGAGGAAAACAGATGTATTGGGAGAATGGTTTGGCTAAACAGGAACTTACAACAAATACCAGTGCAAAAAGTATATTGGAGGAAGTAGGAAGGACATACTGCAAAAGAGGAACTTGGAAATACTGGCCGCATAAGCATGATAAGAAAGCCATAGCTCAACTGGTATTGAGACTTGAAAGGAACAACAAGAAAGGCTGCTGCTCCATTAGTAGGCTGAAGATAAGAAATTCAGCTGCTGCTCAGTGGTGTGTGTTGTCGAGTGACATGGATAACACCAAAGTACTTGATACTTTGGTTTCACCAACAAAGACTCCCAGGCCTCTCTCCTTAGTGAAGGGTTTCAAGGAGAAGAGCTACCAGCAGTAACTGGATGAGAGTTGAGTCAAGAATTTCTCCAGATAATTCAGGATGGAACTCTGCCTTGATGGGCTGTGTGTACGTATGCTGAGACGACTGTCTGCTGTCCTTTTGAGGCTTCTCTCTTTAGTCTTTGAAAGGTTATGGAGATCAGAAGAAGTTTCTGATAACTAGAGAAGGGTAAATCTTGTACCGCTCTGGGATATGTGAGGGTTCAATCCGTTGTAGTACAGACTGGTCAACTTTGGTCCCTGGGAATATCATGGAACATGTCCTCTTGGAGCACATTTCTGAGCGCATGAAGACAGGGATCAGGAAGAGTGAGTCAGCATGGATTTACCAAGAGTAAGTCTTGCCTGACTAACCTGATTGTCTCCTAGGATGAAATGGCCATATTAAGGATGGGATGGATGAAAGAAACTTACCTTCACTTTACCAGGGCTTTTTACGCTGTCTCACACAGTATGTGCGCTCATATCCAAGCGAGGATGTTGTGATCAAGATGGGTGGACAACTAGAATAGGTTAAAAAAAAAAAAACCAAATGAATGTGTATGACTGGGCTCAGAAAGTAGTGGTTGATGTGTGATATTCTCTCTGGAGGCTGACAATAAGTGGTATCTCATTTCTGAAATTTAAAGGTGGAAAAAAAATTGTAAATCACTGAAGTATTTCAGTGCAAGATAACTATTTTGGGTTTTCACATTAAAAAATCTAACATTATAATTTACAAAACAGTTGCTGAAGGTCCTGCAAATCAGAATATCTAACTATTTTCCAGTTTTTATTTGGGCTTAAATTGAACTTTCTATTTTTAAGGAATCATGTGTAAGCTACCAATTTTCTTGCTTATAACTTTTTATTTTTAATACATCTTTTAAATGGAACTAAGTGAATGTGTCTATGCATTTTTGGTCAATTATGTCAATTTCTCATTTGTCATGTCCCTACTCTTCCCCTTTAGTATGGTCTTGCCTTTCCATCTTTAACAGTTAATGCTGAGCAGGATGAACTAATTGTATCAGTAGTAGCACAGACTGCATTTAAAAGGCACAAATATTCTGCCATTAACTTATATTTAGTTAAATGGGATAACTGAACACAAAAAGGGCCTGCTTTTTCTATAGATCTACAGGAAGATGGAGAATCATAGTACTCCAGTCATGGAGTGAGAGGCAAGAAGTGTGGGAACATCTTCTTAAAACCTCATTAACAGACTCCATTAGAAAAGAAGGTTGAGGCAGCTGTTGCTATTTCATCTGTAAAGTAAATACTAAGAGCAACAATGTTTCTTTATAGTTCTAGTGAATATCAATACCAATTTAAGATACCTCTATTAATGGTACACAAAAAATAATTTATAGAGAGGTTTTGGCTATGTTTCCATTAAGTAATGCAGCTAGACAAGATGGATCTGTAGAATAAAATACATGATGCCATGGACCCATTAGCCACAGTGTACTTAGAGTGGAAATACTTCACAGGATCATGCTAGAGCTTGCCTGAACTGAGTGTTGGTGAAGGGTATGCAGTACTTCAGTGGCTCTGTGCCTGGTCCAGTGTGGTGTGCCATAGGATCAGTGGGATCAATGCCCCATGGATATGTTTAAATCGGTTTCCTTAGCAATTGTTGCCTTCTGTATTTCTTGACTTAAAAATTTATGAAACTTGGATTGCACTTAGACCTTTGATTTGCATTCAGTAGTACACTTGCATCTTTCTCTCCAAAAGTATTCCTTGTATTGTGGTAAATAAACAATTTATGTATCTTAATAATAAATCTAGTAACAAAGAGTCTTTTCTGGAAAAAATAAACTAAGATGGCTTATCTACCCAGAAGATGGTATAATTGTTGTTCTTGAGAGATATTTATCAATATTGGTTAATAAAAAGATAAAATTCAGACTTCAAGGCATTTTACATGCTAGGTAATCATAGTTCTGGTAAGAAGCTAGGCTCTTTAGCTTTCTGTATGTTTTCTTGCTTGTGTAGACCCTCAAATTTATTATTACTTATATCTATCTTTACACATACAAGCTGATGTATCAGAGATTAAGGTCAGTTTATAATGTCAATTATTTAAAGTTAATAAATCAGAATACTAGCTATAAAGAAATACTGGCAAGTCTTTGTGTAATCAAATTAAAAATAGCTAATTGGTGACCTTGCTTTAGTTGTGGTAACTATATTGTTTGAGAGGAGATACTAAAAGATGAGGTGTAGAAATAAGTGGACATAGTTACTACTTTATGTGGTAGTTCTTCATGTTTACTGGATTTTAGCTGTTTGAGTAGCCACCTATCAGATTTAGTGTTTCTATTGAATGCCTTGCTTGAACAATATACAGTATTTAAGTAATTTGTACTATTGCTAGTTAAGAATAATGTTGGGGGGGGGAAGATTAATCTTTAGATAGAGCACTGAAGGATCATTTGATATAATCACAAATGACTCAAGGCTATCACGTAAATACATTATCTCGGTTAAGATGAAGCCAAATTGTAATAAAATTTCCATTTTAATTTCTTGTGCTTGTTAGACTTAAAATCAGAAAGTGATTTTTAGACATAGACACATTTTGTGTGTACTTACTTGGATAATGAACACGTTCTCTTTCTGTAGAAATGTGTTTGCTTGAAAGTATGACTGGTATGGCATACACAATGTGTCAAGCTGGTTTTGTATGAAGGTAGTGCTTACAATTGTGCTATAAAAGCTCAAAAATTGGGCCCTGTGTTTCATGGCAACAGTTGTGGGGAAGCAGAGGTTTGTAGCTCTTGCCAAAAAGTCTGTGAAACACACAAAATACTTCACAAAAGTGTGTGAATAATATTTATATAGATGCAGAGTTCTAGTGCTTCAAGGAGTCCTTTCACACAATCCTGTTTGCATTTGGCCCTAGTGACTCTGTAGTGGTGTAAAAGTGTTAAAACAGTGTTTAGATATCAAGGAATTAATCCTCAAGATTAGTTTATGGAATAACTATTAGGAATAATGTACAAATGTTAATATCACTATCCACTGTACAGATGAAAACTTAGACGCATCATGAAGATGCAGATATAATAATCTGGAATCTAGAAGAACAAATCTGCTTTAGTAGTCCATGCAAGTGCTGTGTCTTGCTTTAGATAAAACCATGAGGAAGCTTGCCAGTATTGGTCAGAAAATGATCTGTGTCTAGGGATTCTCAAAATATTTCTCAATTGTTGGATCACTTTGCTCTATTGGTTAGGTAAAAGCATAGTTGGGAGGAGCGGTGAATGAATGGTGTTCCTGATGAATGGTGTAGCAGTTCTTTCAGTTTTCCCACGTGAAAGTTGTTCAGTTTATCCTGAGCCATAAGTGATGTGGAGAATGATTCAAATGTGACATAAGGTGTTGCCAAAACTTGGTGAAAAAGAAAAGTTGCTGCTTATACTAGATTTCAAGGATTTGGGGGAAGAGATATATATTCCTTCAATATACACCTCAGTTCTCTGCAGCAAAAAAATTCTAACCAGTCTCCACTAAAATGAGGAGATATCATTTTGAGTTAGCTTACTTTGTTAGCTCAGACTCTTGAAATAACCGAGATTAGTGTTTTACTGAAATAGCTGCAATCCTTGCAGTATTGCTGAGAAAACTTAAAATAGACTGAACCTGTACCACATAATTATAATACATTTTGTAAATTGTTTGCTGTACACTGACTGTAATCACATCTTGTCAAATTAATGGTAAATGCTTTTCTACAATATCCTAATCATCACGTTATTTATTGTTTTTTACATTTGCCCAGAAGATACTGTTTATCTTGCATTTCCCCAGAAGATATTTTTTCCTTATGCTATGTTCCAGAATATACAAATCCTGCTCTGGCAGGGGCCTATTATCAGTTGCTCTGAAGTACAGGCAAACTAAGTAGGAATGACTTCTAATCTCAGCCACATTGTTGGATATACCAACATCAAAGTGATTCAATATGGTGTTCTTGCATATGCTGAGTTCCATTATGTATGTACATATATGTTTTATGTAGTGGGAATTGGCCATGTGCAGGCTGTACACAGCCACTGAAGTTCCAAGTTCTTGCTCTCCTGAACGTCACCATGCCTTTTAGTATAGGGGGTTTTTGCACTATAGATCATGTTTTACATATTTCAGGATTAACGCTTGTATGTCTTCAGTGAAGAATTTGGACGAGACACTAAATCAGACCATAAAGGAAATAGAATATGCTATGTACATGTACACTGATTTTATCTAGCATTTGGTAGTTTTGTTTATAAAAACTTTTTAGATAATTATAAACAAATGCATGACTGTAATGCTCAGTTTTTCTGATGGAGTAAGGTATGTATGTTAACAAACTACCATAAACTGCCTGTTCAGGGATATCCTGTAAGATCAAGTTAGATGACAGTTTTGATTAGAATAATCCTGTAGAAGAATATAGAGCTCAGTTCCACCTCCACCACAGAATTTTGGACCTAAAGCCATTTAGGATTAAAGCTCACAAAGGGCTTCGTTACTTAAAACTAAACACCCTGGTATTTACTCTAATGCCATTACATTTAGTGCTCTGTGCTTAGTCTTACTTCACAGTTTATAAGGGAGACTTTGGGGCCTTAGAAGTAGGTCTAAAATTAGACAATGCATTGAGCTGCTGCCTGAAACTATTAGTTAAGCTTTCCTGGATGATAGGAGGGTATGAACTCATGAACTAAGGCGTGCCCCCCAAAAAAGGCTTATAATTGTGAGAACTAAGGGAAGGGGGGATGGGGACCTTTTTTGAAGGCCTCGTAGAAATGGCTTTATCTAAAATAAATGTCCTTGGCATCCTGCCAATGGATTAGTGATGAAAACACATTTTAAACATCATGTAAAACTGATTAGGATTTTTTGACCAGAAATATACAAATGGCTGAAGCTTAAAGGTATCAGTGGCTAGGACCAGTAATGTGTACATCCTGAATTGTTATGCTTAGTATTTTAAACAGTTCTCAGAAGCTCAGTTTTGTTTTTTACAAAAAAGTATTATTTTTAGAACTTAAGCATTAATATAACTGTTGCTCTCAGATTTTTGATCTCCCCTAAAATTTCATACTTGCTGTCTTAAATCAGGGTAGTTGTAACGCCTGTAATTTGCTATAGTTATTTCACGTTAAAAGACAGGACAGAAGTAATATTTTGCAGGTTCTTATTATATGAGAAAAGGCATATTGGAAAGCTGAGGCTGAAAAGAATTTGCTGCTTTCAGTGCATTGTGAATTGCTGGATTCAGATTACTTTAAGTAGCTCTGTAATATGTTGCAAAGGTGGAGTGCTAATGAATACAGAGATTCCAGGACAGAAGATACTGTGTGCTGAAGTAAACTGATATTCTCCAGCTTCTATTAAACTATTCCCTGAAAAGACCTGAGCTAACATCAGAAATGGTGGGAACTGGCTTGCATTCAGAGTTTTGTTGTGGTCTATTTGATATTTTGTGAAAAGGGATGGATTCAGAGAAACTCTTTTATATGCAGTGTAATGGGTTACTGAGATGGTATGAAAACATGAATAAAGATTTATTGAATTGAGATGATTGAATCAAAATACACATGCTTTTGAGATTGATAGTAATAAGCATCTTCTAGTCTTATAATAGCATTCAGATATATTCAGAGGACAGAAGACCTAGCTTCTTACAAGCTAACACAGGACTAGAAGCTGTACTATTGCTAGACCAATTAGTTTTATTGACACCATCAGATTGCATCCAGTCCCTGAATGTGTGACCTCTGAGAACAAGTTTATTTTGCTTTGGGTGTTTCTAATGATATTTTTCTGTACAGGCCTCTTCAATGTAGCATTCTTAAGAGAAACCATGAGAATTCACTTGCAGTAATAGAACTGTTAGGATTGTTTCAAATAGAATTAACAATGGACATTTTATAGTCAAAACTTGATGCACAGACAGCCATTTGAGTTTCCATCTGGTGCTGAGACTTTTATATGACCAGTTAGTTTGGGTCTTACTGAAACCTTTAGCAAATTAGACTTCTTGTCCCTTAACCATGCTGTGTCTCTGAATTAATCTCAGATAAGTGCTTAGCTTTTATCTGAACGACAAGTTAAAACCATTTCAATGCTTTTACACCAGTTCTGTATGTTCATTAGCGGCTCTTTGACATGTGAACTGTCTACTAACTTGTCAAAGCCACAGCTACTTGTGGGATGGAATAGTCTGAGTTCCCCCAACAACGATGGTGAAGAAGGAAAAGGAAGCATTAGAAACCTGACACTATAAAGAGAAAAATCACCTTAAATTGAATACGAAGTTTATCTGATTTCTAAAACTAGCGGTATTAAGTGGTCATGTTGAACATGAAATTAGAAGCTGTATGAAACACGTATTTTGGTTTGCATAAACCATTTTTTCAAAGTTACCTTACAAATGTTGTTTGTCACCCTAGATAATGACCATAGGACATTAAATATCCCCCCAAGGAGGAAGAATATGTTACCCAACTTAGCTGAAATGAGCTTGAAAGGAATTTTCTCATTTGCAACAGCTTTCTTTAGAATGGGGCCAAGAAGGTTTCTAGGCTTTGCTATATCTTTTGTATAACATAGCTGTGACCACATTTGGTGTGCACGCATAATCAAACAATCCTTCTGTGGAGATGATATCCATGCAGGTGTGTATCCCTTTATGGTCATCCAGACACATTAATGGATGTGTCCCTGACAAAATAGGAGCAGGAAAACTGTAGTTCTTTTGTCAGGTCTTTGAGATTACTTTTTAATGACTTGGGGTTCACTGTAGTGGGTTAACCTTGTCTGGCTGCCAGATGTCCACCAAGCTGCTCTCACTCCTTGTTCTCAGCAAAATGGGGGTGAAAATAAGACTAAAAACTCAGGGGATGAGATAAGGACAGGGAGATCACTTACCAATTAGTGTCGTGGGCAAAACAGACTTGATTTTGAGAAAATTAATTTATTGCCCATTGAAAACAAAGTAAGACAGTGAAAAATAAAAACAAAACTAAAAACATTTTCCCCCGACCCCCATCTTTGTAGGCTCAACTTCACTCCTGACTCTTGCCTCCTGGGGTAGCACGTGGGCTCTCCATGGGCTGAAGCTTCCTTCAGGGTGCATACTCCTGCTGTGGTGTGGCATCCTCCATGGGCTGCAGTGTGCATTTATGTTCTGACATGGTCCTCCATGGGCTGTGGGGGGACAACCTGCTTGATCGTGGTCTTCCATGAGCTGCAGGGGCATCTCCGTTTCCAGTTTCTCCTCCCCATCTTTGTTCACAGACCTTGGTGTCTGTGGGGTTGTTTCTACCACACTTTTTCATTCCTCTTGCAGCTGTGCAGCAATTTTTACCTTTTCTTAAATACGGTGTCGCAGAGGTGCCACCAGTGTTGCTGACTGGTTCTACTTTGGCCAGTGGTGTGTCCATTTTTGAGCTGGCTGGAACTGACTCTAACGTGGGGGTTGACTCTGGTGTCTGCTCACAGAAGCCACCTCCATAGCCCCCTGGCTACCAAAACCTTGCTACATAAACCCAATACATTTGCATTTTTTTCCCCTTTGTCTCTTATGTAATAAGCACTCCACAAAGAAAATAATTTAAATGTTGGAAAATAGTTTTCTCACAATAGGTTTTCTGAAAGCTATCTTTAATGATACTGGATTTTGACTGTACTGACTTTTTTCACATGTAACTTGTGTAGAAATACAGTTGTTACTGGAGCACCCAGAATGTTTCAAAAAGGTGTCCCATAGGTGAAAAGTTGTAGTACAGTAATATCTCTTTAAGCATGGCCTCTGTGGGGAGGATTTGATAGGAACAGTATATCAGTTACATGTGTAAGTCTTAGAAGCTAATTCAAACAGTTAAATAGATTGACCTAGTGGCTAGGCTATTCATGGAGCTGGATGAGCCAAGGTATTTTTAGCCCATGGAAATAACTGCTTTTCAGGCTTCAGATTATAATATTAGATGGTATGTAATAGCTCTGTGGTTTGTAAAGATGTATAAATAGTGTCTAATCCTGGCCCGTTCAAATTTTACATAGAAAGCTTATTTATATACAATAACTTAATTATTTATTACAGACATCCAGACAGTTGAGCCAAGAGTTCTGTATGTTCCTCCATGATTAAATTAAGTCAGAAGCGCTGCAGAAATATTCATATCAATATTACTTCAGTTTGAGCATCATATTCCTAAGATGTAGAAAATAGATGCGTGTGCATATCTTTTAATCTGCTTATTTAATGTGAAATTCTGCATTTGGTGCTGGGAACCCAGATGAGGACTTGCTTCCGATAGAGATCTGCCTGCAAAGCAGGAAAGGTTTAAAGATTTGGTTCGGACTGAACAGTGTGCTGAAACATATGCAGAGCACAGCACATACCATCTGAGCAACTAAACTCAATCTGTGATGCATGGACTGACAGGAACCGGTGATACCACCATTATTATACAAGAGTCGTGTGAATTGGAGTGGATGAGAAGGTACTTCACATGTGAATGTGAGCCTATAATGGAGTCAGCAGCTGCTGCTCTTGCCACTATTCAAGTCTGCTGAACTCACCTGCCTTCCTGGAGCTTAAATACGTACACTTGAGGAAGTCCTGCCTACATGATACACTTCTTAAAAGTTGAGAACATCCAGAGACCTGTAGGTAGCCTGACCAACTGTGGTACTTGTCTTTGCTGTTGACTTTGCTACCGTTTGAAAGAACTTGGAATCAGTCCGCTTAAGTTTGGCATTTATTTCTTCAACAGAATACAGGGAAACTGCAGAAGATGGTAGGCATGCCCTTCCAAGCTTCAAGACAGTTTTAGTTTAATATGCTAGTAGGATGTGAAGTGTCCCTTTCTCAAATAGGAGTATCTGTCAGGGGATAGGTGAATATTTGGAAGTGCATAAAATCTACATACAAATACACTTTCTACTTTTCTGCTTTCATTCTTTCTACTTCAGGGGCCCGGGACATGTGTACATTTGTAATTACATGCAAAAGATGAGTATAGCAGAATCAAATTTGGAATTCTATAGCACTAATTAGGGGGAATGGGCTTCAAAGGAGGCTGGGATCAATGTGTCATGAGACTTATTTCCCCTGGATGTTCCCTCCAGAAGGGCTACTTGATGATGATGACCCTTCAAATGTGCTAGTTGGAAAATGCTGCTGTTAAATATAGTGACTTTCAGTTTCATTCCTAACTTAATTCAGGATCAGGATTGTGTTGGCTTCTGCTACTGATGATAATGAAAATACAGCAGAATCTGTGAAAACAAGTAGAGACAGTGGCAGCCACCTGTATGGGCTTTTGTTGTCTTAGTTAATTTTCATGCAGTAATTTCAATATAAGGTAAATTCCTAGTGGAAATTGGACAACCTGTCATTTTAACACAAGTTGGCAGGCAGATGGCTGAAAGGCAGTTGCCCTGTTTCCTAATTAGTTGGAACCTACCCCTATTTCCTAGTGTGAACAAGTTCCAGAAGGTAAAAGCCTGGGAAACTTGTAACCATAGTAGACTAACATGGAAAATGGGGAAAGGGAGGGAAGGGGGTTTATTTTCTTTTTTTAACTTGCACTTTTTCAACAGATATATAAAATAAACAGGAAAATGTATAGCACTGAGCAAACAGGGATCCATAAGTAGTCATAAAAGAAAATATCATCAATAGTGCGCTGCTTCAGGGATCAACTAGCTGATAGATAGTGCTAAACTACCTACGACTCTTCAAATTTATTGTCGTGGTTTAACCCGGCTGGCAACTCAGCACCACGCAGCTGCTCGCTCACTCCCCCCTCCCTCAGTGGCATGGGGGAGAGAATCGGAAAGAAAATAAAAGGTTAGAGCCGAGGGCTGAGATAAAGACAGTTTAATAAGAGAAAATAATAATAATAGTAATAATGAGAATGATAACAGAATATACAAAACGAATGATGCACAATGCAATTGCTCACCACCCGCGTTATATGGTATGGAATAGCCCTTCGGTCAGTTTGGGTTAGCTGTCCTAGCTGTGCTGTACTCCCAGCTTGTTATGCACCTGGCTGAGCAGGAGAAGCTCAAAAAGTCCTTGAGTAGTCTGAGCACTACTTGGCAACAGCTGAAAACATCAGAGTGTTATCAACATTCTTCTGGTACTAAATCCAAAACACAGCACTATGCTAGCTACTATGAAGAAAATTAACTCTATCCCAGCCGAAACCAGGACATTTATGATCTACCTCAATCAGCGTTTTCTGTTGGTTTTAATGCTTTCATTCTATCCTTGCTATCTCTGTGACTTTGGTTATCCTGGATGACCTTGATGTTTATGACCCAGTCTCACAGAGCATGTCTTTTATGTCTGTCAGTTTTCTTTGACTTTATCTTAACATTGTCAGAAAGATTTTTCTGCTGTATTTTTGCACAGCTCTTATAAAGCAATCTCAATTGGTTTTGTTATTGGTTACTTATCTGTAGCTTTTCCTGCCAGCATCAGTGTATGTTTAGGAGAAAAGTGTCCTGCCTTTAATGTGACTTACCTTGCCTGAAATGTAGCTTCTCTGCCTGATTGTCCTAAGCTAGTTAAGACTCAATTTCCATTTGACTAAAGGATTTTAAATATTTCCAGTTCAAACTAAAGGGCTAAATTCATGTTGTCTTTAAAAAGGATATTCTGTTAATGCTTTATATGAATGTAAAGCCAGGAGAGCAACAGGAATCAAAACTCTTCTTTCCCCCTCCCATGGACAGAGCAGTAACCTGTATTGGGACTTGCAAAACAGAATGGTAACGGGAAGTCCTAAATAATGATAATCTAGAAGCCCTAGAAGGCCAGCTCCCAGATTACCAGATTCTCAGCTATGTATGGTTAGGAGTCTAAATGTTCATCTGGAGCTTCTTAACCAGCAGATGGGAAGAATGCAAACTTTCATGCTGGCTGCAGTGACTGGAAACCAGTGTTCCACAGCTGCTGGCAGGGGAATTGGGCAGGATCTCCCTCTGATTTGGGGAAGTTCATCAGAATCAAACTATTATTGTCAGGTACTGATACATCTACTTTTTTGAGTGAGAAAGTAACTATGCTGGAAAGATTTCAGCCACTCCAGCTTCATACAATCTGTTTATAAACAGGCATTTTAAGAGATTCTTGGGTGCCACTGTGTTGTATTTACTGAATGATATTTGTATTTCTGTGAGTTTGCATGTTACTTTATGTAGTAGTTCTCATTTTGAAAAGCTATCCCACTTAATTCTGAGTTGGGTAACTGTTAGATAACTAGTAGTTGCTCATCTTCATGAATTAGTTCAACTCTAGCATAACAGTGGATGCAAAACAAGTATTCTTCTCATGTTCTGTACAGCTCCTGCAATGACTTAACATTTTAGAAATTGTCCAGGACTTAGTTTTGTGTTGATAATTGTGTCAGCTTTTTACTGTAACTCAATTTGTTTGTTTCAAAAAAAGCAGATTCTGACTTGCTGCTATAGTTTTGACTACTTTTTCAAATGAGCTTAATTTCAGCACAGCAGGATGCATCTGAAATTAAAACTTAGTTGCATTTTGAGAAAACCCTTAATATTTTCACTGTGTTGCTCTAAGAAATTAGGTCTGTTAATATAAGGGTTTGATAGCTTTATAAGTGAAATGAAGTCTCAGAGTAGAAGGTATTACTGCCTGCATTATCCCGTGAGTTCATATAATCAAATATCCATAAATAGAAATGTAATGTATCATTTAATTATAGATCATGAAACCTACCTAAGAGTTCAGAGTTCATAGCATGTAGAAGGCAGGTTTGGCATTTGAAAGAGTCCAAGACCTAGAAATTGTGAGAGCAAATAGTTCACTTAATTATTTTTTGTTTGTTTCTTTATTTTTATTCTCCCCCCAGTCCTACCCCGAAGTGGTTGTTATAGTTACAGGTGTATGTAGACTTCTGTGACACTTAACTAAAACTCTTGCATAGATGGAAAAGTTTGGGACTTTTTGTAAAACCTTTGAAAATGCTTTTATTGAACTGTGGAAATGTTTTGTGTTATTGAGAACTTAAATATTTACAGTTAGAAAAGTTTTGACGCTGAGTTTTGTAGATCTGTTACTGCAGAATTGTAATCCAGCACAGAAAAAGTAGGAGCTTTCAGTAGTTGCTGTTTTAGGGCACGATTACTTTAACCTAAAGTGTATGAAGTTGAAAGAACAATTTGGCAGCTTCAGTTAAATTGTTTGTTATATACATATGCACTGAACTTGGAAGCCGTTCTTATAATCAGTGGATCAAAGTATGTTCTTGGCTATGTTGACCCAGCTGTGTACTGTTAGAGCTTGTGTGCAAATCTGAAGGAAGAAAATAATCCTATTACACACAGCTTATAGAAACAGTTCAAGTCAAGCAAGATGACTGAACTGCCAATGCATGCTTCTTTACATGGTAGATCACAGCTATCAGTGTGGGTAGCAGAAACAGGCCTTAGAAAAGGAAAACTGCTGCTGAGGGGCATAGATGCCCACTATGACTACCGTTGCTAATTGGCTGGATTTTTTCTGAGCAGTTAGCTGGTGATGAAGCATATGCAAGTGTTTTTTATTTTCAGTATACTTGAGGAATAGTTTTGCTTAATGAGTGAAAAAAGCAGGTTTGCTCTTTTAAGAGCAGTGATTTGGATAATAAAAGTAGTTCCTAAATAAAAACATCTCAAGGAAGCTGTTGCTCCAGTCTAGGCCTGTTTACCAAGTGTTGTTGCAGGGATTTGGTACAAAGAGCTTCTTGGATTCTGTAGAATGATGAGCAAGATTTAAATTCCTGTCGAGGATAGCTGGAGTTCTGTTTCTGGTGGACACAGTTATAACTAAAATAACGTTAATCTTGTGAAGGAACTGTATGCTGGTGTCCAGCAGTCAAAATTCAAGCCACCTCTGTTTTTCCTTTTGGTAAACTGCAGGTTTCTGTAGGTTGGGTTTAATCCAGTAATGCAACCAGCCAGTTACTTTCACTACATACTTTGAAATACAATTTCCCTCTGGCTCAGGTTTATCACAGACATACTAATCCCGTGAAGGGACTATTTGCTATAGAGGCTTTTCACTTCTGCTGCAGAAAATAGGGAAGCCAGAAACTGCTTATCTTTTTCCTTTCATCGTGATATCTTATCTTTCAGTATGACTTGTAATGACCTAAGTGGTTTTGTAATATCATACACTGTACTGTTAGCTGTGTTATTCTTCAAGAGAAGGTAGGCAGCAATGTTAAGTAAGCTTTTGTTTAAATAGATATTTATGCTTACCAGTACGGGTAGGAAAGAACTTGAGAAATGGCTGGCAAATGGCACAGGAGGTAAAAAGCAAAAATAACCCAGGAATTTAAAAAGAACATTTACCTTAAAACATTTAAAAATCAGTGGCATGGGGTATCAGCAACGAGAAATTCACTAAATAAGCACCTTGCTTTTGTTCCACAATCAGGCTTTTGTTTTTTATACTGCCCGTTAAGTTACATTTGGTGAAAAATCTGAGCCCCTTTCATGGACGCACATTTCAGTGATCACTTGCTTCCTTCTCCTTCTTTCCCGCTTTATTCCATATGGTTCTTCAATTTGCGTGTTGCCTGATTGTCCTGGATTACCAGAGCTTTTGCTAATGTCTATCTAAGTGTCAAGAAACCTCAGTGTTGACGTGTTTTCTATAGGTGGATATTCCTTCTGCTTCCCCTGGAAGAAAGCCTAAATGTAATCCTGCCCACAATCAGGCTTCACACAAATGGAGCTAATATGGGTACAGTGCTCCACAAACAGTGGGACTTTCTTCATGTAATCTACTTGTTTTACCATCTGTTTACCTGCTAGTGTCCCTTGAGACTCCTTGAAGAGCCAGCTGAAGTTGCACTGCGAAGCAGCTTGTCAAATACTCTTAATACTGGTATTTTACAGCCCTTCAGTCGTCTGTAGGTATCTTTCCTTTCCAAAACTTGAAAATCTCCTTGCCCTTCTCTGTGGGTGTGACCAGATGACCTCTAGGGGTACCTTCCAACCAGAATTCTACTGATTTTTCTTGCGGTTCTTTCACTGCTGCATGGAGGGATGCAAAAACTGCTGGTGAAAAGGTCCACTGATACCTCTGTTGCACGGAGAACTCAGCAGGGCGTGCAAATACCCAGACAGCCTG
Organism: Egretta garzetta; assembly: GCF_000687185.1. Taxonomy (NCBI): domain Eukaryota; kingdom Metazoa; phylum Chordata; class Aves; order Pelecaniformes; family Ardeidae; genus Egretta; species Egretta garzetta. The sequence continues at coordinate 4,802,264 of NW_009260268.1, read as the reverse complement.
AACAGTACTTGCAGTTGGTTATGGCCAAGTGGGTAATTTGGGAATGCTCTGAGAACTGCCAGGGGCTTAAAATAGATAATGAAGTAAATGTTGAATTAAACTGGCAGACAAGGACCTATGTCCAGGGTGCAGAATGTCCAGGAATGTATCCTATGGCATAGTTCTGTGGGGTTTTATATAAGATTCTCTTACAGTACATAGCTCAAATGCTGTAGCACCTCAAGCAAAACCTATGTGCTGAGCTTGCAGTGCTGCTGCAGACAAAAAAATTCACACGAGCCTTGTTTAGTGGGTAGAAGAGTCTTCTGCTGTGCTTCAGTTAGTTGATTGTCCTAAAGCATTTACGCATGAGGTGGAAGGCTGTGCAATATTTCAGGCACAAAAAAAAAAATCTTGCTTTTCTAAAGATGTAAAGAGGTTTTGCCCTCTGTCCGCACTGGGTTTTGTTTAGTTGCATGCATGTTGGAGCCTGGTACTTGAAAGCTGGAAAGCATGTAGCATTTGCATCAAAGATACGCCTTTTGCAGCCTGGGAAATCTGCCTATACTTAGTCAAGTTAGAAAACTTTGTGACAACTCCTGGCAGTAATTTCATTTAAGTTTTCAGATTTGAAGTGCTCTTTGGTTTAGTCCTTTCTATTTTTGCCTGTTGAGCAGTATCTTTTTCAATGCTAATAAATGAATTTTCCATCTGTTACATGTAAGGAAAAGTCTGTAAAGATATATATCTAGGCACCACTCACATTTGTATTTGTCCGTCAGCCTTTTTTTCTTTTTTCACAAGAAAATATAGCAAACTTCTGAGCATTCTACTTTGCATCCAGGACGTTATTAAAGGGGAGTGACTATTCATGTAAGTGAAACTGTTGAGGAAATACAAATTGTCCCTGTCTCAAAACAAAGCTCTTGTATGGAGATTGCATTCAAGCAGGTAATCAAATTTTTTTAGATGTAAATATTTAGTCGTGTGTGTGATTATACAGATGTGGGCTGAACAGTTACACAGTTACTATTGTACTGCATGCCCCCCGTGTGGTTCTAGCTTTGTTTAAGGTTGTTGTTCTGCTTTTTTAATTGGAAAAGACAGTTTTACCAAGCCCAAGTTCTTGCGAGAGAGATGGACGCACAAGATGCAATAAGGTGATTCTTGTCCCTGAAAGTTTTGTTTGATGATAGGGCAAGATGAGTTCACCAAGGCGCTGCCATCATCATGTGTTGGACAGTGTTGTAGTGCAGGACCTGACACTTAATCTTGTTGAATCTCATAACTGGCCTTGGCCCATGGATCCAGCCTGTTCAGATCCCTCTGCAGAGCCTTCCTACCCTCAAGCAGATTGACACTCCTGCCCAACTTGGTGTCATCTGCAAACTTGCTGAGGGTGTGCTTGGTTCCCTTGTCCAGATAATTGATAAAGATATTAAACAGAACTGGCCCCAACACTGAGCCCTGGGGAACACCACTTGTGACTGTCTCCAATTGGATTTAACTCCATTCACCACCACCCTTTGGGTCAGACCATCCAGCCAGGTTTTTTTACCCAGAGAAGCATATGCTCATCCAAGCTATGAGCAGCCCATTTCTCCAGGAGAATGCTGTGGGAAACTGTGTCGAAGGCTTTACTAAAATCTAGGTAGACAACATCCACAGCCTTTCTCTCATCCACTAAGCAGGTCACCTGGTCACAGAAGGAGATCAGATTGGTCAAGCAGGACCTGCTTTCATAAACCTATGCTGGCTGGGCCTGATCACCTGGTTGTCCTGTACATGCCATGTGGTGGCACTTGATGACCTGGTCCATAATCTTCCCTGGTACTGAGGTCAGGCTGACAGGCATGTAGTTCCCCAGATCCTCCCTCTGGCCCTTCTTGTAGATGGGTATCGCATTTGCTAATCTGTAGTCAAGTGGGACCTCTCTGGTTAGCCAGGACTGCTGATAAATGATGGAAAGTGGCTTGGTGAGCCCTTCCACCAGCTCTCTCAGTACCCTTGGGTGGATCCCGTCTGGCCCCATAGACTGATGTGCATCTAAGTGGTGTAGCAGGTTGCTAACCATTTCCTTTTGGATTATGGGGGCTTCATTCTGCTCTCTGTCCCTGTCTTCCAGCTTAGGGAGCTGGCTATCTGGCAAACAACTTGACTTACTGTTAAAGACTGAGGCAAAGAAGGCATTAGGTACCTCAGCCTTTTCCTCACTGTTTGCCATTGTTGTCCCCCCCTGCATCCAATAAAGGATGGAGATTCTCCTTAGCCCTCCTACTGTTGTGAATGTATTTATAGAGACATCTTTTTATTGTCTTTTACAGCAGTAGCCAGATTAAGTTCTAGTCGGGCTTTGGTCCTTCTAATTTTCTCCCTGCATAACCTCATGACATCTTTGTAGTCCTGAAATGCCTGCCCTTTCTTCCAAAGGTCATAAACTCCTTTTCTTTCTGAGATCCAGCTCAAGCTCTCTGTTCAGCCAGGCAGGTTGTCTTCTGCAAGCAGTTGGTTATATATGCTTGTATTTTTATTCTGTGTGCTTCTCCCTTGTGCTATGTGCTTTTTTTCATGTTCCAGTGCTTTAATGTGTGGGATGAGTTAAACTGTTTTATGTAGCATACTTGATCAAAACAAAAATGTACCTAGTCTAGTATCCAGCTCCTTAGTGTGGCAGACCATCCTGGTTATAATTCCATCTGAGGTCCATCCACAGTCACAAGATGTCCCCACCAACCTGCATTCACACCATGAACAGGAACAAGCTCAGAGTGGAGTACAGGGCCTGTTGCCACCCCTCATAGTCGTGTCTCCGGGCATAGCAGCACTGAGTAACTCGGATGCTTTCTGGAGATATTGGGCTCCCCTTCTATCTTCAGGCCTCTAATCTTCAATACTTTACTGCCATGTGGGTTCTCTTTTCTAATTTGTATGTCCACTTTTATCTTCCTACCCCCTTAATTTTGACAGATGTAAGCTTGAGCAGAGGGCTTGCTTATTACAGAAATAAGACTTGGTGTGCTGTTGTAAATGCTTAAAAAAAATAAATGGAGCAAGTACAAGTGCTCTTTCCTCTGTGTGCTCAAACTCTACTGTATTGCAGTATTGCACAATTTGCTTATGATTAACTTTTTCAATTTTTTACCTGGTTTATTGACTATATAGGTGGGTTTACTGGCTGAAGATTTAACTAAAAGTGGATTGGGGAAAGTGGCTAGAAGATGAAATAGTGAAATACCTTTGTATTTTATTTTAGTCTTCAAGCTGTGGATCTCTGGCTGATTAACACTGAGCTGACTCTAACCTGGTAAAAATTCTTTTAAAAGGATATTTCACACAAAGCAATTTTGGATGTTGTTGCTGTCTTGATCCAAAATAACTCATGCATCTTGACATTCAGAGCACACTACAAAATACCTTCACTGAGTTTTGTGATTAATGGTGAATGATGCTTTGAGGGATGGGACAGTGCTGGCGAGGTTAATACTTATGATGAAGTATAATTGGTTAATATAACAAAGACAGGAGGAGAATATTAAGTGCATCGCTAACTGGAAAATGTATTGGAATGTAGAACTATTGATTGAAGTATTCATGTATGAATTCTGCAGAAATTATTACATTAAGCATGACTCTTGTTCTTTTTATCATGCCTTATGCTTGACTACCCTGAATTTCAATTAATTGCTTTCAAGCTAGTTGCATTAAAAGTTTTCACTTAATAGCTTGTCCCAATTTTCTTCCTGAAGAACCAATTCTTTGTTTTACTAAACTTTGCAAAGTTACACTTTGTTCTTTATCGTAAGTCAAACATCTCTGCTTCTGGCACTGTGTAGCTCTTTATTCCAGCCTGAACAGTGTGTATTCCACTCTGCTTCTCTCCTCCCATTTATTTAAATAAATGGGAGAACTTTCTTTTCATCTGTGGTTTCTACACTACTATAACATTCCCTTTGGCTTTTTTAATTAACTTTAGAAGGCTAAATTTTTATCCACCAGCTCTTTGGCTATCACTTTAATCTGTTCTTATTTGTCCTAAAATCCCTGGGTAAGTAATATGAAAGCTCTACTATTGGTATTTGAGTAACATTTGCTCACTATTTTTTCCTGGTGCTGATTTGACTTTCATAAATTGTACAGTTCACGTCAACAGCTTTTTAAAAAATAGTATCAGTGGTCAGCGTGGAAACTTCAGTTGCTGATGACTTCTGTGGTGGTGAAGGCTTTCTAAACTTTGTTTCATGTAAAATTTTATCTGTAGCTTCTGAAAAACAAAAGAACCTAAGTTACTGCCCAAGAAAAACCAGTAACACTTCCCGTGCTTATACAGTTGGAGTAGTCTCCAACTATAGCATGACTGTGCCTTGCAGCATATGTAGGTCTATAATTGAACAGAATGATGAGATTTCAAACAGCAGAATAGTAGAATGATTCATGACATCAAAAACACATGCTTGTTTCTGAAAAACTAAGGAGGTGAACTTTGATCTGTAATTATTTTAAGTGTGTGAACATGTGGGCTGAGATATTTTATCTAATCATACTTCAGGTGATTTTTTCCAAGGGCAGTCACAAACTCTTTCATATAGCTCTTAAACTAGAATGGACAGAGTCTAGAAAAGATACAGTATAAAGTGTAGTGGAAAAAGTCTTGCCTCAGATGTGTGGCACAGCCTTGTGTGGCTGTTAGTACCCAAGACTGCAGGTCATCTGGTGAACCGAAGTTTCGTGTTTT
>NW_009260268.1:4765336-4797488 GCF_000687185.1 Egretta garzetta | reverse complement strand
CCGAGATTTACTGTTTCTTGACAAGGGCTGATATTTGTTAGCCGTTCAGCTTTTACAGAATCCTGGAAAATGGGGACTAGAGCACTGTTGCAAAATTGATTTGGATGTATTGTGCAAAGTATAGCAAATGTACTAGCAAAGGTAACCAAAAGTCCAAGCAGAAGGCTCACACTTATAAATCCAGTTCTCATTGTTAAAAAGAGCTTTAAAAAAAAAAGCTAAAAATAAGAGATAAAGGTAAAAAAATATGTAAAATGCTGATCTCTTTATCCTACGTTTATAAAATAACAGGTTTTGTAGCTTCTCCATGAGCACCATGGAGGACATAGGTTTTGTAACATAACATTGAACTTGCTTTTGACAGAGACTTAATTAAGCCAATATGGTGTATTAGACTGATTCTAAATAGTCTTGTCCTCTACTTTAAAGTAGACTTAAGTTTTGTGATGGGAAGACAGGCCAAGACCCTGGCCTTGGGAGAGAAGTCTGCAATATGCAGTGTTTGACCAGTTTAGATTCCTGTAGTAATGATACTGACAGGAAAGTACAAAGCAGTGAGGAAAAATCAACAGGATCTCTAGACGAGATGTAGATCAGGTTCTCTAGAATAAAGCTAACATCCCTTTTTTCAGACTATCCTTTTTATGGATACAGTTGGACACTGGAGAGAGCCTGTTTTTATTTAGGAAAACGATGTTTGATATTGGAATTGGAATATGTATATAGTTGTATGAACTGGAGATGGTAGGAGAGTTCAGAAACTGTTTTGTGAGATCAGCTTCAAATTCTAGAACAAAACTACTGAATTCAACTGTTAACAAAATGGCATAGGGTTAGTTCTTGTCTGTAACTGTAATGGAATTGCTACATGCACTGAACTGGTCTGTAATCATATCTTGTGCTAGCTGTGAGTATACAATATCTGTAATGCTGTGCCCAGTTGTGCCAATGTTTTATGAAGGAATTTAAATGTGAAGATGAAACTAAATGTGGTTTAAAAACAAAGATTTCTCTCCAAGAGGGTTTTTAAGTACACTGCAATATTGGGGAAAAAAAAAGTAAAGCTGTGTTTTGTTTAGAGCCTGTATATGTGTGTGTATATATATATACTGAGAGCCTATATATGGGCTCTGAACCTATATACACGCCAAAATAATAAGAAAATACCTGATAGTGGTCTCCTCAAAAATGCAAATGGCACATTTTCTATTAAGTCATGTTTAAATGCTTTATTAGCAGTTGTAGGCCAGGGCTTAATGCAGAAGCTGCTTGTGTGTGAAAATTTACAGTAAACTAAATAGACTAAATGATGATGGCTTTATTTAAATATACACAAATTATTTTCATAGCAACAATTCTTGTTTTGTATCACACATATAATGGGATAATGCACAAATTCAGTGAGTTGAAGGTTAAATTCACCTTTTTAAATATTTCAGCTGCAAACACCTCTGCTTCCTTTCTTCTACCATAAAATTGTAAGTGAAACAGTGAAGCTGTGGGGTGTCTTAATCCTTCCTTTGCAGTTACTAGAAATGTAACCTTATGTGTCAAACATAATTCTAGCCTTAAAGCTTCATTTGCAAAAATATGCTTCCATTTACTTTTGTTTAAAATCCTTAACTGGAGGAAACAGTACTTGTAGAAGCACCTATGAGTTTAGTTATCTAATGAATATCAGATAAATACTTAACGGGTACAAACATGCACCTATTTTGTTGCTTATTCTGTCCTGTTTTATATGTACAATCTTATTGGATAATTGGGGGAGTTTATATAGAGGTACAATAATCCCTAAGGTATCTTCCATGTGGCCAGATCAGAAGATAAAACTATTTTATTATTGTGGTTTAGATCTTAAATGTTAAATTAAAAACTCTCTGTACTGCTAGTTGTTTAATGAGACTTTCATAAATACCGTGATAGCCTCATGCTGCTTCTTTTAGCCTCTAGCAGTTCAGAATTGTGGTCGTGTAATATTAAAATCCATGACCTTAGAAATATCTTGACCACTTGTAATTGACAAGGTCAGCTAAATTTTGTCTACTGTAAATTTTATAGAATATTGAGGAAGGAGCCCTTGATTTTTTTAATGGACATTTTCTGCTAAATGTTTTTACATCAAACTTGATTTTGAGCATTTTATTTGTTTTTCACGCTATTTTGCAATGCAGTAATTGATGCGTACTCAAAGATTTCTTTGACTTATCAATACTGTCACTTCAGAACTGCCACCAGTTATAGCCCTTTTCAAATTTTATTACAACTTTTCTAGTTTAGTGTCTGTTAGTCCAAGAATATGGAATACATAAGACTACATCCTGAAGAAGCATGTAAATAAGGTGTTTTCTTGAAGTCAGTTTGTCTAATGAAGCACTGCTTTTCCTACACTGCCACAAAGAATCACTTGCCAAACCCTTTGGTTGTAGACTTCATCCAGTATTTAAGCACAACAATTCTTAATTTCTGGGATTAATTTTTATTAATGCAAGTTCTGTCTGCTTTATACAGATCAATATGATTATCTACATGAGGAGAAATAGCCTTTCTGGTTCAGTTATTTACTCAACAGAGCCAATAATAGAAGCATTTGCTGTGTCCTTGTTCTATCTAGGCCTTTGGAAAGGCAGCCTTTCCTTAGCTTGTAACGTAAATGAGGGGAGTCAACAGGGTGAGTAAAACATGACATATCTTTAAGGCCAATCAAACAGTAAGACTTGAAACAATTCCATTTCTAAGCATTTACAGAAGTCAGTTCTACAGTGTGTGCTAGAACAGATGCTTATCAGCCAAAGAATTGGGTATTGTTTTCTTCAATGAGGGAGAGCTACCCAGTGGAGAATGCTGAGGTCAGGGCCATGCTTGCTTCCCTGCTGTTCTGAGCAGGGACATATTCAAGACTTGAAACTCTGATGTTTTCCTGATAGTGAACATTTAGCTTCTTGTGTAGCAGCTTGGTAAAATATTAGGAAATGAAAGAACTGGATTCAGTCTCCCCTTGCTATAGGTTTTAATCCAGCGTTTGGTTTTACAGAATACTCCAATGATTCAGTTCTGTATTCCTTAAAATGGCCTTTCACGTTTCCATGAGCCAGCGAAGGAATTAGAGCAAGGGTACTTATCTGGGAGGGCCAGTCCCAGGTTTCAGTCTGCTTGAAGGGCCATGCAAATATTGTAGCCTTTACTACTTAGTAAATGAACATACTAAGCAGGAATCTTCCATAGCCTGTGTCTAACCATTGAGCTGTTCTATAAAAGGCTGACATTTTGGAAAGTAGTGCTGTTGTGCTGCACTTTGGGCCTTAGACAGCTGTGTCAGGAATGTTTCAGAGTATGCTGACTGTCTCTAGCCCCACAGGTAATAAACAGAAGTAGTTAGTTACTGAATCCTGACTGAACTCTGTTGCAGAAGTAAATACGGTGTTGTTCAGCTGCCAAAATTTCTGATCAATTGTGGAGGTGTATTAGGTGCCAATTTCTAATTGGCAAAACCTAAGATTATTAGATAATTTAGGTCCTTTTAGGCTTAGATGACTGGTAAGGGTGATAGTTCTGGTCACAATTAAATTTTGCCCACGCTTCATTTTGAGTCAAGCCATTTAATTTGTCATATGCGTACTGTACCCTTCAGCACTGGTATAGCTTACCACAAGAAAGTTTACTTCAGTATAACACGCTATGTCAGACCTATACTATTACAGCAGTTACAGAAACTCATCTAGAGCAAGAGCTGGCCATTAGAAAAGCTGTAAGAGACCTGGACAGGCTGGAGAATTGGGCAAAGGAAGAACCTCCTGAAGTTCAGCAAGGGGAAATGCAAAGTCCTGCACCTGTGGGGGAATAACCACTGCACCAGCGCACATTGGTGGCCAAACAGCTGGAGAGCAGCTCTGCAGAGAAGGATCTTGGGATCCTGGTAGTCACCAAGCTGACAACGAGTGAGCAGTGTGCACTCACAGCAAAGGAAGCCAACCACATCCTTGGCTGCATTAGGAGGAGTTTTGTCAGGAGACTGAGAAAAGTGATCCTTCTGCTCAGTACTGGTGAGGCCACACCTGTAATATAGAGTCCAGTTCTGGGTTCCTCAGTTATATGGAAGGTATAGCTAGTTCATGAAGACTAAGCAACTGGAGCATTTTTCATTTAAGGAAAGGCTGAGAGAGCTGGGACTGTTTAGCCAGGAGAGATTAATGCTTATGTTGAGGGATCTTATCAAACGTGTATAGATATCTAATGGAGTAAGTAAAGGTTCTTCCTGGTAATGCTCATTGACAGGATAAGAGGCAGTGGACGCAAGCTGGTGTGTGAAATTCTGTCTGAACAGAAGAAGACTTCTTTAATGAGAATGATTGAACACTGAAAAAGGCTGCCCAGAGAGGCTGTGTGATATCTCCATCCTTGTAGCTGTTAGACCCAACTGGACACAGTCCTGGGAAACCTGCTGTAGCTGACCCTGCTTGAGCAGGGTGTTGCTCTAAGTGAGCTCCAGAAGTCCCTCCCAACCTCATTGTTGCAGTGATTCCATGGAATATATTTTAGGCATCTTCAGGATTGAAGGAGCAGAAGAAAACTAAAAAAAGAATGTAGTGCATCAAAGAAATGCATGTCTTTCATCTAGTTGCTCCTGTAGTTCCTTTTGCTGAAAGCCTTAGTAGTACTAGAAACAAAATGAGTACAGCTGATGTGGGAATATGGCAAATACTGCAGTATCTTCATCTGGGGATGAATTTCATGGTAATGTTTGACACGAAAGTACAGCATATGACCTTCCAGATACTGATTTCTTTTTTTCTGAGCAGACATTATCAAACATTAGGAATAGCAGCTTTAAAACTTATAACCACAAAACATCATTGTACCTACAACACTCTTGGACATGGCAGGAAAATTTCTACATTGACTTTGCATATTATGCATACTATGTTAGCATTTTACAACGTAAAAGATACTGAAAATAATCCTTAAAACCTTAAGGGATGCAATGTACTTTTTGAGTTGTAATAGGAAAGTATGCTCCAGGATAATTTTTGCACCTCAAACAAGCTGTGGGCTTACTGGAGGGAATATTCAATAGTAAAGCTGTTGCACAGGAAATGAAATTAATTAAACTACTCTTCAGTTTTCTAATCATTTGAGGTCATATTTTCAAGTCACATTGCCTTGCTTTTTCTAGCTATCTTGTTGCCTACAAATTTCAAGCAGTTGCTGTCTGTGGTGCCTCCAGTTTCTAATGGCAATTAGGAAATTTATTTCTTTAAGCAACAAACTTTAAAATGTGGTATACTATATAGTTTTGACAATGTGTTTGATGTATTATATTACTACTACATCTAAATTATATGCCTCTTGGGAAAGACACTGCTCATTTGTACAATAGTGAGCATGTTCTCAGTACTTGCTAATCTAAATAAACTCAAAATTAAATAATCTTTAAGGATATGTGTAGACAAGATGGTGAGAGTATGCTCAAGCTTATATTTTTTTTATAAAGCACTTGTGAGGAAGACACTAAACTGAAGCGTTTGTATGCAGTGATGGTCAGCCATTTTTAAACTATTCACTTTAGTGTATGTAGAGACAAATGTCAGATACAGTTAAGTTATTCCTACTGGAATCACTAGTTCTGTGAACAGAAATAATTTGAATTTACCTTCTGTATAGCAAATGTGCTCAGCACAACAACTGCACTCTTTAAGTATTCTTAATTCTGATTCTACAAAGTACAATTTTGAAGGTATTGATATTCTTACAAATGTAGTTAGGTATAGATTTCTCTACGGTGACCCTCCTGTTTGATTCTTTTTGGTCAACTTGAGAAGTTATTTCATTTGGGCTCTGACAGCAAAAAAAAAGTTATCTTGGTGAAATACCCTCACCCTACCCACAAAAGGGTTTGTACTAGTGAAATACTGTGACCATAGCTATTTCTTTGGAGTGTGTGTGAAAGTATATTTATGGATGAGCATTAAGCTACTAAATCAAGTTATATTTGAATTTCTAATTGTCTTAAAGCCAGTATTTTACATATGCTAAATTAAATAATTCACTCCAAAACTTGTCCTAATTTTATTTATTATTTATTATTAAATTATTTATTTATTTATTATTAAAACAGAACCAAAATTATTTTGATTTAAACAATTTACATTTTAGTATCTAAATGACTGGACCAAATTTTAGCCAGTTTAAGTAGGTCTTCTTGAGAAACTTATTTCTCTACAGCTTTTAGAAGTGCATACATTGATTAAGCTTCTGACTTAAAAAGACAGACATCTGTTAGAATTAGTAAGCATTAAATTTCTTTCAGTCCTAGAGCTATAACTGAGTATTTGCAGGTTAAAAGAATACTTAAGACTTAATTCTTAAACAAAGTGAAGAAATGTCTCTACTTAAAACCAATAGCTTCCACTGCCAACTACTTGGCACTTTTATGTAGCTCCTGTTTACTACATTTCTGGGATTTATTTGGATAGGTCAAATGTCATTGTATGTTTTCACAGAACCCAATAGAAAAGATTCTACCTTGCCATGGCTCTGTCCCCACCTTAGGATTTTGATTTGGTACGTAGTTGATTTGGGTTCATAAACCTAAAAAGTTGTCTGATAGTTGATTGTCCTTCAGTGGTACTAGTAAATTTCTGATGTGAAAATGTTTGTAAACTTACCACTTAGAATAGCTGTCAAAGGTATTGGTATTTCTCAAATACGCTAAATCATCAGTATTTCAACCTAAAGCAGCCACTTAATTCAAGGAAAAAATCCGAGAGACAAGTGACTTCTGCATGGAATTTTACAGCATCTTTGCATTGCATGTGTGTCTTGCCTCACCGCTTTTTTTATTTCCCTTCTTGTTTAGAGCTTTTTCCACATACAATCTTAAATACAAATGAGATGTATTCATGTTGCACATGAGCAAATGACACAAATATTATTAGCTGTTTTGGAACAGCTTACATCTATAGAGAGATGAGACATTATTATATTGTTTCGGATACTTAACAAAGCTTTGTGCAAAGCTTATACTAAAGTCTTTCAGGAATTTAAAATCTTTTTTTTTTTTTGTTCTTCTGATAGTAACATGAATTAGGCTAATGACCAAAGACGTGTCACTTCACTCCTTCCTGCTCTGGTCAAGTATAATGTATTTTTATGAACTCTGCTTTAAATCTAAAACATTGCTAGCCACTGGATGCTGGCTGATTAGTTCTCTAGCACTGTGCTTTTATAGTAAGTTGTAATCACCATTTACACTGTTGTTCAGAGAAAAACATGCTGTGGGTTTTTTCACTTGGAAAGTGCTGATACTCATTTCTTCATGACATACTTCTGTAGGCAAGATTCTGGAGATGTATTGTTTTGGATATGGTCAGTCTATAGTTTGACTTACTGATTAGTTTTTTGTTTATTGATTACAGTGTGTCTTTAGCCAATTACTAAGTTTTCTCCACTAAAGTTGAGCTCTTAGGGGCCTGAGTTTCCACTCATTTTTGGATTTCTCACTTCTGGCACTGAGTAATTATGCAAAATTATTTTAACTGTGTTTAGTCTTGAGCCCCTCCACTACAAGAAGGACATTGAAGTGCTGGAGTGTGTCCAGAGAAGGGCAACAAAGCTGGTGAGGAACCAGCTTTGTCTGTGGAACAAGTCTTACGGGGAGCAGCTGAGGCAACTGGGGCTGTTTAGCCTTGGAGAAAAGGAAGCTGAGGGGAGACCTCATTGCTTTCTACAACTACCTGAAAGGAGGTTGTAGTGAGATGGGTGTTGGTCTCTTCTCCCAGGTAAAAAGCAATAGGACAAGAGGAAATGGCCTCAAGTTGCACCAGGGGAGGTTTTGATTGGACATTAGGAAAAATTTCTTTACTGAAAGAGTGGTCAGGCATTGGAATGGGCTGCCCAGGGAAGTGGTTGAGTCCCCATCCCTGGAGGTATTTAAAAGATAGGTACATGTGGTGCTTAGGGACGTGGTTTAGTGGTGGACTTAGCAGTGCTAGGTTAATGGTTGGACTTGGTTATCTTAAAGGTCTCTTTCCAAACCAAATGATTCTATGATTCTATGTTGTTTTCACCTACTCTGTGCTTAAAAGAATTTCTCAGTTCCTAAACAGAATCACAGAATCGTAAGGGTTGGAAGGGACCTCAGGAGATCATCTAGTCCAACCCCCCTGCTAAAGCAGGCTCACCTAGAGCATGCTACACAGGACTTCATCCAGGCGGGCTTTGAATATCTCCAGAGAAGGAGACTCCACAACCTCCCTGGGCAGCCTGTTCCAGTGCTCTGCCACCCTCAGAGTGAAGAAGTTCTTCCTCATATTCAACTGAAACCTCTCGTGTTTCAGTTTGCATCCATTGCCCCTAGTCCTGTCGCTGGACACCACTGCAAACAGACTGCTTCCGTCCTCTTGACTTCCGCCCTTAAGATATTTGTATGCGTTGATGAGATCCCCTCTCAGTCTTCTCTTCTTCAGGCTGAACAAGCCCAACTCTCTCAGCCTTTCCTCGTAGGGGAGATGCTCCAGTCCCTTTATCATCCTAGTAGCTCTCCTCTGGACTCTTTCTAGGAGTTCCTCGTCTTTCTTGAACTGGGGAGCCCAGAACTGGACACAGTACTCCAGGTGGGGTCTCACCAGGGCAGAGTAGAGGGGGAGGAGAACCTCCCTCGACCTGCTGGCCACACTCCTCTTAATACACCCCAGGATACCATTGGCCTTCTTGGCAACAAGGGCACATTGCTGGCTCATGGTCAGCTTATTGTCCACCAGGACTCCCAGGTCCCTCTCAGCAGAGCTGCTATCTAGCAGGTCATCCCCCAGCCTGTATTGGTGCATGGGGTTCGACCTCCCCAGGTGCAGCACTCGACACTTGCTCTTGTTGAACTTCATCAAGTTCCTCTTTGCCCAGCTCTCCAGCCTGTCCAGGTCCCGCTGAATGGCAGCACAGCCTTCCGGCGTGTCAGCCACTCCTCCCAGTTTTGTGTCATCAGCGAACTTGCTGAGGGTACACTCTATCCCCTCGTCCAGGTCATTGATGAACAAGCTGAACAAGACCCGGCCGAGTACCGAGCCCTGGGGAACTCCGCTAGCTACCGGCCTCCAACTGGACTCTGCCCCGCCGATCAGAACTCTCTGGGCCCTGTCATTCAGCCAGTTCCGAATCCACCTCACTGTCCACTCATCCAACCCATACTTCGTGAGCTTCCTTATGAGGATGTTATGGGAAACAGTATCAAAAGCCTTGCTGAAGTCAAGGTAGACAACATCCACCGCTCTCCCTTTGTCTACCCAGCCGGTCATGCCATCATAGAAGGCTATCAGATTGGTCAGGCATGATTTTTTTAAACAATCAAGTGTAACAGCCTACACATAAGCAGTAATTTCTGCATGGATTCTGAGGCTTCTGTAACAGCTAGGAAGGAAATAGTGGTGCATGAAATAGGGAAGGACATAAGAACCCTCATGCCTTGCAGGTTTTTTGTCACACCTCCTCCTCTCGGGCTGCTATCTCCTAACATGTGAGGTCTGATTATATTGTTTTGTTGTGACAACTTTAAAAATATAAATCTGGTTTAACTGTGATAATTCTTGCACGACTTTTCAAGAAAATGGAAATATACCACATGTCAGTTAAATTCCTGCTCCTAATAAAATAAAATCAGTTTTTCAGGAATTACCAGGAATGGTATTTTCTGTTCTGATCTGCTGAAGGAATGGTTATAGGCTGAAGAATTCAGTGTACGTTCCTTCCAGGAAGTTCCCTTCTAGTTCATAAAGCCTGAGTCCTTTAGTGAGCATGTACTATGCTTTAAAAAATATAGTTATCAAATGTTGTTTCTGTTTGATTATGGCTGAAATGGATCTAAGTGAGGCAGGTAGTGCCATTGTGTTTACTTGTCTTCCAGTACAGATTCTATATAGGCTATTACCTACAGTTGCACAGGGGTACAGGAGAATGCTGACTGTCCTTACTCTTGATAGTGGGTGAGGCAGGTGCTTGCTCAGACTTGGATGGTACTTCCCCTGAGGCACATCTTTACGATTATTTGTCTGAAGTAGTAGCTTTATTTCCATAGTTCAGAGAATCTTTCATTTCTACTGCTCATGCTGATTAGGGTAGCTAATTGGAATTCCTGTTAGTGACTTGAGCTTATTTTTCACAAAAAAAAATTAATTATTTTTCTCTTCATCAGTTCATTAATCAGTTATGTCAACTTAGTGTTTTCAGTTACGAGCTCAAAAGCCCTAAAGCTTCTGTAGTAAGCAGTACTTAAAAAAAAAAACAAAAAAACAAAAAAAACAAAAAACCCACCAACACAACCCAAACCTGTCTCTGGTTTCTAGAATTCAGGCATTCTCTTGTTTTGCTCTCTGCTTTTTCTTCAATAAATTGGGTTAAGGTAACTAGACCAAATCTTCTGTTGAGCCGAGTAGTTTATCTCTATTGTGACAATACAGGAAGGGTGTAAATGATGAAAATGCCAAGTACCTTATTCCCATACTCAGGAGTCACTTATCATGGGGACTTTAATATTAAAATGTGGATTCCTGTGGAGTACTAAGTAACATTTTACCAGTTTCCAGTAGCATTTGAACGTACCATATGAGCATGAAGAAAAAAATACTTTCAGGAAGGGCTACAGTTTTAAAGGCTGTGCTCTTAAGTTACAAGGATTTACAAGACCTAATGTACTGTTTATCTCTGAACTGAAATTATATTCATATAATTCCCTTTACTGAGGAAATACCCATGTCTTCTGTAATTATACAGAGTATCCATTAGAAAGGCGATTTTTAACTGTGGTTGCTCAAATGCATTTGAACATCTCTTCCCATGCCTGCAGCTAAAACTTGGTCAGTACAACTTCATATGTCTTCCTTGATGACATTTAGCAACAACTTTCTGGTATAGTTGTCTAACTTCTGTCCTGTGCATTATCACAATTCAAAAACTACTTTTTATTAATCCAAGTGAAGAATCTATTAAAGGTTGAGCTAGAAATTGCTATCTGAACATATGGCACAAATTCCACTTCCTTATTCTAAACTACTTGGAATGCCTTCCTCCTGAGCAAGGAAGTGAGATGGGGCCCTATTGCTTGCATTGTGACTTGAAGTATCTTACTATCTAATGTGAAATTAGTTAATTTATCTCTTCATACAAACACAGAATCATTGAGGTTGGAAAAGGCTTCCAAGATCAAGTTCAACAGTCAACCCAATACCACCATGCCTACTAAGCAGTGTCCCAAAGTGCCATGTCTCCACCCTTTCTGAACACCTCCAGGGATGGTGACTCCACCACCTGTCTGGGCAGCCTGTTCCAATGCCTGACCACTCTTTTGGTGAGTGTCTGAGCCACCTGTTAGGTCATGAACTTTATTGACTAGCTGGACTTTCTTGGTTGATTGCTTCTTAAAGGAAATGAGGAATTGTTTTACTGTCAACAGCATGTAGTTACTCTGCTCATTGTCATGCCTTGTCTGCCCTCTTGCTTGCCCTTACAAAATGGCAGTCCATTAAGGCTATTGCTGCTGTTGGCATACCAGTCATTCAGGGCTTTCCAGGGAAAGTCCCAGTCATTGGAACATTCCATGCAACTTGACTGGTACAATAAATGCCGAAGTAACTTCTGTTTGTTTTCTGTCAGTGCTCCAGTAACCCATCCTGAAGAATCACAGGATAGCAACGCAGTTGATGTTTAAAAGGACCTCTGGAGACTGCCTAGTTCAATCCATCCTGCTCAATGCAGGTTGACCTAAAGCAGGTTGCTCAGACCTGTGTCCAGACAGATTTTGAGCGTCTCCAAGGTCGGAGGTTCCACAACCTCTCTGGGCAACCTCCTCCAGTGTTCAATCACAGTAAAGTTTTGTTATGTTTAAATAGAATTTCCAGTGTTTCAGTCTGTGCTTATCGCTTTATCATTCTTTCACTTGATACCACTGAGAAGGCAAGGGGAAGGGAGAATGAGATGTCTTTCAAACTCTGTGGTTTGACTAGCCATATTCTCTGCAACCATATACTCAGCCAGGTTAGCCTTGTTATTTTTTAAAACTATGCTTGTTACATTTCTGCATTTTAATGGTCACTTACAAAAGCTATCCTTAATGTCTTAAATACTTCTAATGCAGTGCTATCTGTCTTGTAGACTCTACTGACCATTTTACCCCAGTGATGCAGGCTTCATCTTTGATGAAACACCTGCTTAAGTCTGGTAACTGTTTTCAGTTTTTATGAAGAGCAATGCCTGTGCTGTAATGCAGAGGAATTCTTTCATCTACCATCATAGCAAAGACCATTAGTATGTTTTCTAGTGTGGAGTCTAGGATGTAGATACTTTTGCATGTCATGAATCTCTTTTCTCATGGTAGGGTCCTGAACAGTAGAGCTCCTTACAGTTAGCAAGATTGCAGTGCTCATATGTAGCTATCTATGGGCACAGTACGTAAAGTAGGCTTTTACACAAGCTTTGGCTAAATCCTGTAGCCTGCAACTTGCAATCTGGAAGAGAGCACTTCAACCAAATAAACGAAGTAAATTATGAAAACTAATGTGTATTTCTAACCTTAAAATTTCTTACAGTAATGAGTACACTGAAACCAACAGATGGTATAGGTGACTAATTTACATCTGTGCAGTATGTGTTCCTTTTAGTATGTGGCTAACATCTAAGTGGCTTCAGCATATTAAGAAACGACAGTAGAACAAAAGTCTTCAAGTGGAATACAATATGCCATTAAAGTCAGTTTTAAATTTGAAAAACTGCATTTAGTAAACTGATCTCCAATTGTGTTAGCAAGACTATTAGATATATTTGGTTATGGTAGAGCTGGTAGGCAGTTACAATGCATTATTTTCTACTGACTTTCAAGACAGAGACTGTAAACTTAATGTTGTACTTCCTCAGATTATACACTGTCTAAAAATAACAGCCAAAACCTAATAGAACAGAAACCTTTTATCACCACAGAAAACCTTAGAGACGGACCTAGCAGATGATAGTAAAATGGGTGTTATGGTCTACTGATGTATTTTTGTCCCTGGAACCTAACTTGCTGTTTTGGTGCAAGTGAATGTTGTATAGCATATCCAGTAACTAAGTAAAGAGAATTAAGATTTAATATGCATGAAGGCTGAAACAAATTGTGCAAATTGTGCTTCTGAAAAATGCAGTCCATTTCATCTTGTGTTACTCAAACTAACTTTGTTGGATTTCTCACATTATCACTGAGGCAATCACACATAGAAATACACCCAGGTTTTCAGACGTGGGTGGTGTTTTCAGGATTAGGAGTGGAGAAGTGGAGTTGCTGCCATGCCAGTGACTACCTGCTGTGAAACCTGGCATGCGTTTGCCTTCATTCTTGGAACTGCTTCTGTAAAAACTGTGCTTATGAGAATGGCAGGAATGATCTGCTCAGCCAGGAATGCTGATTTGCCCAGCATAGTGATATACTCCCTAGAAAAGCTGCCTTTGTGTTTAAGGGATGCAGATTAACACAGATAAGAATTTTCAGTAAGCCATCTAATACCAGTTGTCAGTTACTGACTTAAATATTTATCACATGAAAATGCAACACGCTTTGCATAATCAAAATAAAATAGCGAAAAGTGAAAAGAAGCTGGTGTGCCAAAAGGTCTGACATGATTATGGAGCTTTTGGACCTACACAGTTAAATTTCAGTCCTACAAAGTTGCTGGATATTTCTCTATACGTGCTGACTTCCCTCAATTCATGGTATAAAGGATATTTGTCTTAACGTGATTATCCAAATAGCCTGATGCTATGCAAGGCAAAATAAGTGTGATCTGTGTTCATATGAATCATCACTTGAGCATAAACAAAGACAGATTTTAGTGCACTTAATATTTGTATTTCAGTGCTCTGAAATGTGTATATTTAAAAAAATGGTTTGAATGGTATTGTATGGTAGTGATTATTGAAAGCCTTCAGGATTGTTTAATTTCCATATGTATCTCATCATAAATTTTTAAAATACTGTGATTGGAGGGGAGCCACTCATTCTGAGTGTACAAGCTCTCCCAAAAATGAGGTGGTGATTTCTTATACAGCAGGTAAGTGATGAAAAAACACAAATCTAAATCGGTCACTGATTTAAAGTAATTTAATTAATCTGGTTTTGTGATGTTTCAGTCCCTGTCTTCATTCCTTTTTAATGCATTTAGATTGAATTATTTCAGGTAGTCTAAGGTATTCATACAGTACAGAATACAATGGCATCCTTTCTTTACAACAAAGACTTAATGTGTCATTGTTATACAGACTAAATACTCTCCCCATTTACAGTTGTTCTTGAGCTATAAGTGTTGTGAGGGAGTGAATTCTTTCTGCATCTTAAATCAATCCATGTATTTAACTGCAGTAATACCTAGGCCAACCCCACTACTTTAAATTGTACCTCTTGTTATATACTGTTGAGAAAAAGGGTTAAATGGCTAAGGACAGTGTTTTTGCACAGATAGGAGCTGGGATGATATTTGACCTGTGGGATGTTTTCTGTGATCATGCACATCTGACCACAACTGTAGCTTTCAATCTCATTACGGCAGAAGACCTAGCGTTTTAGAAAACAAATGTACTGATAAAATGTGGTGGAAGTGATCCAGAATAAAAACAGAACCTTAATGTATTACTTTTACAGGTATTGTTCATAACTCCCACATGTAGGACTTTACCATGACGAATTCTGGGTACCCAGTGAATGTTTTTCATTGTAGTAATAATCCAGATTTTTTAATGGAACTGTAACTGTTTCAAGTGTGTATGTAACAATATTTAAGAGAATTAAATTATCTGTTTGGAAAAAAGCAAACTTATTTCTAAGTATGTTTTAGGATTGCATCAGCTTTCAGTTATGCCACAGCTTTTTATAGCTTGACTAGTGCTAATGATCTCATTCTCTTAACCTGATGATAATAATAATGGAATCCCTTGATTAACTTGAATGGCAGCTCATAAATGATATGGTGGTTAAATTTAACAGCAGTGCAAGAAGTTGCCACCCTGTACTTTGTATTACCTTATACAACCAAATAACTAGAATAGGATGATATTCTGATTTAAAAAAAAAAATCATTGGAGACTATCATAATAAGGCTGTGTGCAACTTCTGTAGAAAAAATCTGCACTCTTCATTTTTCATAACACTTAAAAATAAGCGAGACAGATCTAACACAGACAACGTGACCAAAAATACCAGCAGTATTTTGACTTCTCTCCACAGACCATATATAGTGCAGGCAAGAGAAGTACTACTGCTTTCAAGGATAGCAGAGCTCCCCTGAGAGGGAAGACTGGAGAAATTTATTTGTAAAGGGAAATTTTAAATAGGTACACTGAGATCTGGATAACTCCTTTAAAGCAGGTAAATGGCTTTAGTGATCTTAGTAGTCAGCCAAAGAGACAGTACTTCTCTTAGCTCAGTTTAAGTTGACATAGATGGGGAAAGGTTAGTGTGCTTTTACCAGTTTTTCAGGTTGACTGCTACTCTGAAGTCTGTCCTGTCCCGTTTCATGCCCTGCCCCAACCAAAAGAAAGCAACAAGCAAGAGTTGTCAAATTGGTAAGATCCGATCTGGTTATACTTCTGTATTTGCTGCAAGCTTTGAGATGCTAACAATGTAAGTATGAGAATGTAACTTTATAGGCAGTTTATTAGGATTGAACCAAATTCTTATTAAAACAGACAAGGCACTATGAGAAGATATTGTTATGGCTAAACTTCTTTTTAAAGCACCTTTCTGCACCTGGATTTACTTTTGACCATCAATTCCCTGTAGGAAGATGCCATTAAGGAGAGCAGAGACTCTTCAATAGTTTCTGATAACTGGGAGAAGGGATCTTAATTGCATCATCAGCTAGTCAGCTGTAGTATGAGCATGCTTATAGTAATATATAAATCAGCATGAAATTATGAAAGGCAGGTATGATGGTATCCTTTTAACTGGAAGACTTACAGGTGAGTATAAAAGGTGACACTGTTTTCTCTTGTTGAAGTGATGCTGAGAGGAATTTTGTGAAAGGTTAGTGATAAACATTAACACAATTCTGAAGTGTGTGAAACTTGAAGGTACTAATACTGGTGCAAGGCTTTTGCAGAAATTCAGAATAGGTCCTTTTGACTTTAGCATATCAAACACTGACTTCTCGTCATACAGTTTTCTGTACACTGATCTAGCTACTTACCCAGTTAGGGCTCCTACCTACCACTTAACCAAATGTTAGTGCTAATTCTGGCATCTCCTGTAGGTGGGAGCCCTAGCAGTAGAGGAGGCTGAGTTGTTTTTCTGTTCTCTTCCAAAGTATGCTCTTAGCAAGCCAGTCTTTCAACAGACTATATATATAATTAAGCTGATGAATCTCAGAAATGTACATATCACTTTGTCTATAGACCTTCAATGAATCCTAAATCATTGACAAAGTGTGAAATTGTAACTGTTCATCTTGAAAACTGGGAGTCTGCTCATTCGTTTGGAATGTACAGTCTGTGATTATGTAACTTGCTGAACAGGTGACATCACTGATGACCAATAAAAAAACTACACTTCTGATTGATTTCTATTTGTAGTATTCCAAATATCAAAGATGAGACTATACATCTGGCTTAGTGGGTTTTGTGATAGTATTATCCACATAAACTGCATTAGTGTTTTTTAATATTTCTGATTCTGGCAGCAAAAGTGCTATAAAGTTTTGACACTAAGTTCTGACTGCAGAAGAATTTCAAGTGGAAAAGGTAGAAGAATCCTTTGAAGAAGTAGCTATTCACTAGAGTCTGAGTGCTTGAGAGCAGTGTCATCTTTTAGCTCAGCTGATGTAATGAACATGTTCCTCAAGATGTGGCTAGTAATGAATGGATGCTTTTCTTAAACAGCTAGTGTTCTAAAAACATCAGTGTGGGGCAAACTACAGTAAATGATAAGAAAATGAATTATTCAATAAAGCTAGCTCTTCAGAAGCTTGGAATTTTATTTGACAGATTGTGGCTTCCTTGAAAATTCCTTATGTTTATCACTAAACTTCATGCTGCTGTCATTTAACCTTCCAAACTCTAGAGCTTTCCATTTGTTCAAGGACCACAGTAACAGATTCAGAGTTTCTTATGAGGAGGGCATGCATTATCACTCAAACTTTATTCCCTTGTTGCAGCATGTCTGTTGGAGTCTTTAAGCCAAAAAGCTAGCTCTGAATATTTTTCTAGCTCTCACTGGAAGTGTTAGAAGGGTATCTAGGTGCCGTGTTTCTGAAAGTTTCTGACTCAACAGTGTTCTTAAAGTGTATACATTACTGTTGTGTAAATCTTCAAGTTCTCCAAGCAGTTGCTTATAGGCAGGCTTGGCCACTTGGGGACCTGCTGGTGGAACCTAGGGCACAATCATGTTGTTGGTAGAATATGAAAGAGTGGAGATGGAGTGGCTATATTCACACTCCATATATTTTGTGTAGGGTCTGCTAGCTATTCCTATTCAGGAAATAAAGAGCAAAAAGCTCATCTTGGGAAATAACATGATTTCCTTGGCCTGCCTATGAGTGCATCCAAGACAAAAAGCTTGCTTTCTCCGACAGAATTTATCAACTTAATCTAGTTGTCTGGTGTGTGATCTTTCTTCTATCATTCACCTGTCCTACGTGATAGGATATGGCTAATCCACAAACAAACCACTTTCATGTGGCTTGGTCTGTAGCAATTTACATGCTTCAGGGTAGTAGTGAAAGTGTCTTGATAACTGTAGTGCAATTTTCTAGAGGATCCTCTGGCAAAATGCTTGCAACTGCCTCAAAGATAGTCAACTCTCTTGTAAACTTAGGTCTTCAATTACTGCATAAGAGCTAAGTGCAAGTTCTCAGCATTTTGAAAATTACCTTGCATCAGTATGAAATGCTAGACCAAGTCTTATTTGGAGCCTGGGAGCACACATATACCCACCTAGTATTCCCTCAAAAGGTGTTAACTGTCCAGAATCGGAGTAACTGCGCTGTTCAGAGTAGTTATCAGTAATTCAATTGTAGCTGCTAACTATGATTAAAGGTTTTCATCATGAGCTATGAAAGTTCACACAGCTAGTCTAGTTGAACAGAGGTTGCACTTACAGTACTCCTGGAACCACAAATCCTGATGCCTTACGAAAACATCAATAATGCATAAGGTCTTGACCTTTCTTTTAATATATAAATCAGATATGACTGTCAGTGTAACTTCTGTCTCTTATCACTTCACTTCTGCTACCAGTTCTCAGTAATAAAGGTATATAAAATATAAAGCAAAATATAAAAAAACTGCAGAAGAAGCCTGAAAGTCATGGCCTCTTATACATCACTTAAATTTTTTCACATATCACTTTATAGTTAGACATACATGTTTACCTGCTTGCTTACTAACTGTAGCCACATCTTTACAAAATAAATGTCTGTGAAGTATTAAAAGGGCTTGCTGTTTAAAATTTAGCTGTGTGTTTACTGAATGTTGTCCTGAGGTTTGTTGGTACTTTGAAATTTAATTTTATTACTATTCAGGAGATCAAATGACTAGAACTTAAGGGATTTAATGAAAATTTTTGGAAAACAAAAAAAAACCTGAAACAAAAAAAAGCCAAAACTAAGCATTTCTGATTATTTAACAAGGTACCCTTTAAACCTTTGCTGCTTTAAATTCTTATTTCAGTAGGAGGACTTCCTTAAATTAAGGACCTGATGGCAGTGCACAGCTTTGGAATGGTTTTTTTCCCTTCAAATTTCTAACTTCTGCCTAAATTCTAAATCTGAAAGAGGGAAAATTTCAGCATTATACAGTGAATATCTACCACCCCCAGGCTCTTGGAAAATGCTTTTCTTGTAGGAAAAAAATTGTCACCTTACTATCACTTTAAGATTCTTTTCTATGCTGTGAATCATGCTTTTCATATTCTTTTTCTGTTAGTCAAAAAAAAAATAATTGTTAGTCAAAAAAAAAAAATTCTGTTAGTCAAAAAATTGTATTCACCTACATTTTGGGATCCCATGATTTACAGTCAGAATGAGAACCTCAAATGTACCTCAAGGTATACCTCAAGTACTTGTTAAAAATAAACTCTATTAGTAATTAGCTGTAAGCGAACTTCTAGTGCAGAAGCACTGAAAATAATTGGCTGTGTTTTTCACAGATGTGGAATGTGTTTTTCATTGCATTCTACAAAAATATACTGAATGATGGATGAAAATGAAGTTGGGGGTTTTTGTGTTTTCTTAAGACTGACTCACTGCCACTTACTTTCTTGATACCACAGTTGTTAAAAGTAAATTGTCTGGCAAGAAACAATGTGTAAACAGGCAACTGAGATTCGTCTTTATCCAAAGCCCGTGAGTCATTCCATAGGCAATAAAATTTTCATTCTCCTTTAATTTTATTTTGTATCTTATTGCATCCCTCATTCTTTGTAGCACTTAATCACGAAGTTTCACTTCTTCCAATTGTGTAAGAGATTATTCTAGTTGGGAATACTAGATGTTGGGGGAAAGTTCAACTTCCACCACTATCTTATTATTCTGACAAAGCTGTGGCCACACTGCACCAACACCACCACAAAATGTTTTTTAAAAGCAGAAGAGTGTTTTAGCTGTTATAGCTTGTCTCACGTGGTTGTAACTAATCTTTTTATTTGCAGATAAGTTCTGGATGAACTCAGAGAGAAATAAGGCAGGCTTACAGGCCTTATGTATCAGCTTTACTGTTCTGTAAATGCACATAAATCAGATGATCTAGCCTTGCTTGGACCAATTTGATAGAGAGGCATTTAGTAAATGGGAAGAGATTAATAAATCTGGGTAGGACATGTGCATCCTGAATGCTAGACTGCTTTCTTCAAGATTGGCTCTGGCTGTGGTCCCCAGCATTTAGGGTTTTCCTGGCATAACAGTAAAAGATCTGGAGCTATACAGCTGTGGTTCAGGTCCTACAGCTGTAATAGGCTGATGTCCTCTTGACTCGGTAATTACTTGTGCCTTTGCAGTGGAAAGGTGGCAGTGTGATGGAGTTAGTGTCATGTGCTTTATTGCCACCACTAACAGAAGA
The DNA here is from genome assembly GCF_000687185.1 of Egretta garzetta. Taxonomy (NCBI): domain Eukaryota; kingdom Metazoa; phylum Chordata; class Aves; order Pelecaniformes; family Ardeidae; genus Egretta; species Egretta garzetta. Next base: position 4,777,430 of record NW_009260268.1, on the reverse strand, counting down.
GTCAGTGTTTAGGTTTGCACTCTGGTGCCAAATTCAGGTAAGCAGTGACTGTACAGTGCCTTTCTCCTTCTCCTTCTGCAAATGCTGAGAAGGGGTGAAGAACATAAGTGGTTCCTGTTTTCCATGCATGGGAAAAGGACTTGTACAGATTAGAGGTGGAGAGACATAATTTTGTATGTTTTCCTCCTGTATCCTTGAATTTAGAGTCAGACTCTGGTAGTTTGAGGATTTGCACATTGGAATGGGAACTGGGAGTGCAGCCTACAGTTAACTGTATAAATGCAAACTATGTGCTCCTAACTGGGGAAGTAAATTCTGTTCCTGTGTGGACCGGTATACTTGAAAATGCTATAGTTCTGCCTCCAGACACATTTTCAAAACTCTAAGCACTTGTTCCATTTGGAACCTTGAACACTTCTTCAGTTTTGTCCATGGCCGATGGGAAAAAAACCTTGGTACTTGTAAAAGTGATAGTATATTCAGAGTTTCTCTATTTAAAAAAATACACCACTGGGAGGAAGAGGTAATTCATCAAGGTTTCTGATAGCTCAAATAATTAAAAGGGAGGAAAATATTTGGAATTCTCCTCCAGACTAAAACATTGTAAGATTTCTCCTGTCTGTTGCATGCTTTAGTCATGTTGAATATAACATCAGGTTTATTGACTGTACATCAGAGTCGTCAGGTTGGAAGCTAAAATGCGAAGAGCTGCCACTGGAAGTAGTGGTGGTTTTAGAGTCAAGCAGCTGGGACTATTGATCAAGGTCTTGGCCAGGATGGAGAGGTTGGCTGACTAAAAAAGGTGATAGCATCTCACTGTGTAGACTGATGGAGGGACCTGAGGTTGGCACTGGTATAATGTCAGATCACAGGGATTATCTGGGGAGGTGGACAGAAAAAATGGTGGAAGATGCAGGAAGCTGAGATTTCTCAATGTGGCAGCCATTGACCCATAAGATGATTTTGGGTGCATTGCTTGATTGCACTTGCTTGCCTGCCTCAAAAGTGTATTTGTTGTCTTTAGCACAATGGAGAAGCACTTGAAAGATGCAAGGCACCCAAGATGAAAACATTGTTTCAATTTCTTTCAGCTTCAGGTATTTTGAAGTTACTGAAAACCTCTCTCTAGAAATCTTGAACTGTATTAATGCTAGCTAGCTACAAAAACAGGCTGAATGCATGTTAACATTGAGTTCCAGACACTGACAGGTAGTCTGAAAATTGTATCTTAAGGTATATGTGTGTTCTAGATACATTCATACAGCATGTATTTTCACTAGTGAAAGTCTTATTTGGTAATCTTAGCCTGGCTCTGGTGAATTGCATACTTAATAGCTGGCTTAACAATTTAAGAAATGTTACAGAAACTTTCTGCCTTCATCCTGATGGTCACCTCTTGCCATAAAATTTAAAGTCAAGCTTTTCTGTTTGTTTTTGGCACCGAGACATCTCTTTCTCTCTGTTCCTGAATGAAAGATAAGCTATGCAGAAAGGATACCAAGATCATCTTCTTGCTTGTCCTGTTTTGTGACCCCCCTGTGAAGAGGAGGTATAATAACCTCCTCCTTGTTCAGATACATTCAACAGAAACCAGATAACTCATTGCCAATTTCATGTTTTTATGGGTAAAGTTCTAGGCCTGTCACAGAACAGTAGCGCATGCTGTGCCGCTGTCCTGTAGTCAGAGACAGAAAGAATTGTTAACTTTTCTACCTTCTGAGCCTTTAACATGGCTACACTGAAATTCAAAGTAGTTGCTCTAATAAGCATGAGAGTGCTGTAGCTTCCAATAAGCAATAAAAATGCTCAAGCCAAAGGTGGTCGGTTATAAATTAAAAGGAGTATAGTTGTGGTTTTTTTTCAGTTTGCTTGTTGCAGTTACCGAGATTTGCACTTAAAAATGCTTGTGGTTTGATTCACAAACATCTTTGAGTCTCTGCTGAGGAGAACTAAGAAAAGATGTAGTGTTTCCTTTCAGGAGTATAATTTTGCAAACTGCTGCTTACTAACTTCTGCAGAAATGGGAGCCAGATTTCAGTGGGCTTTGTGAAGCTTGAACAGCGCAATTATGTAGTGTACTTGGGCAAGAAAGGAAGGGAAGTTGACAACCATTACGCACGAGGACTACTGTCCTCTGTAATTATTTTTCTCCTTGTTTTGCTAGCCTGAAGTCTTACTAATCAAAACTGTCTTTGTTACCTGGAGGGTCCAAGTCTTTGATTTTTCCCTAGCAAGATGTGTTTTTAGAAATACGTCACTGAAACATATGCAGAACTAGAAATTTTCCACAGAACTGCTGCTCTGGCATGAATTTTTGATAGTATTACTAAAGAATTTCAGAGAATGGAAATGCCCAGATGGCTGTTATAATTCCCTGGGCACAGTCTTCACCATCAAGAAGAATGGTGGGTTTGGGATTCTCTGCTGTAGTCTCTCAGTATTGTTTGAGTACTGAATGTATGCGTAGACAAAAGCTGGAGCTGATAGCGTTTAAACTGCCTGCTGCAGAACTGCCTAGCATAACTGCAAATTAACTCTTTATGCTCCAAAACAAAATTCAGTCTATACATAGTCTTTCTGCAGTACTTGAATAACTGGCTAGAAAACTGAAAAAAGAAATGTTTTGCAATGATTATAATGGATATGACCAAAATTACATAAAGGGAAATACCACTTAATTTCTTGTGCTCTTTCATTTAGGATTTTCTTCTAAAAAGCTAACTTGTTAAATAGAGATATATGGGCATAGAGATTTCTTCCATTCTCGTAGTTCCGAGATAGAAATTGAAGCCAGTGCTGTTTGGAATTGAGTTGCCTTATCCATGTAAATTCCACTTTCTGGAAAGCCACTAAGTGGATCTTAGGGGGTGGAATTTTCATTTCACTTAAAGGACAGCAAATTTCTCAAGGGACATACTAAATAACAAACAATTCTTTTTCTCGGAACATTGAGTATTCTAGTAAGAAATCAGTTATAAAACAAGTTGTATCAGATCTCACTTTGGGTCTTTCAGCAACAATAACAGTTATAATATGATATGACAGTTTTCATCTTTTAAAGGGATGTTTCCTGAAACTCTGGCAAGCAAATTACCAAATTTCTGAGGTACTTTTAGTTTTTAAAACTACACAATCTGTTCTGTGTTTTCCAGATATTTTGATACAGCTGTCTTTCTTACACTTCCTATATGCAGTTTTTATTCAAACTGAGGTTTATTGTATCAAAAAACTTAAAACATCTATTGTCTAGAAACTGAAGACTTTCTGACAGAGTTCAAAACAGAGTTGGAAATTTGTGATGTAGGTGCTCTTTTTAGCTCTTCAAATACAGAGAAGATCATACTACCAGGTCACCTATTAGGTACTTAAACAGTGGTCTTTATTGAAGTTTCTTTAAGCATTGCAGATATCTAATGTCTTAGAATTTACCTATTTTAAAAAGACATCTGCTGTGCTGTGTTGTTGAACATTGCCAAGTTTGATTGCTAGCCAAGGCCTGTTTGTCCTTTAGTCACTGATGGTTTCGTGACTGTGCTCCAGAGATGTGACAGATAATCAGCTGCCTCATGCAGTTGATAAAAGGTAACTCTGACCTTTCCTACAAATAATTAGTGTCAATTATACTCCCCACCTACATCCTTTCTCCACTGTGGGGAAAAAAACAACATCATGCTTTTCCTTATTTTGTTCTGGTGACATAAGTAAAATTAGCAGCCCAGTGCCAGGATTTTCTGCATAATTCCAGAGTACTGAATTTTATCAGCTGGGAAACTACTGCAGAGTTTTTATAGGTGTTCTACCTCTTACATGAATGTTAGGGTACTGATTTCTAAAAGGAAAAGGTGCTTTAAAGAAATTCCAGATGAGGAACAAATCAACTGAAGTGGTCTTGGGTAGATGTTGACTTTCCCTGTTGATTATTGGCACAACACTTGTAAATTACTATTGCACCAAACCAAGTATTTGAAAATAGTATACTGAACTTATTTCACTTCATAGACACTAACTGGGTAGCTCTGAAGATACCAAGAAGGTTGTTAACACCCTTCTGAAACTTAGCTTCAGACTGATCTTCCCGCAGCGTTTCCTTTTGATGATAAGCAAGAAAGTCTGTGATCCTATTCTTGAAAAAGTGAATTTCAAAGGGTAGAAGTCTGGCACTTGTGATTCTAAATTCCTTTGGCCATGTCCCTTGCCACGTGTGAGGATAAAACTGGATGCATACAGCTGGACTAAGTGGCTAAAAAACTTGAAACTGGATTTTGCCTCCCAAGTAACTTTTATGCAGTTGAAAATTCTGAAGTTGTATTGTGCATCAGATGTAGTCTAATGTAGTATAGAAATCATGTTTTTCTACCTTTGGTGCAAAAGCTGCTTATTGAGTCTGGGCAGTGCTTAAATTATAAGCTAATGTTGTTTCATTTATCAGAAATGGCAATAAATGGGTCAACTGGAAATTAAAACAGTTGGGGTCATATGTCTGTCACTTACTGTGGAAGAGACAGATTAAGGCCTGAACCAAGCAGAATTATAGTTCCATCTTATCTGTACCAAGTATTTTTCCAATGCTAAATGTTATTTCTAGAACAGATATTGTCTTCCTTTGTCTTCCCTAAGCTCAGTAAGTATAAATTCTCTCCCTTGCCTGTATTTTTTTTATGGAAAGGCCAGTTATATCAACTCTCTCAGCTGCATGGACAAAGAAGGTACAAAAAGTAAGCATTGCAAACGGGTTGGATCATCTGATTCAGCTTAGTGCAATGCATGCTGCTGCTTATCTTCTGTATCTTGTCTTTCCTTGGGGTCACACAAGTCATTTATTCTGACCAAGGAGACAGATAACATCGGACACTGCCTTTGGCAGTGGTGGTGAGCGCATGAGGCACAACTGCATCAACTGGGAGTGTATTGTTATCTTGGGTTTAGCCTGCTAAAGAGTTGGGAGACAGGCTGTGAAGTACCAGGGGTGTTTCACTGTACTGTCTTTACTCTCACTCTTATTTTGTTAGTGGGGTAGTTTCATTGGATCTTGACTACTTAACAAGTGATACTTATTGCAATAAACCATGTAAGCTCATCAGTCCGAACCTCAGATCATCAATTCATAGCCAGTATCTGTTTTTAATCTGTAAGTGGTGCTGTCCTTTAAAATCCTCACCCTATGTTTTCCCCTGCTTTGAAGTATATTAGTTACTATGGAAACAACATCAGTGTTATGAGCTTCTAAATCTTGAATACATTTGAGTTGTCTTGTTTTCTTTCCTCTTGTGTATGAATGCAGTTGCAGTTCTTTTCCTCCCACACTACATCTGCAGCTTGTTTCAGAAAGTGATGCTGAGCAAACTTCACCGCTATGTCCTTAAAGTTAAATGCTAGGAGATTGTAGTATCTGAACATAATATTGGAGATTCTGATACTACATTTCATGTTTCTGCTGATCTGAATCTGATTCTGTTTGGAGAAATCAAAGATCTAAGTCTTTGTGCCAGAGAGGAATAAATACCGATATTAATTGAAAAGCAAAAACTTGGTCAATTGTTTTTTGTTGTATCACAGAATGGTTGAGGTTGGAAGGGACCTCTGGAGAGCTCAGGCAGGGCCACCTAGAGCCAATTGTCCAGGATAATGTCCAGAAGGTTTTTGAATATCGCCTGTCACAGAGATGCCACAACCTCTCTGTGGCAGTGCTGTCACCCTCACATTAAAAAAGCGTTTTCTGACAGACTCCCATGTTTCAGTTTGTGCCTGTTTCTCTGGTCTGTCACTGGGCACCACTGGAAGTAACCTGTCTCGGTTGTCTTTACTTCTTCCCTTCAGGTATGTGTACACTTCGATGAGATTTCTCCCCCGCGCCCCCCCCTGCTGGCCCCTGAAATTTCTCTGGGCTAAACAGTCCCAGATCTCTCAGCTGTCCCTTGTAGGAGAGATGCTACAGTCCCTTAGAGCCCCTTCACTGGACTCTCTGGTATGTCAGTGTCCCTCTTGTACAGGGAAGCCCAGAACTGGACACAGTACTGCAGCACTGCAGGTGTGGCCTCACCAGCACTGCACAGAGGGGAGGGATCACATTGCTGTTTAAATGTTTCAGCTTTCCGCTCTTTAGTGCTAAGTCTAGTTTGAGTTTCTATGATAAATAATCTCCTTAAATGTTAAGTGGGGTACTTGATGGAAAACTGGCAGCAGACTTTTTAAAATAATCCTGTTTCATAACTTCATACATACTGCTTTAACACTGTTCAAGACCAAAAATTAAGACAGAGTTGAAAAATCACATAAGGAGAAAAAGGAAATGAATGTTAAGTTCAAGAAGCCCAATCATGGCTAAAGCTAGAAGGCAATTGGAATCTAGATGTCTTGTCACAAAAAGTTGATTTACTTCCTAGGATAAAAGGTTTATTTGGCAGGTAATTGCTGAAGTTCCTAATGTGTTATGTTACAGTCTAAAGAAAATAAGCAAGCTAACAAAAAAGCACGAACTGTTAAACACTAAGCAGAGGTAGATGCTGCTGTTATTTGTTTAAGCAGTCCTGGAATGCTTTGGCATTGTTTCACTTCCTAGCACAAAAGAAGAAATGACCTCTTCATGAAAAGAATGCTGTGGATAAGCTGGTTGGTACCTTATCAACATTGCTATTGTAGTTACGCCAACCAGACATGTTAGTGTGACTTAGACATACTCTGTTATGGTATTTATACTTTGTCAGAGGTGTTCTGAGATTGATTTGTGACCTCATCTGGCATAGAGAGGTGCCGGCAAGTTCTCAGAATTGATAAAATGTGAGCCTACTTTACAAGGAGTTTATTTAAAACTTCCTGCCTTCAAAGAACTTCGGAAAACATGATGGTTTACTAGCTTTATCATACCTATTTGGTACTGATGCTCTTACTTATCTGTTCTTCCCAAATCTTGCTGCTTTTAACAAATGATGGTCTGAAGTATCACAGCTGATGGTGTTTCTTTCAGATGCTTTTGAGCTTAGGTTTTGAATAGTTACTTTTCCAGGAGGACTCTAGGAGAGCAAAATCCTGCATGCAAGGTGTACGAATTCTAATCTGTAAGGAAGGGCAAGCTTTTAAATGTACTCCGGTTAGCTCTGAGGAGTGTCAGAGGCAGATAGGAATAGCCCAACAAGCTTTCTACCACTTAATAAGCCAATCTAATCAGGCAAGAGCAACTTTGAGTTTGAGAGCCACAAGTATGGTTGTGTGTCTAGGGAAGTGCTCTCTATTTTTAGTCAGCTGGTTATCATCTGGCTCTCAGCATCATGCAATTTTGAAAGTATGGGGTGGGGGAGTTGGAAAGATCAGTTGGGGATGATTTTGTTACTTAATTTCTTTGATTTTTCTATGCCATGTTGAACAAAATTAGTTTGGTCAGAGGCACATTAAGAAACAGACTTGTAGTTTGTTGGGTGGTAGTGCATAGGGTAGAAAAATACAAAAACATGCAGGTGGCTGAAAGAGATTGAGACTGTAGGAAAAAAGGAACGCAGATACTGACAAATGGATCTTTAAAAAAAAACACACCCAAATTATTAGCAATGGCTCACCTATCCCTATATATTTCAAGTTGCATGGAAATAGAGTGGTTTGAATTGATTCTTGTTGGTTTGGGCCTTTGTTCCAAGCAGGACTGATATAGGATTCATGTGCTATTTTCTGTTAAAACTGGACATTTAAGCACCCATTTTTGGGTCAGCATCATATATATCATGTCTTCATGAGCTTAATTTCACAGAAATACTGTCCTAAAGATCTGAAAATGGAACACTCATGCATACTACAGTTCACATGAATTCATGTCTGCTCAGTATATCATAAAATTCGAGATGTTTTCTTGAGATAAGTGATAACAAAGTATAAAGGTGTTATAAAACATGATATGTTAATGAATCCGATTGGTAACCAAGCAAGTAGAAAAGGAAAATAAGTGTCTCTCTGTTTCAGGCTCTTTTCATCTTTACTTAAAATGGAGCTAAAATTAATTTGAAACTGTAGCTTAATATAATTTTAGGAAACTTTCATATTTAAGATTAGGCAGTGATACCTTCATTATTGCTTTTTTACTAAATTATATCAGAAAGTAAATTACTAAATATGTGATGTGAAACTGTGGAAATTGCTCCAGGAATTCAGTAGCATCTTTACCACTGCTGTAAAACATGAGGGATCTAGTCTTATTAGGTTAAGGCACTTTCATCTCTAATTACAAAAAAGCTTCAGGGTTTCCTTTAAAAAATTTTAAATATTTGCTTTTAAGAAAGTCAGAGTTACTTTTCTCATCTTTTCTATCCCATTTTATGGCTGTATTACTTTCGATGAGTAACATGTCTCAAAAGGCAACTCTGAAAAAAGGAATATATACTTCCTGTGATAAAACTTTCCCAAATACACCTTTAAAAACATTTCTGAAATGCTTCCGTGATTGTTCTTTAGATGCATGCATCATCTTAAATTCTTAAATCAACTCATTGTTCTATACAATCTACATAGAGCTCTCTGTCAGCATCTTTGCCAAGTATCTGATTGAATCCACAGTACAGAAAATTGATCAGAGTTGTTGGTGAGAACCTGAAAATAAAAAGCCGATAGCTGGAGTTGTGTTCAGTAGCTGGAGTAGCTACAAACAAGTTTGACGCTGGATAAAATTAACTCTCTATGTTTGAATTCCAGTTCACTCTTCTGCAGGTTATGTCTCGGGTATTTAGGAATAGTGATGTCTTGGGAATCAGATATCAGGGTTTTTTTTCCCAGGCTTGTGCTCATCTGGGACCTTGGGAAAATTATGTTAACTAGTCTATGCTTCAGTCTACTCACCTACAGATATGCACTCTGTTTACCTACTGCTTCCCATTTAAACAGGTTGACCAACCAATATGAAAAAAAAAATTTTTAAATTTGAGACTTTATAGTGTTATTTTATTGATGCTTTCTTTCTGATTAGAGCAGTCCAATCTGCCTTCATAGTAGAGCCTTTTTCATTTAAATATATCATCAAGTGATTACAGAAATGGAATGAGGAACAGAAAGATCTTTAATTAGTAATGATATTCAGGATGGCTGAACAGTAGGTGTTATCCTATTTGTATAGTCAAATATATCTAGGAACAATTACAACACTGCAGGAAATAAAATGCTGATTTTACTATAGTAATTTCTTTTTAACTAGGATCTGGTCTTTTGGCATCCATGGACAGGCAATGTCAATATCTTTTACTATTTGTTATTGTTCATGCTTTTAAAACAGTTTTAGAATGCAAATTTATTTTTCATAGAACAATTTTAATGAAACATGCAAATAAGTTCTTGAGCTGATTGAAGAAGTCATGAGATTGAAACGTTGCTTTAATGGAGGTAGACGGTTTATATTCTGTGGAGCTGGTTTGAGACAGCTGGAAACTGATTTGAAGGCAAACATTTTTTGAATGGCTAAATAACAATGATACAGTATCTATCTGTAGATAAGGCTGAGAATAATGCTTGTTACTTCTGCCTCAAAACTGAAGATGGTTAGCAATGCTCTGGTGAAGGATGGGTGAATACTAGTTTTCTTTCAGCTCTGATGGTTTTTGATGTGAGCAACTGCCCTCCAGGTACTACAGTGAGATCAGGAAACTCATTTGAATTAATGTGGGAGTAGGATTTGAGCAAAGATACCAAATGATGTGTTCTATTTTCAGCTCTGTTCTAACACAGCAGGCAAGCGGTTATCTTTAGGCACTTAAATACTCATTGTAGGGTCAGCATGACTCTATGCCTTGCACTTAAATTTTTATATAAGAGGAGTAGGATAGCAGCCACCATTTCAGCGGCCTGATTCTGGACCTTCCCTATAGACACGCAGACATGCCAATGTAACTGAGCCTTGGGGGCCTATCAGAGGTTGTTCAGTCTCTGGCAGCTGCACCGTGGGTCCAGTTCCCATCCTTGATGTCATGATTTCAGCAGGCTTTGCCAGCAGAAGTTTTACGGCTGTGCAGAGCATGCAGCAGAAACTGTTTCTAGGACTTCTGTGGAGCTTTTAGGGAATCTCAGGTTAAGTTCTCGCATTTTGTGCTTTAATTGTTTGCTGAATTGGAACCATAATCTGCACTTGGATTAAGCATTTTCTAATTTCTACCTAATTGCTTATGTCACTGAAGAGAAGGAAAGGTGGTATGTCCGTGTGTATTGTTAGGTCCTACGTGCATACCTCAGGCAAAAGCTCCATCACTCTTAACTGGATGGAAGTGTGCCTGCATCGTAAGCATAGTTCTAGATCTCTAAGGATGGCATTACGAATTTGTAGTCTTCAGACAACCAACAACAAAAAAACCAACCCCAAACTTCAAGAACATTTTAATGAAAATACTGCACTTCCACTGTGTGTTAAGATAGCTGTATATGTATAGATATATGGACAAACATCTTGAAACCTTTCCAACCTCTAACCTATTGTTTAAAAACTCTTGACCTCTACTTTTTCAAAAGCTGAGGTTTTAGCCTGTCTGTAGAGAGTATTATGACAGTATCCATAGCAGGTAAATGCAATAAAGTGATAGAAAACCTGCTTATATCTTCACTTACTGAAGAAGGTTGGGGGTTTTGGGTTGGGGTGGATTTTTTGGAGTCTGTGACTGCATCAATGTATTAAGAAGCAGGGGACTGGATGTGCTGTCTGTTTCATGTTGCTTATTAACAAAAAAGTTAGTGAATTAATCATGGAGAAATGGTATTCTTGTAATGCAGACTGGGTTTGTTTTAATACTTAGTGTGTAAATAATTACTTCAGTAGTTTAATATTTTCCAGCCAGAAGCTGCAGAATCAGGTTGCCAAATCAGCAGACAACCTTTTTTGATCAAAAAGTGCTGTTGGACAGCAATCATGGTGCAGAAAGTATGCATTTGAGTCGCAGAAGCTGGGGGTGCTTTTGCCCAATGCTAGCACAGACTCTTAGCCCCAACTGCATGCAGGCAGAGAGATGTGGGCATCCATCTAGCCTTTTAAAGAAGACTAAGAGAAGAAGAAACAAGACTGAATTAGTGTTACTGTTGAAACACCTATTTAAATGTACTGGAATGTTTCAGCTCTGACACTCAAATCTAAACAGAATTTACCTACTTTGTTTTCTGTTGAGGCCCCCCCAGCCACTTTCCTCTTGTAATACTTTCAGAGAAACTAGTGCTTACACGAGGGAAGAAGGGTAAAGATGCTGAAGGAAGAAATGCGTAAAATCCACCGCAGTGGACCTCAGTTCTCTGCCTGGGGCACCACTGAGACACCGCTGCCCTTGGACCCTGAGTGCAGAAATTCCACTTGGGGTGGTGGAGCAGCAGAGCTTTGTAAGCTGTGCTCAGACGTGAAAAACCTGCTGTAGCCCTAGAAAAGTGTGACACTGAAGAAGGAAGTGCCATGATTTGTTATTATGTACTAAGCCACACCCTGTTAATGACCACAAAGGGATGGAAAAGTCTTCCTCAAACAAAAACTCAGATTTTGGGTTTTTTGTGCGTGTATGAAACGCAGCATGCTCAGATATATTTAATGTTTCTAAATGATTTGCAAAGAACTTTAGTTTGCAGAGTGCCGCATGTGCTTTCTGGCTTTTATTTCCGACTCCTCAGGCGGTTGAGATGATGAGAACAGCTCTTGAGGAGTGGGAATTTTCATAAGCAGTTTCAAATTGTTCACAAATGTCTCTTCTTCCTACTCCTAATTGAAATGAAAAAAAATGTGTTATTCCAGGTAGAGTGAAATTGGTTTACATGGTGACCGCAATATACGGTCTTGGAAACTCACCTAATAAACAGTGGCCTTAAACACATTTCTTGATCTTAATGGGTTAATAAGCACTGGGAGTAATTATAATAATGTCAGGGGTTAGCTTTCTGTGAACGAGCGGGGGTTTGGGATTTATTGTGGGGGAAAAACTACCTGACCGTTGTGCGATGGCTATCCCCGTTCCCTAAACGAAGGTGACTTACTCCGGGTGCTTACGCTGTTCCCTGTCGAATTATTTTTACGCTGCCGCGCCTCTTCCTACGGTCACTTGCAGCCTGGCGGCCTGGGTGGCTCGCAGCGGGCACTCGTCGCTGCCGCGGCCTGGTAGCCGTG
>NW_009260268.1:4746885-4765103 GCF_000687185.1 Egretta garzetta | reverse complement strand
GTCAGGCGGCGGGGCGGCGTTTTGTCTTGTAAAGGCGAGGCTCCTCTGCAGCGTTATCTCGGCGGCTCGCTAGCTGCTCCGAGGGAAAGCCGGCGATCCAGGCAGGAGAAGGGTGTTGTCCTTCCTCCCCTTCGCCTGCGGGGAAGGGGCGCCCCCGGCAAAGCAGGTGCCGGTCCGGCTGGGCTCCGTGCTGCGCGCCGGGCGGAAGGGAGCCCCTCCTCGGCCTTACCTGCTGCTTACCAGCAGGTCGCCTTAGGAGCTCTTGCCCCTGGACTCTTCCACAAAAGGAAGCTGCTGTGCACCTCGGCTTGCGTGAGAGAGGTACGCCTATTGCACGGACTGTCTCGCTTTTGTAAAATGAGACTGAGCGAAACTTCATGCGGGAAATAAGCGGCTCTGGGCGCCTCTGCGGCTAGAGGGTGACTTGGGTCACTGCCTTCTTTAGAGCGGCCGCTGAATTAATCGATCCGATTGCGTTTTTGTTAAACATTTCAGCGTCATGTTCCATATGGCTGCAGGTTCAGAAGGATGTTTCCAGTAGCTGATAAAAATTTTATGCTTGCATTTGCTAATAAAAGGAAAGGATTTTTTTTTTGGTTTTGTTTTTCATTGTGCTTTTTACTGTCAGGATAGCGTGGGTGAAATAAAACGTTACAGAACTTGCAGGCATATTTGAAAAGCCTTACATCATCGAGTTCATCGCTAGCAGGATTCATGCATTGTGTTCAGCCTCAATGTAACTAGATTTAAATTGTCCAACCGCTGCTGTGCAGTATGTAGGTCATAATAAAAAGCAGCTTTTTCACTAGCTTTCAATGGACTGCATGCCCCAGTGCTGTGGTTGATTGGTTTTGTGGTACTTGTACTGTTAAGAGTAGTGGTGTTACAGCCAGCTCACACCTCCTTTTCAAAGATATCGCACATACCGTGCTAGACGGAGCACAACACACCCATTGTGTCCCTCCGTTTGGCGTTCAATAAAAGGAAGGAAACCAGCACTCCACATGGAGCACAAGCACATTAATAGCACAGGACTGTTAAACTTTTAATAGTGATTCTGAGATAGGCTAGAGAAGGTAGAGAAAATAAAACCACGAAGACAAATGTAAGGGAATAATTGAAATAGGAGAGGTCTTCTAATTGGGACTACATGTTAATGCTGTAGATTTTCGGTGCAAAATGAATTCTTCTGAATAGTTATTAATCAAAACACATCTGCTTTAGAGATAAAAACTGTAGTTAGACATAGGTTGATAAAACCACAATCCCTCAGTACAGATAATGCTTATATTAAAAGTAGCGTTTTATGAACCACTAACTGCATTCTCACCGAGTAGTGCAATTTCTGAATTAGCTAATGCTGAAATGCATTAAATCATTCTGACAACTGAACCAAACATTCTGATTCACCGTGCATCTATAGAAAATGAAATTATTTTCATACTCTTATTTAATAATTATGTGGGTTTAAATCACACTGAGATGAGCCGTTTGTTTGGACAGTTGAGTGGGCATGAAATCAAGAATTTGAGGTCTGGTATCCTTATAGTTAAATTAGTAACCAGTGCTCTGTAATTAGGAGCCAAATTCCAGTGTGTTATTTCTGTATACATATCCTACAAAGATATTTGGACAAGCATGTTCAACTATCCCCTAAATGAGACATTGCGTTTGGAAACAGCAATATATAAATGGATTGCTGTTTCACATTTTCTCCATTAGAAAAGCTCCATCTTCCTTGGATCGTTCCAGGATTTTGTTGCTCGGTGAATCACACCCCAACTTCTTTTTCTATACCTCTGTGTAGGGGTCACACAGTAAGTTGTTTAGAAACTGCTTTCATCTGTGTTCTATAAAGCGGAATGTGCATTTACAGTGCAGTGCATTAATATTTATGATTGGAGCCTGTAATTATGATGAAAATTATAAACAAGCAGAGGTGGTATTTCCTTTAAGGTATCTGTAAGCCTTTATCAAAGAGATCGAGAGCTTTTTGTTACAACAGTAAGAAATACGGATATAGCAGTATGCAAAGAAGAGAACAATCTTGCAGTTCAAGGTGGACATAATCTCACTATGAAGAATTTACAGTGTAAGAAAACAAGTGAAGACTAGCTCTGACTAATCACTGAACAGTGTGTACCTATTAGGTGCTGATAGGTGCATCTTATTAGTCTCTATTATTTAAAGCAATATTCTGTACTCTCTCCATTCTGCTCCCTTTGTCTTTTTTCTCATATCAATTCCCAGCTCCCCTGCTTCCTTACTGTTCCTTTGGCAACATCTGATCCCCTCAGAGCTATTTGTAAATCAAATCGGTGACTGTCAGTAATGGCCATGGAGGTGCTGCAATAGAGTCTGGTGTAGAGGAAGAATTTAAATGAGTTAGAGGTAAGAAGCGGCAACTAAATAAAGAGCATATCCAGTATGAACTAATTCCACATGATGTAAGGTATAAAGGCATAAAATTGGGTCACTGATGTAGAAATCAAATGGGCATGGAGGGAGAGGGACATTTTTCAGCTCATGGTGAACCAAAGTGTACTTACAAACAGAAGGTTTGCAAGGAGACCTCGACAATAATATGACCCAAGACAAATTGAGTATTTTTGCTTTGGAAAGGGTGACATCAAGTTCCAGCTGAAGTCTAGAAGTTTTTCAGGTTTCAGTGGAGCCACAGTTTCTATCCAAGAGATGATTATACACAATTTGAAAGCGTGTAGGTTATGCAAAATCAGGCTCTCTGTTGGTCAGCAGTGACACGTAAAGAACATCAGTTGTCATGCTTTAACATTGCAGTCACTTCAAACTTTTTTTTTAGATGGGTAACCTTTGAAAGTGACTCTGGGCCCACGTGTTGTGCTCATAAACAGGATACCAACAAAGCAAAAGCAGGCAGGTGAATCCTAGAACACAGTATCATAGTAGCAGGTACAAGTAGTAATAGAAATGAGAGAACAGGATGACCAAAGAAGGTAGAATCGAGTGGTGTAATAGGTTTTTTTGTACATTGTTTAAAGTAATCAGCTTTGAGTAAATAGTGATAAGCATCAAATAACCATACGGTCTGTGGAGCACAATAACCTTATGAGAGAGCTAGTGTGGGAATGTGTTATCTATCCTCAGCCTGTGGGCTACTCTCCATATACTTCCATATATGACCAAACTGTGAGTAACAAGACAGATGGCATGTGCCCAGCAAACACACTCAGATATCAAATTAGGGTACATTGTATAATGTTACACTGGGGGACAGCTGGATGTCACTTCTGTAGCAGAAGCATCAGGTATTGAATATAATACACCATTGATGAGGTTGCATCTGGAGAAAACTGCATCAGATGTGACCTTGGAACAGTATTTCTGCTCCAGTGAGGCTGTCCACACAAACATGGAAATAAAAGTTGACAATTCCTGCTTGTTTGTAAACTAGAATTTTACAAATGTATACTTTGGTATTGTGTCCTGTTACTCCAATATTGATCCTTTTCCCATGTTATTATTTCAGTATTGCATTACGTATGTTACTCATTGTCAGTTTGTATTTTCTTTCTTTGCTGTTAGATGTAGTGTTAGCTTCCTATTTGAGAGATGACTGTACCGTACGTATTCTGTCTGTGTTCATTTTTCTTCAAATAGTGTGGCATCTTTTCATGAAAGTGTTTTACTAAAAGTTGACCTTTCTGAAATTATGAAGCTTCTTAACTTTATAGGGCTAAAACAAAAGCTAAAAAGACTTCGAAAGGCACTGATGTAATGGAAAGCTTCATGTATGGGAGGGAGAAGGGAGAGAAGTAAATACTTAAAAGAGCAGCATGTATCTTTGAGTAAAGGCATGCTGGATGACACATTCTAGATCTACTCCTGCTTTTGGGTTTTTTTGAAGCATGGAATGTGTTTTTCTGTTCGGATCTATTGTTCCATAACAGTGATACATCATAGCTGATGCTTCTGTAAAGCAGGAAATTCCAAAGATTGAGCCTTTTTTTTCTGTTATTTCTAACTTCTTGCCCTAAATAGATTGATTGTTTTGATCTTTCTGTACTGAATAAAGATAGTGTTCTGATTTATCCACCCTTAAAAACCTCACCAACCACCATCAGGGGGTTGAGTAGCACAGATGTGGTTCTGTGTTCTTAAGTAACCTGACTAACATAGTACACTTTTTTTTTTTTTTTAAAGAGTTGATGCTTAAGATCCCAAGCCTCAAAGGATGGCGGAAAAAAAATACGATGGCAGGAAAAGCTACCCTTCTCCTTCTCAATGTTTACTACGACCTTACTAAACAGTGAACTTTTTCATTAGTCTTTTCAGAAGACAGCTGTTAAATAATGCTGAAGCATAGCATAATGAAAGCTTTACTTATTTTGGGGGCACTTATCTTGCATTATATGTACGAGTATTAAAGCAGTGTACAACTGAACAGTTTGACGGGTAACTAAAGCTATCCCTAGTTTAGCAGCAGTTACCTATTAGCTAAATTTGTCCACAAGCATAGTGGTTTTACTCTTTGGCTTCTTCAGGACCCAAAAGAAAGGCCAAGGGATGCATGAGGAAACCCAAAGGAAATGGAATCAGTAACTGCAGTTCTCATAGCTGAAAATCAAATTCATCAAGGCTTATAAAAACAGTAAAATGTGTTGATTTCTAAAGGCTGCATTTGTTTACAGCATCAACAGTTATGCTAATAGGAAATCAGTAGTTGTGACTGAAGGTCAAAAAAGGTATAAGGGTCTCTGTGGTTTTTCAAACAGTTTAAAAACCATGGCTGAGGCTCCTTACTGATTTTTTTTTTTTTTTTTTTTTTTTTTTTTTTTGAGCAGTGTCAATAGGTGACATCCCAGTTCAACTGCAGCAAGACTGAAGGGTAGTTGTAATGCTCCCTAAGAGGCTTAGGGTTGGATAGTGTTGCCCATCATGAGAAGGGGTAGGGACTGTGTCAAGAGCAGTACAGCCGTAGAGTATTCTTTTCAGCACATTGCCGTGTTGTCTGAGGACTCATTAACAGTAGCCTTGAATGTAAAGCTTCATCACCGTAGTGCACCTTGAGTGTTATCATGCTTAATAAAGCCATGTATTTCTCAGTGAGATAGGCACAAGTGTGCGAAGCCACAGAAAGCACAGGGTGCAAAAAGGCATAGGTATTACTTAAACAACATGTCAATAGTAAGTGATGAAGGTGCAGAGGATGCAATGAGTTATCCTGTGTCAACAAATTGTAAATATTTGTACCTGAGGTAAGAATTTGAAAGACAAATTAGCTAATTATAGAAATCTGATGGATGTTCTTGATGAAATATAGTGACCTGTCTCTAGATTTAGCAATAAGGAATACTAACAAAAGAACAGAAATAGGGATTTCTGAAATGTAAATTGTAGAAGAGATATTAGTAATAGAGTTTATGATATATAGAAAAGTCAGAATGAAAGTAGAGTGGTCAGATTTATATTTTTACTATAATTAATGAGATTAGGTGCAGAAGCAGAGTAGGCTATTGCACAAAACCTGTAAAAGTACAAATTTCAATTTTTAAAAGTTAGGATTAAGACTGCTTTTGGTCTTTTGATTGGAATAAAATCTAAATATAAATAAAACATCTCATGGTTGTTCACAGCTAATCTCGTAAACTGTCCTGAGTCTGACTAGAACAAGGATGTCCAGTAGGACTGACTTTCTAAAAGCTAAATCTTTACCAAAGTTTAGTTTTAGCGAATGAGAGGGAGGAGGCTGTCCATAATTCAGATATCTGGATCAATTTTGATATCTGAAAAATACATGAACTAGAAGTTACACACATTACTACAGAGGTCTCTGTGCATACAAACTGTATTTTCATTATTTGAAGTGACCACAAGGGAAAAGTAGTGATTTAGGGCAAGAGAACAAAGTGTGGGGTATACAGTTAAATTGGATGCTTGAATGTTGTCTGTCTTTGAATGTTGTCTGTCTTTGAATGTTGTCTGTCTTTGAATGTTGTCTGTCTTTGAATGTTCATTTTCTCTTAATATAAAAAATTAGACACGATTATAAACCAAAAAATATTTCCTTTTTTGTAAACATAAACATAATCTGAAATCAAGATGTTGGCACAGAGTTTTCAAGTGCATAATGACATTTGTAAGGTACTAAATGCCTCTTTCTCACTGACTTTCATGAGAATTTGAGAACCTCAAATTCTCTATTCTGTTACACAGATACTGAGAGCTTTTGTAGTTCCTTGATAAATAAGGATGAATAAATAATTGGTATGAGGTGATTACTGATTGGTGAGAATTACAAAGAATTGTATTTTAGGAAGGTTATTTAATAAATCTCTAGCACAGGATGTTTTGCACCCTCCAGTGAAGCAGCCACTATGGGCCATCATAAGGGATGGGTTAATGGATTAAATAGCCCCAGCTTTATCTTATGTTTCAGATGCTGTTTTCAAACATCATGAGACATATTTGGAAGTTTTGAATTTCAAAAATACTGTAGCTTTTGAGGCAATTCTAAACTCTAGTGATTGGCCTAGATGAAGTATATAATTAATAATTCCTTTTTGAGCATAGAGGTCACACTACTGACTTCTGTGTTTTGTGCTTTACACTTGTTAAAATCTTAAGCAGCTATTGTCTGTTTAGGCATCAGCCCTGTATTTTTTTCCTACTAATAGGAAGGATTTTAGAGACAAGCAAGCAGTAGCAACCCAAACAGTGTGTATCATTTAAGTCATATATTGATCATGTACATCACACTGTTCCTTCTAGCTAGTTATGCATTTTACACATTTTAATAAGCAAATTCTGATAGAAGCCAGCAGTTGCTAGCACAATTTTTATTTAGTTTCATTTCTAATGAATTTCTAATGAGCAGGGAACTCTTAAGCAGTGACATTCTCCCAGATAATCAAATTCGTGGTAATTGCACTGTTTTTCTTTTGGAGAAATCTGTGTTAAGAGTATCAAGGAAATAATAATTTCAGTGTGACTGATGCAATCAAATGGTTCGCTCTGAGTAAGTAAAATATAAAAGAGGCTAATCAAATGAAGTGCTACTGTATGAGAGCTAAGTGAGACGCTGACAGGTTTGACAGTAGAATAAAGATCAAACCAAAGACTTTGTTTTGACATACATGCAGATGATCAGGCAAATTCAAGTCTTTTAACAGACCTCTTCTATAAGGGTCACTTTACAGATACGAATCACGTAATCTGAGCCTTGCAGATTATCATTCTACTTTTAAACAAGTACAGGAGAGAGGTTTTTAATTCCTTATTTGCATAGCTGTAGATTTACACGTTCATATGCTTTTGCCAGTGGCATTTGATTCACAGATGACTGATTTATGGTCTTGAGCAAAGGCCAGATTCAGGGCACGCTTTATTGTCAGGACTGCAAACTCTACAAAAAATTGTTGGAAAGTCTGCATCTGTTCTAGTTAACACATAGTATAGCAAAGCATTAGGAGGATGCCTTCCAGCTTGAGGCAATAGTTTTCTTATGAGCAAGGCAAAAATAATTGCAGAGATGTTATGCTAAATTAATCCAGGTGTAAATTTGTTTACATTTTGTGATATTTAGTGGTGTAATTATCTTAAACATAATTCTGTAAAATCAGTCACTGCTTAGCTAAAAACTACAAATGAAAATAAACATGTCAGTATGAACAAGAGCTACAAAAAGTACAACAGCAAACAGGTGTTACGCTATTTCTATGTAGATGCACTCCACTTTCAGTTCTGGCATTCACTCTGCATCATTAGCCATCAGAAGAGAAAGCAGATGAATTATTTCCTAATGAATGGATAAAAAAACTGTCATCTGAGTTGCTATTTGAAAGGAAACTCTTGTGTCTAATTAATTGATTCTATCAATATTAGATCATCACCATGCAAAGAAAGGATTGCAAAGTACTTGATTGCAAAGGTAAACTGAAGAGCAGGTGGCTTTGACCACTGCTTGACCGTGATACCAGTGGTTTCCTGATTTCCTGTAGCAGAAATGAAAATTTAAAAGGAGTTTGAGGAACAAGCAAATAGTAGCTTTGTAGATAAACTTGGGAAATTTTCTTATGATAAAAGGCTACTCCTTGTGAATGGACGAAATGTATGTGGGAAATCTGAGCAGATATTGTCCAAAGTTGTGGTGAGAGTTTTGGGAGGTGCAAGAGGAGACAGGAAGAGAATTATGAAAGTGCTTGAAAGGGAAGAGGAAAAAGATACAGTTGCTACAGTGAGAAGACAAGGAGCCAGTTGCATGTGCCTGCTGTTCTGGGGCAGGGACAGGTGCCATGGCTTCAAAGTGAAAAAATAGACACTAGACTGTTCTCATAGGTGTGAATTTTGCATAGATCAGAAATCATTACCTAAAGCCACAGGCCCAGATACTGTAGTTAAATTGTGTGATGACAGAGGCCTACACAATAGCATTCCTGATGAGGACCAAAAAAAAAAAAAAAAAAATCAAGCTTCAAAACTGCTATGGCAAAATCAGTCCTCTCAGAAAAAGCTACAACATACTGCTTAGGAGAGCAAAGGGGAAGCAGGTGTGAGATAAAATGAGCCAGGTCCTTGAGGAATTCACATGCTTGAGTGCCTTTTGTGTTTTTTTTTTTTTAAAAAGTAATTAGATTTGCATTTCAGTCACATTTCTAACCTATACACAGTGTGCCAGCGTACCATACCCACAGCTTTTTTTTGTTACTGTTTTTTAGTCTTCATATGTTCACTTAAGAATTCTAATCCCAATTTGCAGATTTGAAAACAAATTGAGCCCCTTCTCTGGTTTTATTCTTCATGTTGCATTTTATTCATGGGTGACCCAAATGGTCAAGTTTTGGCTGTTCATAAGCACTTCAGATGAAGCATTAGAAGTTTGGTCTGTGTTTTTCAAACAGATAGTTATGTGAATATCCATTACAGAACTGGGATTCTCTCTAGCTGTCCTCCACCAGCAATGACATCATGCGATTCTGAGGATAGGAGTCAAGCAGTAGGTAGGTTGGAGGCAAGTGTAACACTTCATAAAAGAAGTTGCCATGGTGCTCAGTTGAGCTGGCCATTGTAAAAGAGGAAGCTTGATTTTCTGAATCTGGTCAGTACCCCAAACCATCTGTGAGACAGCTGTTTACACTCTAAGCTATCTGCTCCTTCTGCTATGCCCATATATTCACTAACAATTCTCTGTTCTAATTCCTGTCTGTTGTGTTTGTACCAAATTAGTATAACTGGGGCAAATTTTGTTAGAATGCTAGTGGGGTATCTTGTGTGTTTTGCTTTATATACACCTGTGTATTAGGACTGCAAATTCTTTATCAAAGGTGTCAATTTCTTAGAGTGTGTACTTGGTTTTCAAATCATCAGCTGAGCTGGAAGTTTGAAGGTGGCTTCAGTTCAAAGGTAGCTTAAAATAATATTTATATTGCAAGCTTTCTTGTATGTAGTCCTCTCAGAAATCTCTGTAACTCTACTGTCATCTTCAGTATTATATACATTTTAGTTAGACTGCTACGGACTTTATCTTTCAGTATGTGTAGGAACAGCTTTTCTTTATGTTCACTTAAAAGTGTGTTTTTCCGAGCTAATTGCAGATAATGCTGTGAAAGTTTCACATTCAATACCTGAAATTGTAAAAATGTTCTAATAATTTGTGTAGATTAAATCTTCTTGGAAGGAGCTGCTCCTTTTGTTACTGAACTTATTTTCTCTAGGGTTGACATGTGGATAGTTTTTACTGAGGACTTTGTTAAAGAGCTAAAAGGATTTTTAGCTCTTCAGTGCCCAAAAGCAAATAATTTTGTTAATAAACTTTTGTAGGGATAAGTTTGGAGCTATACTCTGAGGCTTCTACCCCCTTTTGGTGGGTACAGTATACAATTGTAAAATTTGTACCCTTAGAGTTGCAAAACTGTGAAATCTAATTTCTTGTTTCTCATAAATCTAAATTAGTATCTCCTGCTGCAAGTGCTGAAATTAAGATTCAAGTTTAGGCTTGTAAGAATCTAGTCTGAATAAGACTCTTAAGAGCAAGGTCATGACTTCAAGGTAGTTGTTCTTCCGTGACTTACCTCAAACCTGGGTGTATATAGCAGTCTTTCCAAAGACACATTCTAAACAAGGAACTTAAAATTGATTTAAATGTTTGTTTGAAGAGGGTGGAGATAAGTTTAGCAAAATGAAGCTTACAAATGAAATTTTTATAGACTGTGGCATTTTCAGAAGCTCTTGTTGGTCTGTATTCTCCCCTTAAAGGCAATGATAGGAGTCCTCCCTGAATTATTCAAAAAATAGTTACAGGAATCTTTGTGTGCTTTTAAAATGCACTAAAAAGGCCTTAGTATCCAGCTTTTTACTATTCTAGTTTTAGTTTCAGCCCAAAATGCCTAGTAAATGCCTTTTGGAGAATCCTGGAAAGATTTAAATAAAAGATGAAAAAGTGTGTTGCACTTGTGTTTATTTCTGTCACTTGAAATAAAGATTTTTTTTATTTATTTTTTTTTAAATTCACATGGACATCTAAGTCTTATCATTAGTAAAATCTGTGCTGAAAAGGTTGGCACCGTCTGAATGAATCTCCTATTTACAGTATATTTATTACTGGAAATGTATTCATACATGTGTATATGCACGTTTTATCATACTTTTTTGATGTCCTGGTAGATACATAATTAGTTCTGCCTCCTAAAACTTGATGAACATCAGAAGTTACTTTCCAATTATGCTGTGCATTTCAGGCTGGGATCCTACAAATGGTAACCAGACTTGAAAATTGAGGTCAGTGTGGTTTGGGTGTTTTACCATGCTTAACTTTCTGTGCTGTCTGTATCAGACACATCTGAAAGTTTGAAATGTCCCCATCCTAAATCGAGGTAAGGGGTCACCTTAGTTTCATGAAGAGGACGAATTAAGAAATAGATAGTGTGTTGTCATTACAAAGGCAGCAACCTTTCAATATTTTATCATTAAAAGATTTTGTATGTTGACTTATTTAGGTATAGATCACATAACGGTTGTTAGCACAGAATTGTGTTTTGTTTATATTTCAATGCTATTCCCTAACTCGCGTGTTTCTAGTTCATGACACCAGTCTGTCGTAAGCTGATTTTGTTATAAATAACCAAAGGCTGGACAGATACTACATAAAACTATTAGTGATTTCCCCTGCTCAGTTGCACTCTGGTTTCAAACTCTAGTCTTCAGATAGCTGTCAGTCATATGTCATTTCTTTTCACCCTGCTGATCAGAATGTGAAGGCTAAAATATTAACATTAAATGCTTTTCTAATGTTTTCCTTATCAGCAATTTGTTCAATTACTGTAGGAATCAAATGTGCATGAGCTTAAATGGCAAGTCAGTAGGTTCGTAGCAGAAGGCAAGGCAATGCAAGGAGCTTAATGTGTTTGAAACTCTGCATCTGTAATAATTAAACTTCTGCTAAGATATGTCTAATATGTCTACTTCCTGTATAAATTTAGTAGAGAAAATTTACCTTCCAACTTCTCAATTCTGTTTTTCCATATATGTAAAGCTTTCAAGCCATTTTAGAAGCAGAGGATACCAGAAGTCACTGACTTCAGCCTTGAGTTCTCTTAAGTGCGAACGTTCATTAGTCCATTGTTGCTTGTAGTGATCTTTGTCTAAGGGTAGAACTGAGAATTTCTGTTTCGAACAGGACTGAGCTGATGAAAAATTTGAAAACCTTGAGGCAAAAAAGGGTCTTTTGAGCTTTTATTATTAATAGGTGGATGACTTTGAAAAACAGAGGATGTTAAAGTTCTGAGGAAGTAAACAATTTCTAGGAAGGGAAATCCGCCTTTCCATGTGTTTAATTTTCAAAGAGAGGAAATTACATAGTAAGTGTAAAACTTCAGGGATACAAAATATCTACTTCAAATTACATTACCTTTGACTTCCAGTTCTCACGTATCTTAAGCTCTGCCTGAATGTTACTGTGATGTTTTCATTTCTGCCTTTCAAACTTTCTTCTGTATAACTTCAACTGCCATGGATTTAGGTTTATGGTATGTGTGCAGGTGCTGCTTTCTTTACGCAGTGTGCAAAATATGTGTCGTCATATTGTTCCAAGTGTCAGTTTGTTGCTGTGTGAGAATACTTTTGAGGACTTTTCTGTCTACCTTCCAAGTTGGCGCTGGCCTTTGTTATATGAGTTGGGATCTCTTAAAAGGCCTGATCTTCATAAGAAGTATACGCTGCATCTCTTGAAAAGTATGTGTAGCCCTTCATCATGTGTCATACTGGGTACCAAAAATGGAGATAGCAAGAAAGTGTTATTTTAGAATTGTGTCTGTAGACTGTCTTACTTGTGGAAGAATTTTTCTATGCAGGGAGAAAACCTCTGGTGGAAAACATGGGTGCAGTTTTGGATTCTTTATTAATGATGCTCATTGATCAGCAAGGAAAAGTGTACTGATAGAGGAGAATTAGGAAGTTGCTAAAATTCCTTTAAGTAACATCACCCACGATGACTTCTGTCTTGTCATCACTGTACTTGCCACTTAAACGAGGATCTAGTTCTGTTAGCTGAAAAATTAGTTCTGGCCTGCAAATAAGTCAACATAGAGCAATTAACAGGCAATACAGCTGTAACATCCTGTGTTGCCTTAAACACAGCAAATATGAACTTGTCTTTCCCTGGCTAGGAAAAGCATGAATATAGCTCAAACAAGGGTTTCAAACTAATGGCCTGTTCTGCAATCAATGGTACTATAGAGAACACAAATAGCAAACAAAAACTGTAAAAGAGTTCTTATTTTCGCTTAGCTGAAGCAATACTTGATAAATGACTGCATACTAATGTACTTCTGTTACCAAGAAGGCAAAACAAATGAAAGCTCAGCACTGATTTTCCTGAACCATTCTCCCAGTGGGCTAGGGCTAATTTGGGTATAGAGTGTCCACTGGGGGATGTTGGCATTGTGCTATAACTTCACCTTTGGAAGCCGAAGCTGCAGAACTTCCAAGAAGCTAAGTCCTCCTTTCCCTCCAAGCTGCTAGTGAGAGGAATTGTCAAATTTCCAGGGAAATTATGATCTTCAGGAATAAGAGATTTCAACAAGAAAGCATCAGTTTTCTGCTTTAGGGACTTCCTGTTAATCATGATACATCACCTTGCAGAAGAAGAGATTGCCCTGGTGATTTGCCGTCACCAAAAAAAAACCATTGTCTAGCAGCTTTCTGTTGCTGTATCATTCCCTTTCTTTAACATACTTGTGTTAACTTATCTGTCCTCAAAGTTACAACAGTCTGTATTTGGATTGTCTGGAAAGCATCAGTTTCAATAGTACTGCAATTGGAGTGTCAAGATTTTCAAATATAAAAAAATCAGTCCCTAGTTCTCCAGGGGATGAAACTTTCTTGTACAATTCTGAGCTGCATGTGTGAAGTTAACAAAATATGTAGCTTTGGCCTTTCAAGACAGTATGAACATGCTGCTAGGTAATAACATCCAGCTGTATACATCCAGTGATGATATTGCTCTAACCAGTTGTAGGTGAACTTACAAGTTGAGTCCTTATGTTTATCAAGCATGTGTGAATGGGAAAAAAACATGAAGTAGCTACTGTCTGCATCTCTCTAGAAATTGCCAACAATTCAGTACATGTTAAAGCTGGGGTTGGGGGTCGTGCTCGATTTCATAAAGCCTTGAGAGCCCTGATGTTTCTAGCTAAGATGTACATTCATATTGATCACACTCTGCCTTGGGTTTTCCATTCTGGCTCTTGCAGCCCTAGAGCTTTTTGAACATCTCTGCAGGAATTGTAGTTTGTGCTGTGTATAATTTATCTATTGTCTTTATTGTGTAGACTTATCTTCATAAATTAAGTCTGTGCCTGCCAGTAGCAGGAAGCCACAAGCTTGACAGGCCAGTTCTAGCTTATTAAAAGTAGAAGGGTGAGAAATAAGCCTTACTGTGCCCACTGAGTTGATTATAGGTCCATGGCACCTTTAAAGAAAGCAGTGATTCAGCTCTACTCTTGAATAAGGCGATTTCTAAATTTGTAAGAGGTTTTGAGCTGAGTCTCAACCTAACGTAGTATTTTCTTTAAGTTTCTTCCTTTAGTTTTATCTATTGGCTAAGCCTCACTGATATCTGTGGTTACCCTGAAAACTCTCAAACTTGCTATGCTCTTTTGTGTGCACTGCAATATAAAGAAGGTGTAGGCTGGCAGTTAGACAGGTCTGGTCCTGCTTTGACTTGTTGTGTATGTTTGGAATTTGAGCTTGATTCTGTATATCTAAATCACCTGAACTTCTAAATATCAGGCTTAAATTACAAGAAAGGGCACTTTGGTTAGAGCTAGGAAACAAAAAAATAATGCTGAGGATAACTTAAGTACTGGTGTGTCTAAAGAAGTTGGGTTATCTTTTTTGCTGGATGCTTTCTGAAACAGGCTAATCAGATGCCTGTCAGGAATGATACACTTACTGTCAATTCTGCTATTATGAAGCAGATGAACAAGCTGACCTGGAGATCCCTTCTCTTTCATGATATGAGGGATCATAGGAGAACTGACTCAAATTCAGTCCGGTGCTTCTGATATTGCCCAAAGTCAGAATGGTTTGTGACTTCCTACAAGCTGATATGACTTGGTGTATAGCCAAATCTCTTTTCTCACCCTTCATGAATAACCAGCCTGTCACTGCTGTCCCATCAAAAATCCCTTCAGAATCAGTCTATCAAAACAACTCATGTGAAGACATAAGAATGTGTGGTTTGGGGTAAAAGCATGTGGTCATAAGGAGAGTTCAAGTTGACGTCAAGTTCTGCTGGAATGTGGTCCAGATAGAATCATAGAATAATAGAATGGTTTGGGTTGGAAGGGACCTTTAAAGCTCATCTAGTCCAACACCCCTGCAATGAGCAGGGGCATCTTCAACTCGATCAGATTGCTCAGAGCCCCGTCCAACTTGACCTTGAATATTTCCAGGCATGGGACATCTATCACCTCTCTGGGCAACCTGTTCCCGTATTTCAGCACCCTCACTGTAAAAAAGTTTCTTCCTTATGTCTAGTCTGAATCTACCCTCCTTTAGTTTAAAACCAAAACCCCTTGTCCTATCACAACAGGCCCTGCTATGTCTGTCCTCGTCTTTTTTAAAAGCCAAGAGATTTCAACAAGAAAGCATCAGTTTTCTGCTTTAGGGACTTCCTGTTAATCATGATACATCACCTTGCAGAAGAAGAGATTGCCCTGGTGATTTGCCGTCACCAAAAAAAAACCATTGTCTAGCAGCTTTCTGTTGCTGTATCATTCCCTTTCTTTAACATACTTGTGTTAACTTATCTGTCCTCAAAGTTACAACAGTCTGTATTTGGATTGTCTGGAAAGCATCAGTTTCAATAGTACTGCAATTGGAGTGTCAAGATTTTCAAATATAAAAAAATCAGTCCCTAGTTCTCCAGGGGATGAAACTTTCTTGTACAATTCTGAGCTGCATGTGTGAAGTTAACAAAATATGTAGCTTTGGCCTTTCAAGACAGTATGAACATGCTGCTAGGTAATAACATCCAGCTGTATACATCCAGTGATGATATTGCTCTAACCAGTTGTAGGTGAACTTACAAGTTGAGTCCTTATGTTTATCAAGCATGTGTGAATGGGAAAAAAACATGAAGTAGCTACTGTCTGCATCTCTCTAGAAATTGCCAACAATTCAGTACATGTTAAAGCTGGGGTTGGGGGTCGTGCTCGATTTCATAAAGCCTTGAGAGCCCTGATGTTTCTAGCTAAGATGTACATTCATATTGATCACACTCTGCCTTGGGTTTTCCATTCTGGCTCTTGCAGCCCTAGAGCTTTTTGAACATCTCTGCAGGAATTGTAGTTTGTGCTGTGTATAATTTATCTATTGTCTTTATTGTGTAGACTTATCTTCATAAATTAAGTCTGTGCCTGCCAGTAGCAGGAAGCCACAAGCTTGACAGGCCAGTTCTAGCTTATTAAAAGTAGAAGGGTGAGAAATAAGCCTTACTGTGCCCACTGAGTTGATTATAGGTCCATGGCACCTTTAAAGAAAGCAGTGATTCAGCTCTACTCTTGAATAAGGCGATTTCTAAATTTGTAAGAGGTTTTGAGCTGAGTCTCAACCTAACGTAGTATTTTCTTTAAGTTTCTTCCTTTAGTTTTATCTATTGGCTAAGCCTCACTGATATCTGTGGTTACCCTGAAAACTCTCAAACTTGCTATGCTCTTTTGTGTGCACTGCAATATAAAGAAGGTGTAGGCTGGCAGTTAGACAGGTCTGGTCCTGCTTTGACTTGTTGTGTATGTTTGGAATTTGAGCTTGATTCTGTATATCTAAATCACCTGAACTTCTAAATATCAGGCTTAAATTACAAGAAAGGGCACTTTGGTTAGAGCTAGGAAACAAAAAAATAATGCTGAGGATAACTTAAGTACTGGTGTGTCTAAAGAAGTTGGGTTATCTTTTTTGCTGGATGCTTTCTGAAACAGGCTAATCAGATGCCTGTCAGGAATGATACACTTACTGTCAATTCTGCTATTATGAAGCAGATGAACAAGCTGACCTGGAGATCCCTTCTCTTTCATGATATGAGGGATCATAGGAGAACTGACTCAAATTCAGTCCGGTGCTTCTGATATTGCCCAAAGTCAGAATGGTTTGTGACTTCCTACAAGCTGATATGACTTGGTGTATAGCCAAATCTCTTTTCTCACCCTTCATGAATAACCAGCCTGTCACTGCTGTCCCATCAAAAATCCCTTCAGAATCAGTCTATCAAAACAACTCATGTGAAGACATAAGAATGTGTGGTTTGGGGTAAAAGCATGTGGTCATAAGGAGAGTTCAAGTTGACGTCAAGTTCTGCTGGAATGTGGTCCAGATAGAATCATAGAATAATAGAATGGTTTGGGTTGGAAGGGACCTTTAAAGCTCATCTAGTCCAACACCCCTGCAATGAGCAGGGGCATCTTCAACTCGATCAGATTGCTCAGAGCCCCGTCCAACTTGACCTTGAATATTTCCAGGCATGGGACATCTATCACCTCTCTGGGCAACCTGTTCCCGTATTTCAGCACCCTCACTGTAAAAAAGTTTCTTCCTTATGTCTAGTCTGAATCTACCCTCCTTTAGTTTAAAACCAAAACCCCTTGTCCTATCACAACAGGCCCTGCTATGTCTGTCCTCGTCTTTTTTAAAAGCCCCCTTTGGATACTGGAAGTCTGCAATAAAGTCTCCCTGGAGGCTTCTCTTCTCCAGACTGAACAAGCCCAGCTCTCTCAGCCTGTCTTCACAGGAGAGGTGCTCCAGCCCTCAGATCATTTTTGTGGCCTCCTCTGGACCTGCTCCAACAGGTCCATGTCTTCCCTGTGCTGAGGACTCCAGCTGGATGCTGCACCCCTCTAGGTGGGGTCTCACCAGAGTGGAGTAGAGGGGCAGGTTCACCTCCCTCGACCTGCTGGCCACGCTTCTTTTGATGCAGCCTAGGATATGGTTGGCTTTCTGGGCTGCAAGTACACATTGCCAGCTCGTGTCCAGCTTTTCATCCACTAGTACCCTCAAGTCCTTGGGCAAAAGTACATTTTAGGTCTTGGAGCTGCTGTGTTTGCCCAGTAGCCTTGGTGCCCTTGGTCATGGCACACTTGGCCAGCTCGCTGGGCTCCTCCTGGTGTGTGGCAGACTCTACCTCTCAGGAACTGATGGTCAGGCATTCCTTGTGATGTGCCAGACAACGTGCTTTTCCAGTGGTCTGTTCAGTAATGTCATTGACAGAGGCATTCATGATGCCCACGGCCTTGGTTAGGATACCGGTCTCACAATGGATCTGTTTCAGCACCTCGTACTGATGGATGCAGTAGCTCTCCTTTCTGTTCTTATGTTGCTCATAGCCCTTCTTTCAGGTTTTGGTGGCAGCATTCTTGGAGTTCTTTTTGGGAGCAGGAGCTGGCTTGGTAGTCTCAGGCATTTGGGCAGCACCTTTTCTCACCAATAAACGACATGGAGAAGGGCAAAGGTGAAGGCAGTGTAGCTGCAAATGGCTTGAGTCCACTGGTGGCACGTACCTAAGCTCATGAAATAACTACCTTCTTTGCAGGCTGAAGGACTGGTAACTGTCATGATTGTGTGAAACTGAGAGTTTGCTGAAGCAATTGTATCTCAATGAGCTTTGGCTGACTTCACCTGTTTTTACGATGTTAATATCCTATGTTGCAATTAGAGGTAGGAAACCCAAATGCAAGTGTTGGGTCTTG
>NW_009260268.1:4680880-4746862 GCF_000687185.1 Egretta garzetta | reverse complement strand
GTAGCTTGTATTCTAAAATGCTGAAGCGTTATCTACCCGTAGCTGGAAGCCTTCAAAGTTTTGCACAGTTGCCTATGTTTGTAGGTTGTGTTTTCAGTTAAGTGGATTATAGTAGCAAAATAGATAAACTGACTAAAGGAATGTTTAAGGAAAAGATGGTTCTCTACACTGCTTTTACCTGTTGTTTGACTTCTAGTGAGAGGTTTTGTACTCAGTTGAGGTGACGAGAATCATCCCCTTCACCCTGCGGTTCAGTGCCTGAAAGTTTCAGTTGCAGTAGGTCTGCGGTCCCCTACTATATGCTATGAGTAGCAGAAAATGTTAAAATTACTTGATTGGTAAAGCTAAGGACTGTTTTTCATATAGATACCTTACTTTTTCTTTACCAAATTGGCAGCTTAGCAAATTAGCTGAACACCATTGTGTTAATTATTGAGAAGCTTAAATTCCTTTGTGGATTTAGTCATGGTAATTGGAATAGAAAGAAACTCAATACAGAGTGCGGAGGTGTAAAGCTGGCCTGGCCATAATCTGGTGGTTTAAGAAAGAGCCAAACGGCATTAGGCCTTGTGTGCTCTGCAACTTAAACCTTTGTGAAATGAAAGGAGGGAACTGGGACTTGTGTTTCTTCTGTGAATTTCTTTTGCTTTGCATGGACCGGCTAGGTTGAGCCTAAGAGGGGCAGCTGTGCACAGGAGCAGGCATGGCCTCAGAGCCCAGTGATGGCAATTCTCCCTTGAGAAGTGGGCACAGTCTGAGCCATGGCCAACTGTTGGAAGGTGTTAATATTTCAGAGTATATTGTTTGGGTGTTAATATTTCAGAGTAACTGGAAGAGAGCAGTCACTCAAATGTTCCTTTCTTCTAAGTAAATTCTCTTTATTAAGCTAAAGAGAGAGTCAGGCTCTTGTTCTGTGAGCCATGTGAAGTCTGTAATTACTCTATGAAAGATGGGCCAATGTCCTCAAAAGACCAGACAGTAGCTTGATGCTTAGTACTCTGTGTAAGCAAAGTGGGAGATGTGACTGTAAATCCTTCTGGAAATTTAATCCAGCTTTTCAGTATCCATGGCAGATGTTTTAACAACCATCAGTACAATGTTTTTAAAAAAAAATATGTGGTGGGGTAGCACCATCTCCCATGGTTTTTATGAAGAGAGAAAATAATCTGAGAACAACTTATGGATGTTTGTGCCTCAGACACAAGGTTGATGAAACACAAGTTTATACATAACAGCTGTCACCAAAGTGGCTTCATCAATGTCAGACACTGCTTGCTTGGTCCAGCAGCAGAATTTTAGGTAACTGGGAATTCTACTGTTAAAACATATGTAGATGCTTAGGAATTTGGGTATATGTAAAATGAGTATTTTAAAGATTGTCACTTTGGATTGGGGCTCAAAAATACTTTTGAGCAGCTAGTTCAACAAACCCAGTCGTTGGAGTTAGTAAGTCACAATGAGCATTGCAGGTTTAGAGTCTTAGCTTGTTTACATGTCTGAGGTTTAGGCCTTTAGGGAAACCCTGCTCCCTAATGCCCACAGCACCCTCCCCCCCAAAAAAAAACCCAAACAACCTCAAACCCAATCTGACACAGTAGTTGAACACATTCTAGCAGAAAATTAATCTGAAAGGCAAATAACCTTGTACAAAGTTCTTGAAACAATGGACTAACAGTGTGTATCAAGACCAAGATAAACAATAAGCTTCTGTTCACCATTTCCTGAAAAGGCCTTTTCATATTTTATTTTCCCATACATTTTTAACTGTTTACTCTTGGAACAGAGGGAGTTATTTTTACTAGCAAAATAGTGCTCTTAGCCCACGTATCATTCTCTTGGTCCAGTGTCATAGTGATAGCTGCAGTGACCATAGTCACTCTTCACATCATTAGGAGAGCAGTTATATGGTTTGCTGCCACTTACATGAAATTGGTTTAAGTATTGGAATTGGTCACAATAAATATGCTTTTAATAGTTGGGGTTTTTTAAATGCATATGATTTCAATTCAAGCTTAAGAATCTATTTATGTTTTAATGTATTTATTTGGTGCTTAGTTAAAGGTATTGTAATTTTTAAAGGATTTGGTACTCTATAATGCTGTTATTAAACATACTAAAAATTACAACCATTTCAGTGACTGGCAAAACATTATTTTTGAGTCCTTAGATATCAAACTAAATCTGCAGCAATGAAATTCAGTCTAGTTTTGCCAAAGGTGACTGGCAGAAAATCTGGTACTAGCCATCTTTCCAGCTTCTATTTAGAAAACAGATTAATTTTCCAGAGATACATTGTCTCGGTAAGTGTCTTACATTGTTTCGGTTTTAGGATATTGGATCTCAAAGAAGCGTAAAGAAGGTCACAGATTTGTAGATGCTGACTTTTACATCTTCAAAGCCTTTTACATCTTCAGAAACATCTAACCATAAAGACAGTCAGTGACACTTTGTAGCTCTTGTAAAAGTCCTCAGATATATCAAGATTCCTGAAAAGCAAGTTTTAAGTTGTATAGTAAACTCAACTTACTGTCATGGCAGAACTGCTTATTTACAAAAAATGTCTTTCACAAAAATCTGGCTAGGGGTTTTAGTCTTATATAATTTTTTGCTATCACCAGACAAAATTTTATTATGATCGGGGAGGGAGGCAGACTTAACAAATTCCAAAGTCAAAAATGAGAACTGAATATAGCTAAAAGACAGATGGTGTCTTTTAAAGAGAACACAGATCTGCTGTTCTAGAGAACAACAGCAGAGGCAACTCTTCATCAAACATCTGCCATTTTGCACAAACATCAGTTGGTGTTAATGAAGTGAGAGCATGATTTTTGTACTTGATGTCTTGATTCATGTCTTTCATATGTGTGAATTATCAGTAAAACATTCCTGTAACAAATGCAAGAGGCTTCTTGGATACTCTGCTGGATCAGAGATTGCCTGATAACTCTTGGCTGGCTCTTAAGTGTTTTCTGAGGAATGCAAGCCAAAAAACCCCACAGTTCTAAGCTTCCTCTTTTTGGTCTTCCTTCCCAGTTTCCATGTTTTTCTAATGAGTTACGTAGGGATGAAACATTCTTATACCAAACCTGGAGAGAAAAGTTTAACTTTATTATTACTTAATGATATTAGTGAGGTGGGCTATCCACCATTAATGATTTGAACAAAATGATGGAAAAATCGCCTTAGGCAGGGTAGAGCGCTGTGCTTTTTTAATGTGGAGAGCTATTTTGGGATATACTGAGATACTGGAGAACACAATTGCTTATGTGGGAAACAAATATGCTAACAGAGCAATAAAAAAAAAATAAAAATCAATAATTCCACTGTATGGACTTCAACAAACTTCACTCTCCTTTGAAAGTTTTGTTGAAGATGAGAGTTCTCTAATCAGAGCTTCAGTATGGGAATTCTGAAGCCACAAAGCAGTGATAAATGCTGTGTGTGACTTCTGTACTATTCATGCAGGTTGCAATTTGTTATGCCTGAGGGATGTAGATAACTTCCCACTTCTTGAAATGTCTTGACCAAAGATTTTATTGCCACATGTGCTGGGACAGATACATATGCAAGAGCAAGACTGCTTTGTAGCCACTCTGGGAGAATTTTTGAAGTATTCTAACATGATCGCCATGTGTAGTTCACTGAGGTAACTTACTTTCTTTAGGGTTAGGAAAAAGCGTCAAATGTAACTGTCACAGTAACGTGGCTGCCTACATATTCTTTCTTGCAGTGTTGAATCCTATGTTCTGAAAGCTTGAGTTTGAGTCAGTTGATGATCCACCTTTTTCAATGTGTAGCTCTAATGAAACTGTAGTAGAGACTGAAATTTGGGACTTTTTGTTTATGTGGGTTTTTTAAGGTTGAAGGTTTTTCAGGAGTTCTTTTTCATGTGATGGTCTAGGAAATTTCCGAAGTACCTTTTTATACATATACATGCAGTTTTCTTTAGTTGAATATTTGTAGTCATTGTTATATGCTCTGTCATTCTAATATGACAATTAAGCTACTGCCAATACATGAGGCTGAGGCATGCATGGTGACACAGATGTATTTAGAAGTAACCTGGCTAGAATGCCAAGTGCATTTAATGATGGGGGAGGGCAAGAACTGTTCATACAGAAGAAAGCTGTCTGCAGTGCTTTCCTACCTAAAAATTTCCTACCTGTTAATCCTCTGTCAAGTCTTGATTATTGTACTTAACAGAAGCTTATTGTGACTTTTGGTCAGTGCATAGATTTGTCCTAGTGAGAATTTAAGAAGCTTTTATGGTTAATGAGACCCTAGAAATGTTGGGGTAGGAGAAAGGAGCTGACATAATTTGTTTTTTATTCTTTTCTAAAGAAGTTCATATATAAAAATGCAGCTCTCATTAGTGGGAAATTTATACCAGGTTTCCTATGCTAACACCTAATTATTGATCCTAATATATTAAGCAGGAGGAAAAAATATAAACTGACCATCAATAAATAACTTTTTACTAGTTTTGTGGTGATTGTAAATATTTTGTGTCAGACAGAAGTGAAATAGAGCAGAAATATTCTAACTGAGGCATTACCTATTTCTATCAAAGAAATGACCCTCAAACCAATTCTCAAGAAACAGACTGGTCAGGTATGTGTTCTGATCAACTTGTGACCATTGTCACCTTTTCATTCCTGAGCACATTCATACCGAGCATAGGTGAAGGTGATTACAACTAGTCTGATCATGCCAAACCTAAAATACTAACATCTAGTTGAACTTCAGAAATTAAACTGATGTCACTGGAGATTAATCTTTTCCCATCTATTTTCATCCTTTGACCTTATAGGCATATGATGCATTTGTCTGAAGACAGGTTCAGTTAACACATGTGTCTGTGTGTTTTTAATTTATTTTGCATTATGTAGGAACAAGCACAAGTAATGGTTTATATGATCTATGTAACTAGGTCTTCCATCCTGTCCAGGAGAATGGCTACATTTTTCAGCAGTGGAAGCTACTGAGAGCACACCTGAGACACTGAAAAAAGGTTCATTCTTATTTGTAAGATCCTTCAGGATCATATGTGTCCAAAACTTTTGCAAGACGAGCTAAGTCCAGGACAAAGCATGTGGTTAATAGCTTCCCTCCTGTCCTTCTGTAGACTTTTCTGTAATCTGGGAAATACTCATTTTGAAGATTGAAATGGTCAGTTCTATGAATGGTCAGTTCTTCTGAGACCTGCAAATGCACAGCACATACATTGTGCTTGCGTTCCCTAATGTTAAATGCATTTAATGTTATCTGCCGTAGTTCAGTTTAAATGCAAGAAATGTGGTTATTTGGAAAAAAAATAAAATGAAAAAAATCTTAACCATTCTCCTTGTTTCTTCCTGGGGCAGGTAACATGCAATTCATTTAGACACATTATCATGTTACTAGAAGGTATTCCACTACTACTGAAAGATCTGTATAGAAACATGTATAAAATAATACGAAGAAAAAAGTCACTACACCTGGTTGTACACTGTTCATCTACATACCTGGAAACGTACATGTGGAGACTTCTCAAAAGGAGGATTCTTTTTCAGCCATTCAATGTGAAGCTTCAGTGACTCAACTGTGCTTGAAAGGTTTGGTCTAGAAAAGTTGAGATTTCCTTTGTGTGAATCTGTGCAGTGGAGCAGATGCGCAGCTCTCTTTCTGTCGGCAATTTTCCTTATCTCTCATCTGTCAAGATTGTTTCTTCTGATTTATCAGAACTCTGTCCTGTAGCATCTGGCCATGGAGCTCTTGGAGACTTGCATCGAGTATCTACATTAGCAGTGTGAACTGTACACTTCTTGGTCATGTTTGAATTGCTTAATACCAAGCGTTGATTAAATCACACTGCAGTGTGCCGCTAAAGAAATTAGGTAGTTGATTTTAGTGTTGCTGATAGCCACAAAGTGGGAGATATGATTATAAATATAGTTCAATATGAATGGAGCTTTTTAACTTCTGTGAACTGGTTTTGTGGTAAACTAATAGTCCTAAGCTAGCCATTTGCAATGAAGCAGCAATAATGATTAATTTAATGGATTGGTATTTAGAGGTTGTGGGGTTGTGGTTTTTGTTGTAGCTGCTTTTAACTGCAATAACACTAATAATAGTTGGGATCAAATGGAAGGGATGCTTTTGAGCTAATCCAGAAAGAATTTGCGCTATATTTTCACACTCAGCAGCTTTTTCATTATTGTTTTAAGTATATTATAGCTAACGGGTTTTATATGAATCTTCAAGAACAAATATGCTTTTTGTGTTTGTTTTTAACAATGAGCATTGCTTTACTATTTTCATAGTTTACTAAATAGCCTGCATGTCTGGCATCCTGTTTCATGTGTCGGTATAACTTTCAAATAATTACTGTTCACAAATAAATCAGAAATTAAGGTGACCCATGGCATTCTGAAATGTTTTCAAATGAGTGTGCTTAAGTAGACTTGATTGGAAATGTAATAGATATTGAAACATTTTGTGATTTATTTTGTTTGCCAAAGCAGCCTGGTTTAGGTTTTGAGTAGAGAGTAACTTCAAGTCTCATAGCTTTTCCTTGAACAAAAGTAACAAGTTTCTCAGTGGCAGTGCCTAACAGTGTGGATGTGTATGAGAAGTTGTTCTGGTGAAGCAAAGTAAGTTGTGTCTGTCAGAATTGCTGAGATATATAGAGGGATGGATATCTTGGAAGCTTCTTCCTGTACTAAAAGAAGCTGCAAAAAGTTAAATAACAATGGTGGCTTTCCACTGAGTTAGTTTACCTGGCTTGTCTGAAACATCAAAGTAATTAGCTTCCATGTACCCATCAAGATATTTGGGGGTATTTTCCTATAGTCATTAATTTGTATTGATACTTTACATTTCTTAGTATTTTTACATTATGGGAGGGTAAGCTGGCTGATCAGGGATTTGGCAGAAGGGGGCAAGGAGATCTTTATCATGTCACTGAATGGCCCTGGTAGAAAAAAAATGGAGTGCCAGCAACTTTGGATCACTAAGCTTCCAAAATAGCACTGGTGCTGAAACTGGAAATTTAAGACGCAAACTAGAAACAAACTGCTGGCTTCAATCTTGGTAAACTGATTTGTCTTGTCCTTGGATGTGTATACCAGCCAGATATAACGCACTTAAATTCAAATGGAAGTACTTCCATTTCAGATGAGCCCTTGTGTAAAGAAGGCAAAGCATCTTCAGAGATGACCAAACTCAAAACGTGGTTTTCACATTAAAAAAAAAAATAAAATCATGGTGGTTCAGTTCCTGGGCTGTAGGTAATAGTCTTCAAGGTACCAGATTTCCTTTTAACAGTATTTTCTTTCATCATCCACAGAGGTTGTTCCCTGCTCTTTCTGTTTCTTTAAATAAAAATTGGGACAATGAACGAAGTTTTTTGCTATGGATTTCCTGATTTTATTTTTTTTTTAAGCTTGGGTTGGGAGGCTGGTTATTCTGTATTGCATTTTCATTTTGATTGTGGGCAAGCCCATTGCTGCTGAAAATAGCTCAAATGTTTTTAGAATGAAAACATCAGCCAGCAGCTCAGATTCTTTCTCTTTTTCTTTTGCAGATTCCTGCATGTGAGTTAATTTCTTGACAGAAACCTTCATAAAGGGCTAAATAAACAAGGTCTGCATATACAGAAATTTCTTACTTCCTCTGCATCTGAGGCACAGCTAAACTCATCTGTCTGGTAAGTCATATTTTTCTTAAGGATTTTTCTTTCTTCCTGCCCTTATGACTTGCATTCTTGAGTTTCTAATTAGTGCAGAGAAAATCAGAATCTGTTGCTAGCAGTTCTGCTGGATACTCTGTATGAAGTACAAAGACTAATCTGCAAAGGCATTACTGTGCTGCTTTTACAAACTTCAGAATAGTACCTATGATTCCGTAGGGTGCTTTGTTATAAGTGGGGGTTTAATTTTTTATGTAGTAGTTTGCTCTGTTTGCTGTAATGAAATCATTAAATGTTTTAAAGCAAAACTGGTGATTGTTCTGTCTTGAAAGAATTTACCTGTTTGAATGTTCTGAATTTAATGAATTAACTTTAGAATTTGCTTTGCAAAGTATATTCTGTGTCAAGTCAGAGTTTAAAAATTAACTTTCCCAGCAGTTCTTTTATATCTCGTCGCTTGCTGGTTTCATCTTGTGTAGATAAAATAGGTTCATGTTACTGACGCAATGGTGTATTTCTCTTGGTGATGTGCCTATTTCATAGGACAGTAAGCATGCTTGTCAGTAGTCTTTAATTTGATAATATAATTCTGTAACAGCTCTATTAAAGATATTTGTGGCTTCCAGTGTTTCCTTGGGTTTTGATTGTACTGCTTGAAACAATTTTTTTTTCTTTGATTATGAGGTGTTAACTGAGTACAACCCAAACAAAAGAAAGTTTTGTTCTCTATCTTCTATTTTTATTCTGTATTGCAATTAAAATGAAGAAAAACTTGGAACAGCAAAGGATTTTTGCTCAGTGCTGTGGCTTTTCTAAGCAATTGGCTAGCATTAAATGGCAGCCTATATATACCTAGTTGCTCTGATCATATATGCTGTGGTGCATTGGCTTACCACAATTACTGTGTACTTATGTAATGTATGCTCTGGTTCTGCACAGTTCATTTCGCAGGCTTTGCTATAGCCCTAAGGTTTGTTTATTTCAAAAATATATTGAAAACCCAGGTCATATTTAAAAGTAGTTGTACGCTTAATGTAAAGCAGCAGTTATGCCTTGTATTTTCATAGGAAAAAAATAGATCTGTGCTTGTACATAAAAGCTGTTTGGGGGCTTTCCAATTTGTTTAAGTTTCAGTAAGAGGCTTTCCAGCTTATTTTTAGATAAAAAGAGAAAATCTGAAGTCTCTGTATACGTTTCATATAGCATATCTTTTTGTTAAAATTACAGAATTTTGTATTAAAAAAACAGGAATTTTCTTTAACAGTTTTTCAGAAAAAGTAAACCCAAGTCTGGTTCAGTTGTAATGTTTGCGGTAATGTTTTATTCTGATATTTGAGAATCATGGATCTAATTCCACTTGTTCTTCCTTACAGTAGCAGATATTGATAGTGTAATGCAGGTATCCACTTGAAACTATGTGAATTTCAGTACCAGCATATTTTTTTTCAAATGAGGTGGATTGTATTCTTTTCCCCCCCTCTCATTTTTGATTAAATTATATTCCTCTTTTTTTCAGATCTTTCCTATTCCTGTCTTTCTGTCACATATAAAACTACTTCCCTGGTCCTGCAGATCAGTCACCCTTGTCCTTGTGCTTCCTAAGTTCTTTTGACTACGCTCTAGAGAATACTTGTCTTACATTGATAATTTTCATATAAAACAAATTTTTCACCTGAGGCTTACTTGAGAAGAAGCTGAAGCTTCTGAAGGAACTTAAGACACTTCATAAGCTATACTGCAGTTACTCTTAGAGCAATGTAGAAATTTGTGATCCTTTAACATGTCCAAAAGACATAGCTGGAGGAGAAATTACACAAAATTAGGCTGCATAATAGAGAAATGTTTACCAAGTATTTTAAATTAAAAGCAGTGCTTCAGCTGTGTAAAGTAAGGGCCAAGGATGGTTTATTATTGTCATTTTTAAATTCATGTAACTTTGAAATTACTCTGTAAGGCGAAGTTTTTGCTTGGCACTTAATTTTCATCTGAGTAACAGACCTGACTTACAGGAACTTGTGTCTGGCATGCTAATACAACCCAAATTTTAGTTGAGTGAACTTGGCACTAACTTCAACTAAAAGGGGGAAATCTCAGGAGAGCAGTGGAATTTCTTTCCTTGAGAAGTATACCTCTGCATTCATGGGGAAGAAACAGTAACATTTTGTGCAGGTTTCTGCTTTTGACAGTGTGTCTTTGTTCACTTCCCAAAGGTGGTGTCAAATACATTGAAAAAAATAAACTTTTTTTATTTGGATTTTTCATTTTACTTAATGATATGGTCCCAGGGAACCCATTAAGTCTGGAATGGCTTAACACTGTTGCTTGCAATTCTTTGTGTGTGAAGAATAAAGACTCACTTGGAACAATTTAGGTTGCATGAACGTGCTCCCTCCTTATTGTCTTTGTGAGCTCAAATAGAGGGGTAGAAGGCAACTGTATCTATAAGCATTTTATGATGGAGATATTTGATCAGTGTCTCAGAAAATGTTTCCTTCTTGACAGTGTAATTGTTTTCCAAACAATATATGATATTACTGAGCTGTTACTTTGAGAAACAGCAGATCATGATAGCTTGGATTTCTTGTCAAAAGCTTCACGCTGATAAAGATATTAAATTAAATGTGGTGTTCAGTCACAATGTGTCAGTGTTGCTTCCACTGTGTGGTCAGTTCCATTCACTTGTTGATGGCAACAGGGTTTTATGGTATCTGTTCTGTATGGGATTCTGTATGGGATTCTGATCCATGAGCAGAATTCCAAAGTGACAGGATTATGTCAGCAGATCATAGTAATATGTTGAAACTGCATGGGTTTAATGTGTGACAGTGCTGAAAAAGAAAAAGGTGTTTTGAAAACTGGGGAGCAAGACCTGGTGATAGAGGAAACTAATCTGAGCGAAAGGCCATCATGCAGGCACCTCTTCCTTGCATTTAGCCTCTAGACTGGTGATATACCAAATTGGAGGTGTTGAGGGCATGTGTATTCTTATCTGAGACCTATGAGTTGTGTCTGCACTGGATTTACCTGGCCATGTGCTATTCTCGGATGACAATAGGTAGCTCTGGAAAGTTTGTGATGTGATTCTGTAGGTAACTAGCTGCTTTAGAGGGTGCAATTTTTATGGCATCCTGGTTAGCTCCTGTCTGCAGTAATGAAAGATGGCAATGCCTCTTTATTGGCTTCAGGGCTTAGGCTGTGCTTGACCTTTCGATGGATCCAAATGAACTAGGAGCTGGCAGGATTCCCTGATTCTCACAGCAGTCTCTGCTCATCATCATTAACCTGTGGTTTGGGGGAAGAGGGTAAAATTAATCACTTCATTAGTAATCATGTATAGCAGTGAGCATCTTCTGTCAGGATTACTGGTTTT
Source organism: Egretta garzetta (assembly GCF_000687185.1). Taxonomy (NCBI): domain Eukaryota; kingdom Metazoa; phylum Chordata; class Aves; order Pelecaniformes; family Ardeidae; genus Egretta; species Egretta garzetta. Next base: position 4,735,823 of record NW_009260268.1, on the reverse strand, counting down.
AACTATAATGTCCAACCTTTTAGTTGCTTAACTTTTCTAAAAAAATCCCTGTCTTTTGAGATAAATGTTTTTCAGATTCTGCAACCTCAAAAGTATTTATTTTCCATCTTAAAAAAAAAAATAATAAAAGCTGGCAGTGGAAAGCAGATATTTTTTACATATGAAACATACAGGGGTAGTTTAATTTTAATTTCTGCCTCAAGCTGTAAGTTTCATTTGACTCTAACTTGTGTTCAAGTTTAAAAAACACTGATTTGGTAATAAAGTCCCATGCTATGTAGTAGAGAATTTTCCTGTTTAGCCACTTGTGCTCTTGTATTGTAAAGAGAAAAGCATGCTTATGCACTGTCTCTTCCTAAGTAAGCACTTAACCATACATCTAATAAGTATGCTATAATCTGTTTTCAAGGTGGCTCACATAAGGCATTACCTGCTTATGTTTGTATGTAAGGCTGCATTTGTCTCTGTATATTAGTGGCTTAAGAATTAGTAGTATGTTTCATTAGTGGCTTATGTCCCTAAATGCTTAATGCTGTTTAGAAGGCTGTGTCATATTTACTCTTGGAGCAACTTGAGCATTTAGGCTACTTCCACACTTGAGGCTGCTAATGACTTGTTCCACAGAAAGGTTATTTTGTTCCCTATAAAAAAATCATTTGTATAAACGCACTTAGAAAGGAACTAACCTGGTGCAAAGGAGACTCTTAACATGCATGTCTTCCCTAGTCTGTGCAAAACCAGCAGGTGACAAATGTAGTAGCAGCTCCATCCTTTTGAAGCTAAAAGTGTGAGTGACAAGTTTCTGTGTGCAAGAGGCCTCTCAACTTTGGGAGTGCCCCATGAGGCACCTATATAGGATTTGCTCACCTCTGTGATTCATTTCAATAAATCTAAGTGACTAAGAGGTGAGGTGCAGCTGGATGCAGCAGAACTGTATGCATGACCCTGAATTTCTATCAGGTCTCTGGATCTTCTGGAAAGCAGCGGATTTCTTCTCCAAAGTCAAAGGAAGTAGAAGTGAGAACAGCAGAGATAATAGTATATATCTAACAAGATACTATTATCTTATTTACTTCCCTGTGAGGGAAGGAGGCAGAGGAGGCAAGAATGGGAAGATAAGCTATGTTGCTTGTGTGAAGGGACAGTTGATTTGGAGACCCAATTCCTCAGTTTTGATAACTCTTAGTCTTTCAGTACAGCTGAGTTCATAACAGTAGAAGGAACTTTTCAATAGTTTTCACTGCCTTCAACATACAGAGTTAGCTCGTTGATCTTTCCACAGTGATTATTAGACAAATAAAGGCAGTTGGAGCTTGCTGCCAGAGGTCCATTGGATCTCCAAATGGTGTAAAATCACCTTTTTGTGCTTCTGTTTCCTGTCTGGATCCTGCACCAAAGCCTTCCAGTGCTGAAAAGGGAAGCTGATGGCTGGTTACAGCTCAGGCCCAAAGTAACAGTTTAAAAGTGAGAATAAAACTTATGTAAGAATTCATTAAAAATAAGGATATGAAATGTGTGTGTTAAACAAAAAACTTAGATGCTATGCTTAAAGTCTGGGGACATTCTGATGTACTGAAAGACACTGCTTTTGCCTGAGACAGAAACGGTGATTAAAAATTACCTTAGACTTCCAGAGGCAGAATTGAGCCAATATTGAAAGCTTTTGAGAAACCTTCCTTAAAGTATGTCCCAAGTGTTCCTAGAAGCCTACCTGCAATGTAAAAACTGAACGTTTAAAGCTACAACACTTCATCCTGGTATGTCATGGAGTAGCTAACAGTAATACACTCACTAAGCATTTTACAGTAATGGCTTTGCATGAAATGAAAGATGCTTTATTAAAGTTGAGCAGATGTACAGTTTACTGTTTGAACTGGAATTCAATTTTGTCTTAAGGGTGATGCTTCTGAAAAGCACCAGCATCAACTGCCCATTAAAAAAAAGAAGACGCTTGGAGTTCAAAGGCTCAAAAAATGTAACTAAGCAAACATGTCTGAATTCCTAAAGAGTGTATAGATGTACTGCAAATGGGCTGTACTGAATTACTTTGAACTCCAGAACTTGTTATCCTGTGAAGTTTGTATGTGCTAATGGCAAAGGTTGCTATATGCTGCCCTCCCCACCCCCATCTGGATTTCCCTCCTTTATGTAAATAGGATAAACGTAAATCCACTGACTTGGAAATAATTGGGTGGCTTCTTGCTTTGTAGCAGCTGACTGCGTGGTGGTTTTCTAGCAAAACACTTAAGTGACAGGTGTCAGGTCAGCATGGTGTTGATCTGTCTTCCTGTGATCTTGGAAGTCCCATCCAAATGACTTAAAATGCTTAGATTTCTGTAGTGAGATGTGCCAAGTGTTTGCATGTAAAACCAAATGATTGGTCAAGAAACATTTATGTCTGTCTAGACATGTATTAAAATATATGTAGTAGTCATAAGGAATGGGTAGAACAGCTGAAATGAACTAAGAGCTGACTTCTAATCAGAATTTGAACAAAACCTGTCAACTTATTTCAGATTGAAAATACTGTTATTATGTGACAGTGGTAAGGAGCATGCTTTTGTTAAATCTTCAAATCTTTGTATTCCTTGGGTTCAGGTAGAGTGAAAAGCAGTAGTGTCAAAGCTCTACATTTTGAAGTCTGTTCCACTCTTAGCAATAGTATATGCTTGACCAAAATGTTTATTTAGAGTTGGAGAACTGTTTCCTGTGGAAATCTGAGCTCCTTTGAGTATGTCCTTTACAAACCAGCAAACACAACAGTGCAAGTTTGAAAGACCTCTGAGTCAGCTAGTTGAACTACTTATTACAAAATACTTATTCATTGAATTAGTAACTTGTCTGTCAATTACCTGGCAAACCAGAGTGACCTGGACAAAGGTTGTTCTTTTCCTTAAAGCTGTAAAAGATTCATGTACGTGTCTGGGCCTGTTGAACTGTCACGAATAGCTGCTACTACGCACTTGCAGAATACTCAAGTATTCAGCATTATAAATCCTGTCTACCTATCTGGTCACAAACTACATGACCCAATGTTCAGTCTGATCTTTGAGGATGAACGAATACTGAACAAAGTCAATAGGACATGGACAAAATGTTTGTTGGGAGAGAATCATGCTAGGTGATAGGTACTATTAAGCATTTTATTTTAAATGTTATTCCCTTGTTTTATATGAACTCAAAATACTATCTTTAGGCTTTTGCATAAATTGTCACATTTAGATTGAGAAAAAAGTTTAGACTGATTAAGAAATTCTAAATTGGTTTGTATTTTGAGGTTTCAGGATTTTATTTCTGCAAAGATGCAATTTCCTTGATCACATGCTCCTCACCAAACAGAAATGAGGCAGGTTTTAAAATAAGTATCTTTTTCTGCAAAGAGAATGTCTTTTCTCAACGGTTACACAGCTGTAATAATCTTGGAATGAATCGCTTAATACATTTAAAAACCTGGATCCTCTGATTCTGGCACGTAGGTACTGAATGTGTTTTGTTGAACTGATGGAGTTCTTGCACTCAGTTTTTCTTCATTTCCTCCGCCTTTCAGTTTTGCACTTCGTGCTCTCATGCATCCATTTGAGTTACATGGAAGTTGTTATATCCAAGTGCGTAACCACTTGGTAGTGATAGGCTGTGTTCTACAGCTAACAGAAGAGGAAATCTCAACAGAATTAAAAATGCAACATCCTGCACCTCATCTACTCCTTTATTTTTTTCTGGCTGTCTTCCTGTCTGTAAACCCTTCCGTTTTCTTTTCCCTTTGTAACTACAGTATCTTAAGCAGATATGTTTGATATGTAGTTCTTTCTCTGTTGTTATCACTGTGTAATTTCACAATTGTTGCGAATAACTTTCATGTTCCATTACATGTTACATGCTGTAACACTTAACACTTGTAAACTCGTCTCTGAAAATTCACAGCAGTAACTCTCTCAGGTGAGGAAGAAAAATGATTGCACGGATTAACTTTTCATTAAATTGTGTAATGAGCAATCATGATAATATCTCCTAAATGTACTTCTAAGTGAGTGGAAATGCATTGATTCTGGCATAGTTACTCAAATGATACAGGAATTTTCATATCTCTTATATAAAACTGATAGAAATTATTGCCGGAAATTTGTAGTAATACACAACTAAGGAAAAGTCCATCCTATCTGTCACTGCTGTAAAGGTGATGAATGCATGCTCTTGTTTGGACAGTACCAAGTGTAATGAAGCAGTGATGGTAGCCCTGGCACTGAGAGCTGCTAGTGCTAATGATCAATACCAAGATTGCTAGCATAACCATGCAAATCGCTGTCTGTCCTGCTTTGGGCAAGTGGACAAATAAAGCAAACAAGCTCAAAGTTCAGTGCAAGACCATTCAGTTTACACCATGGTAGCTGGCTTGGCCGTACAGATATAGCTGTGCTGCTAACATGACCCTGTGATACGTCAAACCTTAGTTTCTCAGTCAGTTTTTTGACAGCTTCTTCCATTTTGTGCTGTTACTGGCCTTTCACACCAATACTGATAAAAGTCACTATGTGATTGTGTTCTGTATAACGTTTGCATGTTCTGTATAGTAGAATTGTTCTATTCTCCATAGAAGCAAGGAATGACAAATAATATTACTTTGAATTAGAGACTAAGGGAATTATTAACCATAGATTGCTGCATTTTAATTAATAAATGTTTTGACTGTGAACAATGTGTGGGGAAGCGATTAGGCCAAAAAAATAGATAATAGCATAGATACAGGCCTATGTTGCTAGTTTCAGTCTAATTCGGGCAAGTAATAATGACACACAGTTTAGGATAGCGTAGCAACTTGGTCTGTGCAAAGTCAGTTAAATGCTTTAGTCCATTTGACACAGGCACTTCTCTGCTGGCAGAGCAGTATCTCCTGAGATGAGACCTCATGGTGTTCCAGTCTGGCTGTGGCCTCTTCTCTGTCTGGAATAAGCAAGGAATTTAAACTACTCTCATCTCTCTGTCCCTGCAGGGTCAACTGAAGGTATATTTAAAAAGTGAAGCTAGGACTGCTTTGTTTTTATTATTCATTCCAAACATTTTATGTGGAATAAGTACAGCACTTAAGTTTTTTCTGGGCAATGTGTGAGGCATAATTACATTTCAAAATCCAAGTGCATATTTACAAGACACATGTTGGACTAACTGTGATTGAGTAAAGCTTCACAGTGTATTTGCATACAGTTGGAAGAGGTGTAGGGTGCAGTCAGCATACGGAAAATTAGGCTGATGTGTCATACCTCAAAATCTGCAATATAAAGGCCTCTGTGTGAACCAGATGTCTCTGGATTTTTGTAAATAGGCTTATTTCTGACCATAATGACCTGCATGAGAATGATCTGATTTTTAAATTAAGGCATAGGTTTAGCTACGGATATGGATTTACGGAAAGAGAAAAGGACAACAAGATATAACCACCACAACAAAAATAACCCTATTTCTTTGTAAGAATGGTCTTATCTTGATGCTTAATTCAGGCTGCTCATCAAATACCTTTTTATAATAATTGTGCCTTGACAGCTGCAGTAGATAAAACTGACAAATACTGGGATTTTTTTGTTTTTCTTGCTTTCTAATGGAGTCCAGCATTTGATGACCTTTGCTGAAAATAACTTGACTAGCTGGAGTCATAACAAGACAGAACTATTTGAGGGCATGTGGTGAAGGCTCAGCTGTTTGGATGGTGTTTATCATTCCATGGGTATGATAGCTAGACAAATAGAGGAAATAGAAAATCAGTCATGAGGGTGAAATACAAAAATAAAAATATCTTCCCTAAATCATTATTTTTTCTAACTACTGGTGAACTTGAGGAATATTTCCACTATTAAAATATTGTTACTGAAATGCACGCTGCATTTTCTCATTTATATTGCAGGTGCATATTGCAATATCCACACTTTGTTCTTTGTCTTCATGTTGAAGGTCATGAGAGGTCAAACTAGGTCTCTAGATTTTCCAGTCTAGAGGCAAGTCAGTGGCCTAACTTTAGCTCTGACTTTGTAATTTTCTCTCAGTATTACCATTATTGGTCAATGTTCAGTGACAGTTTCAGTCCTTGGGTTACATTACCTGCCAAGAAAGCCTACCATAGATATTTGCTTGTTAACAATTGGCTTTTTGCAATTTGACTGCCAGTGAGAACATGTTTGGCGTTCTTTTTATCATTTAAAGGGTTTCCTTCTGTCGTGGTTTAACCTGGCTGGCAACTCAGCACCACGCAGCTGCTCGCTCACTCCCCCCGCCCTCAGTGGCATGGGGGAGAGAATCGGAAAGAAAATAAAAGGTTAGAGCCGAGGGCTGAGATAAAGACAGTTTAATAAGAGAAAATAATAATAATAGTAATAATGAGAGTGATAACAAAATATACAGAATATACAAAACGAATGAGGCACAACGCAATTGCTCACCACCCGCCGACCGATGCCCAGCCCGTCCCGAGCCGCGAGCAGTCCCCGAGCCACGAGCAGTCCCCGAGTCGCGACCGACCAACCGACTGAATCCCCCAAGCATGACGTTATATGGTATGGAATAGCCCTTTGGACAGTTTGGGTTAGCTGTGCTAGCTGTGCTGTACTTGTTATGCACCTGGCCGAGCAGGAGAAGCTCAAAAAGTCCTTGAGTAGTCTGAGCACTACTTGGCAACAGCTGAAAACATCAGAGTGTTATCAACATTCTTCTGGTACTAAATCCAAAGCACAGCACTATGCTAGCTACTATGAAGAAAATTAACTCTATCCCAGCTGAAACCAGGACACCTTCACTTTTCATTTTTCCTCTTGCTGCCTGCTAAGATTCCAGTGAAAAACATTTTTGTAACCAAGAAAAATGCACTGTTCTAATAAAGAATTTTACCAGAGATGTTACTGCTAGCTGCTTTATTTAAATGTGGTAGAGTACAGCAGGATCAGGTGAGTAAGGAGCTGGATTCCAAATCTTTCATTCAGCATTGGTATACTTAACTAGGAGTTCATTTCTACCAGTGTTGGATTATGACTGGACAGGAAGGACAATAAACTTAACCTGTTGTAGGTCAAGTTGTCTAAACATGCATTATCTCTAATGCTTGAACTGGCTAGTGAAGAGAGCTGACAACGATGCTGCTTATTAGCACATAGTTTTTTAGAAGCGGTGTCTTTGCTCTTTTTGTTCATCTGATACCTGGATTTTGTTCTGTTTGTGGAGGCAAATGAAGAAGTGCAAAATCTGCTTTTTGCTTAAACATGCTAAAATTACACATACTTGTTATCAAAAAAAAAGGAGGATTCAGACCTCCTTGAAATATATATATTTATAATAAGAGGGTTCTATAAGTACTGTTAAGTCTTTATTAAAAATTGACTCAATTTTGAGAAAAACTGTACTGTACTTCAGTGCAATTTGACAGATTTGATTGATACTAATGAGTTGATCCATTGTTGATCAAGATTGTAAGAAACTTTAGCTGCTCTTGTGGCAGAGAATGTTTCTGTGTCTTAGACTGTTTGAGTTTTTGGGCTAAATGATCTTTAATTTTGGCACCATCGGTTGTTTCTGTAATGGAAGTATGCCCTAGAAAACACTAAACTACGCTGTTATGGTACCGTCAAATATTCTGCTCATTAATTTGCCAGGATGCAATTTTATTGCCTGAAAGGGTGGAGAACTTCATTAGATTCATTAAGACCATTGGTACAGTCAGCTGTGCTGATGTTCTGCCTGCCAGCTTGCAAGCTTCAGACTGGCTTTCCGGAGCTGTGCCTTGGAGAATACTGGGATGCTACAAGCCGCTCTACGGAGGTAAGGAAAGGGCAGCCCCCTCCGCAGCTGCAGTGTGGCAGCCACTGGTGTGCCTCAGGATGCAAGTGTATCCTCAAAGGGAACTGCGTAGCAATACCCAATAGCGAGTCCTATAAAGCCATCAGTAGGTGTAAAGGTTAATGTTTGTTCTGTGTGGGGAAAGCCTAGCTGAAGGAAAGGAAGGAAGCAGGAAATTGTCTCAAACTTTTTAATGGTGCAAATATTTTGGTGATTGTCAAATGGCAGTTTACTTTTATATGCGAACACAAGCCTCTGCACATGCCAAAGGGATTCTCACAGTATTGATGCAGTGTGGGTTTTTTTTTTTTTTATTCCAACCCCATGGCTGCAGCACAGAGGGCCAGCTTTAATCTTGACCGAATTTACTTTTCTTAAAGTAAGGGGGTTTTAACCTTATGGTGGACGTGGTGTCTCATCTCTGAAGGAATTTGCTTGGATGAACAGGGACACAGTTGCAAAGTAGACCTTGCCAGTTAAAGCTTTCAGTTGCTTGATTCTTGCAGATACAGTATTCCAAGTTTCTGCCATGTTTGTGTATTGTGCGGTGGGTACCCTGATGCTCAGTCTAGAAAAACTGACTCTATACTAGTCAATATCTATTTTCAACAGTATTCCCTTTCACATTGACAGATACTTAATACTGGGAATTAAAATAGTCTTTGTGGGGAATTTGTTCTGTTTTGACCCGGTAGCATGCTTGAGCTCATTCCTTGCTGCTAGCTCTGCAGCTAATTTCCAGTTACCTTTTAAATTGAACCTTATTTGGTAACTTGTTAGGTTTCTTGTTACCATATTTTAGAGATTGGGAGTAGCTTTAATGCAGCAATGATGCATCTTCAGTCAATATCAATGATGAAAATGGATTTTAAAACTGTTACTATTTTGGGCTTCATACTGCCCTTTTCATACAGAGCATAGCATTTGTAATAAGTGGACAGACCATTCTTCTTTGGAAGTGTCAGGTGGATTTTTCTTCAGAGTATGGCTGAGTAATGTAGTTTGTCCCTATTCCTAATGTCAGAATTTATTTAAATACCTTCATTCATCTTTGTGCCCTTTCCCCAATCTCCGTCTTTTGCTGTTACAGACCAGTAGGAATATTATTGAAGTCAGTGTCTGTCTAGAGCAGCATAGAGGTTGTATAGCTAAGAGCAGAATTCATCACCTTTCTTTATTACTGTTTGTTTGAAGCTGCAAGCTACAGAGGATTATATTAGGAAAAAATATTAGAATATTCTGGCGGGAGATGTTATCGTTTGGAATATTAAGGAAAACTGTCTTTCAAAATTATTCAGTGCTGTATCACTGTGTGGAGTAACTTATGGGGCTAATCAGTTGTCCTCCTTAGGCTTCCTTAGCTTGCCAGCTTTTTGGAATAATTAAGTCCTTCTGACCTAGACAGAAGTACTAGGTTGACAGCTGATACCAAGGTCTCAGACAAGCTCGTCTGACTAGTTGCTTATTTTCAGTGGTGTAATTAAGCACATTAGGCTAGAGATATAGTGAACTCCTAGTCTTTGAAAATGACCAGCTTGCATATGAAGTCCATATGAACTGCAGGCTAACTGTTCCCACATTTCTCACAATAATTTTTAATTCAGTGTAACACTTATATAATGGAAAATGTATATGCAAAACCAAGTGATCAGTAGGTCTGTCCCAGGGGAAGCGGAAGTGACAGGGAAAGGAGATGCACCTTTGCTATGGTGAAGGCAGGCTCCTAGATTGAGTTGAACCATAGTTGGGGATGAAACTTGGGGAAACTAGCTGTCCTCACCAAAAGTTAGCCTGAGTTACTTCCCTTCATGCCACTGCGTGGCCCACACAAATGTTTTTTCCCCTTTACCTCAGAAAGAACAGATGACTTGAAGATTCAAAGAAATCACTATTACGTGGTATGAGCTACCATGACTGTCATGCAGAAAATACCACTTTTGCCTGGGCCCAAGCAACCATGTGAAGTTAAAATATACAATATGAAAACTCCTTGCACCTATGCAAAATAGTTTTCTTGTATATTTTGCTATCTGGACCTCTTTACTACTTGGACATCTTCAATCTGAGAGGCTTTTTCTACGCTGTGGGGCAAGGTACTGCATGAGGTGCTTTTTGGCTGGCACATGGACCTGCAGCCATAGTGGTGGGACCTGTCTTGTCCCTCCATTTATACACGTCTGATGACCTGGGGACCAGGGCATTGCATGGAGAATATGCCCTGTGCTGTAAAGACACAGTAACTTGGAGGCCAGGCTCTTCACTTTTCTTGAGATGTGGAATCCCTCTCACCTGAAGTCATGAATGACTTCTAATTAGTCCTAGAGTGTTTGGGTTTGTTGGTTTTGTTTTTGGTTTTTTTTACAAAAAAGGCTGTTACGAGGTTATATTTTATTTTTCTCTCCTGCCAAAGCTGTATTTGAATCTTCCTCTTTCTTCCAAATTTTTCTCTCACGTTTCAAAAGTAATCATTCTTAATGTTAAAGTTTTGTCAATAAAAGCTGGTTTTGCACAGTGTAACTGCTTGTGCAGTGTCTTGAATGTAGCTCACTTCAGTGAGAAGTTTATAACCTAATTTCATAAAAAGTTATTTTACACCAATTAAGAAGGTGAGGAACTCTAGCATTGGGATTGGAATGACTGGGAAGGCAGACACCTCTTCAGTAGTTCTGCCAAAGTTAGTCCATTACTTAATTATATCTTTTTTTCTTCCACTGGGAGAATTTTTTCCCAAAGGACTGTATTTAAGGAAATATACAGTAAGTTGGTTTTATATAGGGTGTGTGTATTCCTTTGTTCTCTTCATGTGGGATCTAGTTGGGTGCTGATGACCTCTACTGCTTGACCTACACACAAATAAAATTGCTAGCACAACTCCTTTCTCTGTTTCAGCACAGGCAGCCCAAGAGCCGTGCACAGATAAAAGCAGTCACAAGACAGAGGATTACAGAAAGTCATACAGATTTATATCACACTGGAGTAAGTAGAGAAGTCCCCCAAATAAACCATATCTTCCGTGTTGTTGAAATGCCCCGTTTTTTTCTGCTGTAATTGTAAATTAAGAGTGATCAGAGTGATTGTGTTTAATACGAAGTACCTTCTTCAAGCTGCTCAAGTGGGCTCTGAGTGAACTAATACAATGGAAGAAAACCTGGTCTAGATGGTCATTTTATACCACTGCACATTAAAAATTAGTAGACATTGTAAGCAACGGTATATTCATCCCATCAGGATCTCAGGTGCATCTAGCAAGAGGGACTAGGCTGAGTTCTTTGTGAAATCAGGCTGTCAGTAGTTGTTGGGTAGGGTTTGTGGGTTTCTTAGTGAAACCTAGCTTTAGTTTTCAATTTTGGGGAACAAACTAAAAAAAATTGCAACTCTATAGTGTGGAGACCTACCTTGTGAATATCCATGGGGATGTCTGTTTTCTTACATGTTCCAGCATACACTTACACTTGTCCAAGAGGTGCTCTCAGCCATTCTATCAAAAAGTGTCTTATAAAATTAGAGATTTATTTCTTGTTAGATCCTGTGTCTTAAAGGATAAAAATTAATTACATGCCTCCCTTCCTCATCTTAATTTTGTAAGTACTCATAATTACTGTCATTACTTTTTTATTTTAATACCTTATTTCACATGTCAAGTGCAGCAGCTCTACTGATGTTGTAATAGCTTCTACCTCATGGATTCCTTTTTATCAGAGAAATATGGGTTTTTTCCAGATTGTTACTGTTTATTAGCAAAACACCTTCCCATATGAATTTCAGCAGTTATGCTTGTGTTCTGAGCTCTTGTTTATACCAGAATTCTAGCTCTGAAAGCTGTACCGCATCCTGGATATGTAGTCCTCCTACAGTTGAGCTGCACATGCACAAAACAACCATGTAGCCTGTGCACAAGGAGGCAAATGCATCTGGATTCTCCTATACAGTGCAAGATAATTTAGTGTTTAACCATGTCCAGCATTCTCATCAGAAGATTGCTAGCAAAACCAGCAATGCAGTGGATTACTGTTAAAAGCAACAGTCTATCAGGGAAAATGAAATAGGGAGGTAGATGCTGTCATTGTGAAATATTTTTTTACTGTCTGTTAGAAAAGTACAGGTGTTCAGGGAAAACTAAGGCTGGACTTTAAATTCTCATAAAGGAAATCTTCTGTCAGTACTTAAGTGATGTAGGAACTTGAAACCTATTGTACTAACCCTTCAAAGAAATGTAAACTCTTCAAGAATGAGATTATAAGATAATACACATACAGGCTTGGGGCAGATGCACAGTAGGAATTTCAAAAGCATTAAAGCCTGTAACTCAAGCCATTGCAATGAGCAGAGATGCTTCTGGAAAAGGGACTGAGAATCTTGTGAAGTAATGTTTTTAAAACTGTACACCTGAAATTCAGTATTCAAGCAAGACTCAGGTTGGACCCACTGAACTTCAGGCTCTTTACTAATGTGCCAGAATTGGGATTCCATATGTAGTCAACAGCAGTGCAGTCAGAAGAACATTTGATCTGGAATGGGCTTAATTGCGCATTGGAAGTACCCGTGTGGCTTGCTCAAGTAAATAGGAGTTCCTAAGGAAATGATTCGATTTTAAATAAGTACAATGAATCCAGCCCTTAGTTTGTGTTGCTGTCTCTTGTCATTTCATGCACAGGTGTCTATTTGTCTCCCATGAAGTCTCATTTCGTATCTCCTGGTATTACCAGAGAATTTCAGCTTTGTTTAGATTTGAAATATCTAGCCAAAGCTTGAAAAGGCATTCCAGTTGTCCCCTAATCAGAAGTTAGGTACAGAAGATACAGTATTTAATTTTAATTTCTTTTTAAATTTTTATTTTCAAGTTTTTAACTGCCTCTGCCTAATTAGCTGGTATTGGCAATACTGCTGAAATGTGCTGTTTCTGGAATAGCTAGACGCATGGATTAAAATAAATTAGAACTCCTGCAGGTGTCTGATGAAACAATTTAGAATGTTTAGTTTCAACTAGTTTTAAGCACCCATTCTTGCCAGTATTACTTTACATGAGTGATTTAGGTTCTAATTTCTATCTATGGGCTCAGCTTGAGGGAGGAGTGTTTGCCTCTGATTTTCTTCCTTGGTTGGCTGGCGGAAAATGTGTGATATAACCCTCTTGGAAGGGTATAGGATTGAGGTCCCCAAAATAAAAGTACTCTTAGGCAGCACCAGAAGTCAGAGAAGCATACGATGCTTATCCCTTGGCATGACGCTTCTATGGAGTGTCTCAGGGGAAACTGTTTGTCTAGGCAAGCATGCAAATCCCTTCTGTGCTGGGGCCACCAAGTAGTGCCAATTAAGATGGCGATTCTTTTTTTGATAGCTAGGAAACAAGCTGTGTACAAATCCATTCCACAATTTGAAAAATTGTGAATACTTTTAAGTGAGGAAGGTATCAGTAATCATTCAAAATGAAAGGTTCTGAACCTGAGTGGGAGGTGTAAAATAACAGCAAAGGACCAGCTGTGAAATTAGCTTAATACATGACAGAATACTTTACTTGTTGCAATATATTTGACTTGAGGGTGCCAGAGCCGTTCCTGGGAAGTGTTCAAAGCAATAAGTTGACATTTCTTTTCATGGAAGAGAGAGCTTTAGACCTTGGAATTCCTTTCCCCACTGCCACCTCCACCAAGCAGTGCTGGCCTCCCTGTGTGCCTGGCTTGGTTCAATGAACTTTCTAGTCCTAATGGTAACCTCCCTACTCCTAAGGGAAATGGGTGAATTTTCACAAAGCTGGAACAAAGCTTTGAATTAAAAAAATACGTTATGGAATGTTCTGGTTTTAAAGAAAATGCAAAAATCTTCTTTATGCAATGGTAGAAGTCTTTAAAAAGAAAACCTCCCTAATTTCCTGATTAAACAGAACACTGAAAATTACAAGTGAATGCTAAAATAAGCATGCAAACTCCAAAATTTCTTACTTAATTGAAAAAATAACCTGGCAAAACAGCTTAAAGTAACAATCTATCTCTTCAGTTGTAAGTGTGTAGTCAAGTTAAAATATGTTGAGAAATTATTTTATGTACGAATACTTAAAATTCATTTCAAGGGGCCTAAGGGTGCTGAGTGGCTTTTGGTTACCAGTTACAGTTTTTTGGTGACAGGGATGTATCTAATGCAGTCTTCTGGAAAGCAACATGGTTTGCATAACTAATTTTCCCTTTTTAGAATCTCTTGGTAGAGAAAACAGATTTTTTCCATGTTTACTTAACTTTAAACAGAATTCACACCAGATTCTCAGAATTTTGCTTTTAAATCAAGTCTTGAGGCAAAAAAAGTCTCTCGTTGATGTGCAGCAGCATCTCAGAAGCAGAGAAAAACATTAGGTTTAATTAGGATCATATATTAAGCACTGATAGATGAATTGAGCATATTCAGTAATGGAGAAAATGTTTGTGGGTAATGTGCTGTTGTGGTAACATATGAGGCATGCATGACTGAATAAATCTGCACAGATATTTTTTCCTTGTGGATTGTTTTTCTTCTAGAGTAGAAGTTTTATTTACATATCATTTTTCATTCTCAGATACCTGAATCAAAATTTTGAATACTATCCTGTTAAATTGATAGATTAAGGTGCCTAAGGATATTGTATTTCCTCATACATTCTTAAGTATCATTTTTCACCTGTAGTAAATGCAAGTATGGGGAAATTGGTGAGATGATGAGAAATGGATTTACCCATGAAGACCTTATGTGCTGCATCTTTAGTGTCCGAGTATAGTAGTCTGTAATAATGAACAACAAAAAGCACCTAAGAACCCAGATAAGAAAACTGAATATGAATTATAGTCTAGGCTTTTTGTATTAGAGCCTACTGGCTAAATTCTGTCCCTTATTCTTCTTATTCTTATACTAGAAATCAGTCACTATTGAGATATAACTTCAAGATGTGGCCTTGAATGTTTACAACACTGTTGTTCACTTATTGAGGGCTGGAACTATCACTCAAGTTCAGAATTGTCTCATTGTCAAGTTACATTGCTTTCTTGCATCTTTAGTAGAGACAAATAGATAAAATCAAGTGTAAAGGAATGAGATGGTATGGGTAAGCTGAATGGAGGAGTTGCTTCAGCCAGCAGTGCCTGGACTTAACTCATCAGCTGTGTAACATTCTCTAGATGGATGCCAAAGCTTTACCTATGTTACAAGATTTCAGAAGGAACAATAGCAATTTTTTGTGTTGAGTCTTAGTTCTAGAATAGTATCTCTAGATTCATAACAGTGAGCAGTGATCATAGGGCAATCTGACTTCTTTTCTAAAAAGAAATTTCAAAATTAGGGCTGCCCTTTTCCAAAAAACAAGAAGCACTGCTCAGAGGGAGTTAGTTTCTGTGCTTAGTCTCCAAACCCCAAAGAAATTATCTTTGCAAACTAATGAAGATAAAATTAAGCACTGTAGCCTGTGGCACCCCCTTCAAAGCTTTAAATGTAAATGAAAGGGTTGGAATTAGGTCAACTACTTTCTGGCTATATATTTTTAATGGTGCTTAGGATATTACTGAAGCTATAGAAAGCAGTTGTTCCTGTGTTGTTGAGGATCAGAGGAAGGAGAAAGTCATTTGCAGGTGGCCTGATGGCTATGAGTGCAGCATGTTGATGGCATTTCAGTTTCAATCTCTTAGTAATCATTAAAAAGGTAATGGGGTAGTTTCATCTCTGCTAGTAAAGTGATGAGTTGGAAAACTAAAGGATCTAGATACAAAAGACAAAAGTGCTAGCTGTTAAGATCTTGTCTGGGTCATGGCTATGTTTGTCAACAACCCACATTGGTTAGAGCTTGTGATCCCAACAGCAGCCCTGTTCAGCATTTAAGTAACAAGTGAGAAGAGACTGCACTTTTTCAAGTTTAATAAGGGTACTGTAACGTAAGCGCTATCTTTGGATGGAACGCATACAAACCCGTAGATGTTTTCTCACTGGGTAAATGCTTTGTGTGGTCTTTTTGTGACAGCAACCTAGGTGTTTACATTCAGATCCCCCAAGTGCATGCAATCTGGTAACTAATTTAGCACAAGGGCAGGCATAATATTAGCACAAGGTGATTGTAAGCAAGCCAGAATAAAAGTGCTTGGCAGTGTTAAGTCTGAGGATTCTTAACTAAGTGTTCCTAGATGCTCAAGAAACCCCAACCCAAGTTTTTGTGGAGTACTTTTCATCCTGTTGAGTCTGATTCCTGAGTGCTTTCCAGTTAATTGTATTAACTTTCTCCCAGTGCACTAGGTTAGTGACAGTAAGACTTCCTCAGAACGAAACCAGGTCAAATAAGGTAATTGCTAAAAAAAAAGTGGGTGTGGGAAATTTTTTTTGGCTGTTGACAGAAAGATACTTCCAAAAAGTGGTTTGTCACAGAATGGGAATGTTTTTATTAAGTTTATTAAATATTATTTATACAAATATTATTCTACTTGGCAAACTCTACCTGACATATAGCAGATACCTGCTTTGTAACTTAGTAGTGATGCCACTCAAAACAGGGTTTGGGAGTTTGTCTAGGGAGGCAAACTAAGAAAATGCAGAAGCTGCATGAGTGCCGGTAGTAGGGGTAGAGATTCGTGTATGGAAATTTTCATTATATCTGGGGATAGTATTTGGGTAATACAAAATAGCAGTTACTCAGAAGTATGCCACCTCTTCCAAGCCTAGGCAAATATTTCATGGTTCCAGGTGTCATAGTCAAGATTTATGGCCAAAAGGTACAGAAACGGGAATTTATTCATAGAATCATAGCATGGTTTGGGTTGGAAAGTCATCTAGATGACCTTGGAAGGTCATCTAGTCCAACCCCCCTGCAATGAGCAGGGACATCTTCAACTAGATCACGTTGCTCAGAGGCCTGTCCAAACTGACCTTGAATGTTTCCAGGCACGAGGCATTTACCACCTCTCTGGGCAACCTGTTCCAGTGTTTCACCACCCTCACTGTAAAAAAATTTCTTCCTTATGTCTAGTCTGAATCTACCCTCCTTTAGTTAAAACCATTTCCCCCATCCTATTGCAGCAGGCCCTGCTACAAATCTGTCCCCATCTTTTTTAAAAGCCCCCTTTAAGTACTGGAAGTCTGCAATAAGGTCTCCCTGGAGCCTTCTCTTCTCCAGGCTGAACAAGCCCAACTCTTTCAGCCTGTCCTCACAGGAGAGGTGCTTCGGCCCTCAGATCACTTTTGTGGCCTTCTCTGGACCCACTCCAACAGGTCCATGTGTTCCCCATGCTGAGGGCTCCAGAGTTGGACACAGTACCTCAGGTGGGGTCTCACCAGAGTGGAGTAGAGGGGGAGAATCACCTCCCTCGACCTGCTGGCCGTGCTTCCTTTTATACAGCCCATATTGTTAGTCTGTCAGTGTTTTAAGTTCAGTCAAAACAGGTTGGTAAAGCCTGTTGCTTTTTACTAGTAACAGCAAGAATTTTCTTTACTGGGCTACTCTGGACCTGGCATGACAGGCATAGAAATGTGAAGTTCCCTGTGGCTTGTCTACCATCTTCATTTTTGGGATGAAGGGCCTATTAGGAGATGCCTCAAATCTGAGAATTTCTTGTGTGCATCTGGAAGCTCCTCCTCCTGGAGTTGTTGGTTGCCTGATGCTATGTATAACCAGACTGCCTTCCCTTTCATGTTTACCAAAGTGAATCTCATAAGAGACTTTCTTTGTCAAGTATGCTTGTTATTGATTTCGTAATTCCTTCTTATCAGCATTTGGTTATGAGGCCTCCAGTTTTCTGAGTCCTTTTGGAAACAGTTCATTCCTAATTAACCTTTCAATTGAAACATTCTCTTTATAGCAAACTTCAGATTGCTGTGATCAGCAAGATCACTGTTCAGGACAGTAGTTCTGAGGGAAGCTTAGTTACAGACCTTATACACTTACTTCTAAAGCTGACTTACAGGTTGCCATACTGTTTTTTTAAATAGATTTTAAGTTAAAGACTTAACAATTTTTGTAAAGGAGAAAAAGAAATAAAAAATACTGTCCAAAAAGAACTTCTAAGTAGAATTATGTACAGATAAATAACACTGAGATTGTTGTTATGGTGAAGGTGTCTTTTTAGTAGATAATACTAGTAAGTTTTCTTTCACTGCTTAAAAAAAAGAATTACATACTGGAACCGCACAGTCTGTCAAATAAATACTATATGCTTGTCTAAATTAAGAGGAAATTGTCTTCTCCACATCTGTGAACATACTTTTCTCTCTTCTGTGTGGGAAGAATCTGTGTTGAAGTTTCTGACATTGCAGCCTTAAGATCAGAAAAATGTGAGAACTAAGACCTCTGACGAACTGAAAGCAGACTTGTCAATTTTTTCTGCAGGAATGTGATTTCCTTTAGAAATAGAGACTTAATATCATCACTGCCCAACAGCTGCTGCTTAAAAACTCCACACTGAGGACAGCAGCTGAACCACTCAAACTCTGTAGACTAAACTGGAATAAGCGTGTCTGATGAGCATCTGAGAATGATAGCTGGAAGGCAAAACTCATGACAGCTGGACCAGTGAATATAAAGAGACTCATGCTTAGTGTTCTGCAAAGACCAGCACTCGAGGTCCTGATGAGTACATAGGGAGCATAGAAGCATACAGAATATTTGTCAAGACACAGGACGCATTTTCAAACATGGCCTATAATTATATGCACCATTTCATGTATGTGATACTAATTGCAAACATAATTTCTGGCATGCTGGTCCTCATGTTTACCCAAGTACAGAATTTGCATGTGACTTTTCTTCGTGCATATGTAAATTTTATCACTTATTTTCACACACTATCATCTGAAAAACGGTGAGGGCACATTGTTGGATGTACCAGGGTGTACTCCTCTATGGATATGTATTTTGGTTATGAAAGAAATTATTGGACAAAATATTTAGCATGGTCAAACCATAACTTTTAAAATTATTTTTCTCAGTTCTGGTGTATTCCAGAAAGAGTATCTCAGATACTGCATTGATTTAAAGCAGATTCTTCAACTAGGTATTGGTAATATCCTGTGCAACTCAATGTGGCTAATGAAGCACTGCATGCTACCTTCAGGGCTATAGCTATGGCTTTGCATAAAAATATGACCTTGACATGCTTTAAGCTGCACAGTGAACTGGTCAATAGGAATTGACTACGGTTTGTAATCCTATACAGTCACAGAGACATTATGTTCCCAAACACAAAGAGAAATAAATGCTGAAAACTAAAGTGACTTACCACTCTGAAAATGTCCAAGTAAATTGTACATTGCCATTTGCTACTTTAGAAAATACCCTTTTTTGGCAAGTTAAGTATAAATTGATATGATCAGACACTCCTTTTGAGTGATTAATGGAATAGGTGCAATCATATGGTAGGTGTTTAGTAAGACGTTATTCTGTCAAGGTACAGCTCAGTTGAAATGCCTTTTACCTTTGTGGGATAACTTCCTGGTCATCTCAAAGGAGGTTGCTCCAAATTTGGGGGAAAAGAGCAACTGTAATGTTAAAAATTGAAGCCTGTATCTGTCATAGTTTTGTTCATAACTTAAACAATGGGAACAACTCCGGAGTAGTGCATTAACTTTTCATTTCTGTTTTTCATGTGGAATTCCTGATTCATTGTGAAACTTTAAAATTGTTACATTTGGTGAAAAATCTGAGCCCCTTTCATGGACGCACATTTCAGTGATCACTTGCTTCCTTCTCCTTCTTTACCACTTTATTCCATATGGTTCTTCAATTTGCATGTTGCCTGACTGTCCTGGATTATCAGAGCTTTTGCTAATGTCTATCTAAGTGTCAAGAAACCTCAGTGTTGACGTGTTTTCTATAGGTGTATATTCCTTCTGCTTCCCCTGGAAGAAAGCCTAAATGTAATCCTGCCCACAATCAGGCTTCACACAAATGGAGCTAATATGGGTACAGTGCTCCACAAACAGTGGGACTTTCTTCATGTAATCTACTTGTTTTACCATCTGTTTACCTGCTAGTGTCCCTTGAGACTCCTGGAAGAGCCAGCTGAAGTTGCACTGCGAAGCAGCTTGTCAAATATTCTTATTACTGGTATTTTACAGCCCTTCAGTCGTCTGTAGGTATCTTTCCTTTCCAAAACTTGAAAATCTCCTTGCCCTTCTCGTGGGTGTGACCAGATGACCTCTAGAGGTACCTTCCAACCAGAATTCTACTGATTTTTCTTGCGGTTCTTTCACTGCTGCATGGAGGGATGCAAAAACTGCTGGTGAAAAGGTCCACTGATACCTCTGTTGCACGGAGAACTCAGCAGGGCGTGCAAATACCCAGACAGCCTGAACAGTACTTGCAGTTGGTTATGGCCAAGTGGGTAATTTGGGAATGCTCTGAGAACTGCCAGGGGCTTAAAATAGATAATGAAGTAAATGTTGAATTAAACTGGCAGACAAGGACCTATGTCCAGGGTGCAGAATGTCCAGGAATGTATCCTATGGCATAGTTCTGTGGGGTTTTATATAAGATTCTCTTACAGTACATAGCTCAAATGCTGTAGCACCTCAAGCAAAACCTATGTGCTGAGCTTGCAGTGCTGCTGCAGACAAAAAAATTCACACGAGCCTTGTTTAGTGGGTAGAAGAGTCTTCTGCTGTGCTTCAGTTAGTTGATTGTCCTAAAGCATTTACGCATGAGGTGGAAGGCTGTGCAATATTTCAGGCACAAAAAAAAAAATCTTGCTTTTCTAAAGATGTAAAGAGGTTTTGCCCTCTGTCCGCACTGGGTTTTGTTTAGTTGCATGCATGTTGGAGCCTGGTACTTGAAAGCTGGAAAGCATGTAGCATTTGCATCAAAGATACGCCTTTTGCAGCCTGGGAAATCTGCCTATACTTAGTCAAGTTAGAAAACTTTGTGACAACTCCTGGCAGTAATTTCATTTAAGTTTTCAGATTTGAAGTGCTCTTTGGTTTAGTCCTTTCTATTTTTGCCTGTTGAGCAGTATCTTTTTCAATGCTAATAAATGAATTTTCCATCTGTTACATGTAAGGAAAAGTCTGTAAAGATATATATCTAGGCACCACTCACATTTGTATTTGTCCGTCAGCCTTTTTTTCTTTTTTCACAAGAAAATATAGCAAACTTCTGAGCATTCTACTTTGCATCCAGGACGTTATTAAAGGGGAGTGACTATTCATGTAAGTGAAACTGTTGAGGAAATACAAATTGTCCCTGTCTCAAAACAAAGCTCTTGTATGGAGATTGCATTCAAGCAGGTAATCAAATTTTTTTAGATGTAAATATTTAGTCGTGTGTGTGATTATACAGATGTGGGCTGAACAGTTACACAGTTACTATTGTACTGCATGCCCCCCGTGTGGTTCTAGCTTTGTTTAAGGTTGTTGTTCTGCTTTTTTAATTGGAAAAGACAGTTTTACCAAGCCCAAGTTCTTGCGAGAGAGATGGACGCACAAGATGCAATAAGGTGATTCTTGTCCCTGAAAGTTTTGTTTGATGATAGGGCAAGATGAGTTCACCAAGACGCTGCCATCATCATGTGTTGGACAGTGTTGTAGAAGCTCTCAGCTTAAGCATTTGGTCCATTCTCCCAGCCCCAGATGGGGATTACATAGGTATAGTCTTTTTGAGAACAGTGTCATAATGATAAAGGATGTGTGTTTGGGGAGTATTCCAAAAGTCACCCTGTAAAAATAGTACTTGTGTTTGGAAGTTCATGAGATGCAGTTAGATGGAAATGAAAATGACTTCTATAAAACTTGTAGCAGCTGAATTTCCCTGAAATGTGCTCTCAAAGCTTATTATTCCAAAAAGTGGGTGGCCTTAGGTAATTAACTTTGTACTTTATGCTAAGTACACTCATATTTCTAAGTAGCCTTCGTCTTGGTGATATACTAAAAGCCTAGTAATATTAGGAAATTCTGACAATGGATATTTAACAGTATAAATGTGTTTTCTTTTGCACCATAAAGCTATGGTCACCTAAGCTGCAGTATGAAATTCTATGAGTCAAACTCATGCCAGTTCAGCGCTCTGACCATGCTGCAAGTGCCTTAAAGTGCAATATGAGCAGTGTTATAAAGAGATGTGTTTTTGCAGTTAGAATCATAGAATCATTAAGGTTGGAAAAGACCTTTAAGATCATCAGGTCCAGCTGTTAACCTGGCATTGCCAAGTCCACCACTAAACCATGTCCCTAAGCAGCACATCTACATGTCTTTTAAATACCTCCAGAGATGAGGACTCAACCACTTCTCTGGGCAGCCCATTCCAATGCTTGACCACTCTTTCAGTAAATTTTTCCTAATATCCAATTGAAAACTCCCCTGGCACAAATTGAGACCATTTCCTCTTGTCCTATTGCTTGTTACTTGGGAGAAGAGACCACCCACCTCACTCCAACCTGCTTTCAGGTAGATATAGAGAGCGATAAGGTCTCCCCTCAGCCTCCTCTTCTCCAGGCTAAACAACCCTAGTTCCCTCAGCCCCTCCTCATAATACTTGTGCTCCAGACTCCTCACCAGCTTCATTGCCCTTGTCTGGACACACTCCAGCACCTCACTGTCCTTCTTGTAGTGAGGGGCCCAAAACTGAACACAGTATTTGAGCTGTGGCCTCCGCAGTGCCAAGTACAGGGGCACAATCACTTCCCTGGTTCTGCTGGGCGCACTATTCCTGGTACAAGCCCCGATGCTGTTGGCCTTCTTGGCCACCTGGGCACACTGCTGGGTCATATTCAGCTGACTGTCAACCAGCACCCCCAGGTCCTTCTCTGCTGGGCAGCTCTGCAGCCACTCTTCCCCAAACCTGTAGCATTGCATGGGGTTGTCGTGACCCGAGTGCAGGATCCAGCGCTTGGCCTTGTTGAATCTCAGTACAGTTAACTACACTGAATATTGCATATAGTTGTTAAACACAAACTAGTTTAATTTATACTTTTTAAGGAGTCCAAATTAAAAACCCTAAGATGAAATCTTGCTGTTATGAACCATGGAATCATTCATTTTGGTGTTTCTGCTGTATGCAGGGAGATGCATCATTTTTCCTGGCTTCAAAAAATCATGCAGTGCAAGAAGATGGGTGAGCTGTGGATATTTTTTGTTTTAAAAACACTTGTCCAAACTCATAGCTTTGCCTTTGATTCTACAATCGTAGTAAATAATTTGGCTAGACATTGAACATCTGCATCTTTAGCCTTAAGGAAAAATGTAAGTAAAGAGAAAAAGGAGCTCTACAATTTAGCTGTGATGCATTTGCATGCTTTTTCTTCTTAGGCCGCTTTGACTGTTTAGGGTACAGAGATGCTCTTCCCTGTATTACATAAGCCAACCTGCTTCCAAAATGTTACAGAGCCATGGTCCAAGTCACTGCTGCCATTACTACACTGTAGAAATCCAGCCTCTGCTGTATTCTATAGTGAACCTAGGTGGGACAGTGAGCTTGAAATTTTTCAAATTCCTTAAGGACCGATGGAAGAAAAGTATATGTGCGATGAGGATTCAGATACCTGAGCAAGCAGTGTGGAATTGTGCTAGTTCTAGAACAGACAACATGTAAACATGGCACCATACCTGAGCTAGTAAGATATGCTTGGGTAAAATGTTGGAGCTATGCTACTCTTAAGATTGAATTATCTTTTGTGCTGGGAGTTTGGAGTGATGCTATCTTGATGTTTCTATGCTATGGCAATTGCATGTTACAAACATGCACTTGGAAAGCTGGATACACTAAACTCAGCAGTACAATTATTGTATGTCTGGGTTCTTCAGGTGACTTGGAATCCCAGTCTAAAGATTGTATCCCAGTTCTTTTGTTCCTGTACTTATGTGCTTGGCCTCCCTGGGAATTCTGCAAGAAATCGGATAGCAGGTGTTGGCACTCACACATACATCTCTTGTTAAAGAGAATTTACTTGTGTGTGCTCTGTCTCATGAACAGACAGCACTGTATCTCTGTTACTATTAGTAAAATTTTAGTCAAATATTTGTCTGTTTACTCTTGTTGGCTATTGTGTTCTGAATTTGATTTTATTCAGCAAGAGTTTTCCAGTGGTCTGTGTATTTGTTCGCTTTGTTTTCTCTCACAAGCATATCTGATATTCATGACATTGATAGCAGTACCAAAAGAAGATATATAAAAGGTCAAGCCACAGCCCCTACATAGTTTTAAAAGCTGAAGAAATGTTTAAAAGCACAAGAAATTGTCCAAGTCTTAACTTTATAGATAAGCGTTAGTTTTCCTTTTTTAAAATTAAGTCTTTTTTAATCTCTTTTTTTGAGCAGCTAGTGAAATACTTGTATGTGATTCAAAAATACTAAATATACAGAATGAGCTGTGTTTATGTGCTTTTTTCCCACAAATACTGTATGCTGCACGTGATGCAGCATCTTGTTCTCTCAAGGGCTTGAGTTTTCCATCATCTATATTTTATAAGTGTTGTTACTTAACCCATTGCAGAGGGTCAAGGAGGGGGTAGGGAGGGTGTCTGTTTTTGCAGGCATCAGAACGCTTGCTCATCTCATTAAATGTATACCGATAACATTTTTTAAAATTTGGAATAGCAGTCAACATACAGTTAAGTGTCTAGAGAGTGTGGCATTTAAATGCATAATGAGCAATTCCTCTATGTAAGATAGGAAGGACAAATTAAGAGGCTGGATAAAAGTGAATGTATCAACAAAATCTGGCATTTGGAATTTATCAAAGGCAGAGAATATTAAATCTTAGTAAGCCATCCCTGTTCAGCCCTGAGGTTTTGTCATCTTGTCATTGATGTTGCAAGTTTCTTGGTATCGCAGATATTTTGTGTGTGAAATAAGGTGTGGGGGAGGGTCTGAAGAAAATTTTTTTTTTGTCAGCTCTTCAGATGAGCCAGACACCCTCATCTACATCTGCTGTCTTCTTTTCCTATTACCATAAATACAAGCTTTAATATACTTCATAAAGACTGAAGTGAGGCAGAACCATGCAAACCAGTAGCAGAGGGTTTTGTGTTTGAAAGCCTTTGCGCAAAGATACACTAATAAAAGAGTCTGCATAGTATTTGGTATAATTTTCCTTTATTTTCTTGTGTATGTTAAATGCTTCATTTCTAAAACTACTAGTAGTAGTTTGTCAGCAGAGAATAGCTACAAACACGTAAACAGCCCACAATATGCATGATGTCTTGTCTTCAGAAACCATTTATTAGGCTGTGCCATGTACCAAATGCTTAACAGCATTAAAATAAATTACTAACTCTTTAATGCGTAACATTTTTATTACTCTGAGAAGATCACTGTTGCACCTTTCTGAATTCAGAGGTGCACTAGGTTTGGTTTAGGTTTTAATTGCTTCTATTCTGCAATAGATGCAAACAGTTTTTCAATACTAACGTAATTTAATCTTTACCATAAGGCATGAACAGTAATGCAGTATCAAGTGGTAACTGCCAGCTTCTTAAATTATTATTCTTTTTATTCAACTTGGCAGCTAATTTGCAAGCTCCCTGCCCCCACCTCATGTGATGCTACAACTTTCAATATTCTGATGGCTGAATCCTCAGACTCCAGCTGGAAATGCAAATTTAGTATGGTATCAACAGGATTCTTTTGCATAAGCAACCATATTCAGTATATTAGGGATCAAAGATATAAATGAGTTCTCTTTTAATACAAACAGGAAAAAAGAGAAAGAAGCAAAAGAAAAACAATCTTGTGGCTTCCAATGGGAATTTCTGTAAGTATGACCAGTCAGGTATGGAGGGAAATCTGACTTTATAGGTTCCCACCTAATAGGGCAGCCCCTTTGTAACCACATACCAGACGAGAAGGCTTTGGATGCTTTTACTATATAAAGATATGTTCATGTCCAGGAGTTTGACTGACGTTTTTGTAAACTGAAATATTGTTTATTCTTAGAAAAGAAACAACATCTTGTGGCTAGATATGGAAAAAATATTTGGAGTGGACATTTTTGGAATGAATTAAAGAAAAGAAATAGGATGTATAAAATGCTTGACAAAGCAGAAAGTATAAAAATATCCCTGCACTTGCTCCATTGCAAAACTGCAGAGTTAAAGCTGCTTTTCCAGTTCCTACAGTAGCCAAAAAATTGTTTAGGCTGCTTCTAAGATAAGCTAACTGTGCTCAGTTAGCTGTGTGCAAGAAGAAAATGTCTGCTTTCTAATACGCAAAATCAGTGCTGGAAATCTGTTTAAAAGGAGTTTTTTTTCCTTAGGCCTAAATCTAGCAGATTTCTACAGTGCATGCTTACTTTTAGCTTGCGAATAATCCCATTCTTATGCAGAAAAGCATGTGGTTATATCTCACAGAAGACCACAGATTTTATGAGCATATATTAAGCACTTTGAATCAGACACCTGATATTTTTAATGAGCAAGCTAAGAGTGGAAACCTGCTATTGGTATTAGCCAGTATTATAACTTCAGACATTTGAATCAGGAAACTGAATTCTTCCACAGTATGCACAGCATCTGTGTCTACTAAATTCACCATAGCAATATCTGTAACAGGGAATACATCAACACAGTTGTTAATAGGAAAAAAAAATTATTTGAAGGCAGTAGTTTTTCTTTGCCTTGATTTTCTTAATTTCTCAGTTTCTTGCACATTGTCTCATGTTAGTAAGCTGTTATATGGAACAATTATTCTTACTTCACTCTAAGCTTTTTTAATTGGGCTAAAATTGGTAAGTAGGCAGTTCTTAGGCTGCTGATTCTATTTACCGCTTTGGGAGCAAAGCTCACCCTTGGCCGCCTTTTTCTGTGTGCAAATTCCACATATTGTGCCTGAACAATTGGCAGCCGTAGCGGGACCACAAGATGCCTAACGGAGGGTGCGCAAAGCCCGACCTAGTGCTCTGTTGCTGCTGCTTCAGAACAGATGCAGCCTCAGTACTGTGGTGTTACGGTAATGTTGTGGCATCATAATGCAACATAGCAGCATGACATAGTATTAGTGCAAAGCCTTGAAGCTACAGTATCCTCATTTGAGAACTTGTGGAAATCAAAGTTTATTTTGGGACCTTTGCATCCTTCAGATAAGGCTTATAAGATGTGTAACAGCCTCATCTGTCTTAAGACAGCAAAGGAACCTTGCTTCAGGCTTTTCTGTTATCCAGCTCTCAAGTACCCTCTTTGCCTACCTATCCTATTAGGGAGGGTGGAGTTTCAGCAAAGATGACAGTAGTCAGAGCTCTAAGATCAGCTGAGGCTGCCATGCCTTTGAAAGGAGATAATCTGCCTAGGTACTGTGCTGCCTGAGCCATGCATGCTGTAGACAAGGCAGGAGCAGGGTCTTGCTGCCTTTCCTTTTAGCTCACCTCTCTTTGGCCGGCATGTCAGAAAGCATTGCTTGGCTGATGCTTGTTTATGGAAAATGTCTGATGAAGTGATTGTATGCCATGTAACAAAAAAGTCTGGAAACTGCTACAATAGCTGCAAATTATTCCATTATTTGAGACAGTCAGGTGATGCTGTAGAGTTTCTGTAGCACATGGAATTTAATATCTTTTCTGTGATTCAGTATTTACTCTGGGAAGGAAAGCAAATTATAAAATCATAAGCATACATATTTTAGCATGACTACTAATCTTGCTTCTGGTGCCTTGTGGCCTTCCTCTGCATTAACTTAATTTATTCTTTCATGAGAAAGTAAAAATTCAAAACATGCTCCCCTGCTTTTTCTTTTGTGTACTTCTAAAATCATGTGGGACCAGGACTTTCTGATATACCTTTCTTAAGTATGATCTGAATATTTCCTCTTAGTACATGCAGGATGAAAAGATTTTAATGAAAGGGTTTAATGAATCTTATGAAACAATTGTTTACATACAAAAAGCGATTTGCACATATGCGGGCTGGGGATGTTTCTGAATAGGACCCACAGTCCTCTAATTAGACACGCATGGTATTAGTAGGCATTTGTAGTACTTGCAGGACTAGTCCAAGGACAAGGCATCCCTGCTGAAAATTTTCCATTAAAAAGATAATTGCATAGCACAAGGCCTTTCGAAAAAGCCTGTCTAAAATTTTTCTTGTTTTTAATTAGGTGCTGAGATCTAGATCTAAAAAGACTGAAAATAGAAAAAAGGTTTTCTTTCCTGGGTAGTAGAACTAATTGTGGTGGCAGTGACCATGGAACTGTGAAAAATTCAAAACAGAGGTGCTTTGCTTCTAGTTTTTTGACATGTTTTATGATCTAATGATCCTGGTAGAATTGAATGTTTGATATATACGCACAAATTATTTCTTATTTTGCATTGCAATATGGCAGACCTACATCTGGTTAGCTAATAGTTCCAGTACCTAGGTGTATGTTACCTGTACTAGGAGGTTCCAAACATTATTTTTTCTTAAGATGAGATTTCTGGGAATCTTAATCCTCTACCAGCACCCTATTGGGCTCAGCTGTGTAAAAACATGACAAAGGGTGCGAACACCGTCCACTCTGGTATGCCCCTCAAAGGGAGCTGACCAGAAAACATCTCTGGTTTGTGTGTTAGGTGGGAAAAGCATGTTCTGTTTACTACCAAAAATAAAGCACAGACAAAACATCAGTTACTGCGAAAGAGGCTGTTAAATGAATTAAAATGTTGTCATCGCTATGACTGGTAACATCACACAGTTACTAAAGCTGGGTAAATAGTCAAAGCGGAGTTTGCACATTTTCAGTCAGAATTGGAGAACAACCAAAGGAGTGATCACTGAGGGGTACTTTTACCATGAAATTTAGAAAGGGCCTAAAAAAAGTATAGTGAATTTCAGGAAAGTCAGAGGGACTCAGCGTAGGGGGTACAGGCTGCTCATGAGAATTTTGTCTACACTGAGATAATCTATTCTCTGTCAGCATAATGAAGGAAGAGATGTAAAAACTTCACTGTAGCCTAGTTATGAAGGGAATGAAAGATAGTGTGCACAGGTGAAAATGTCGTTATGAGCCTTACATTATTGTGAGATGGAAATGGCAACACACGATAATACCAGAAAGAAGAGAGAAGTGGTATATTTGAGGTATCACAAAGGTTTATTCTGAAATGCTATAAATGCACAGGGACTACTATTTCAAGATACATAATTGGCTAAAGAGGCAGATAGCCATACAATGGGATGTTCCAAAGGTGCCTACCCCTGTAGCTGCCAT
The DNA here is from genome assembly GCF_000687185.1 of Egretta garzetta. Taxonomy (NCBI): domain Eukaryota; kingdom Metazoa; phylum Chordata; class Aves; order Pelecaniformes; family Ardeidae; genus Egretta; species Egretta garzetta. The sequence continues at coordinate 4,706,912 of NW_009260268.1, read as the reverse complement.
TCATGTCAATATTCATGAGCTTTTGAAAATTGTAGGAAGGTACTTGAGTAACCCTTAAGTCATGAAAAGCAAATTAATACAGGTATGAATCATTTTTACATCTTGGAATGTAGTTCCTTGCAGTAGTTGGCTCTTCCACCAATTTTTAGATCGCTGGTATAGATGTAAAAATAGAGATGTCAGGAATATTTGGGATGGCCTTTGGATGTTAATTTTCTTTTTCTTAGGAAAGAGATAACCTTAGTCACAAGAGAAGAATGCGAATGTAAAGGCTGAACATATGGCAGCAAAGAGGTCCCATGAAAAAAAGACAAATTAGGTCAGACATCGATGAGCAAACTGATCCCAGCTGGTGGGTAGAGCAATTATGAGTTAAAGCATTTGACACTTTTACTGAGAAAAAGGGAAAATAGTTAAACTACCTGTTTCTGTCTTTGCTTCTTTCAAATGTATGTGATAACCTGTGATGTGTTTAGTCTTCCCTTAATCTTAACTGAAGCATTGTTTTAACAGATTGAAAAAATGTGATCCTCCCCATTACAAATAGGCTTAATAGTTTTTTTTTAAAAGCTGGACAAAATCAGCTTCATAATTAATAAATGCTTTAGATGTGTTTACGGAAATGAAGAAAACAGCTTCGGACCAGTCTTTTAGTCATGTTTTGCCTTGACTCAAGTCTTGCATCTGTTTTCAGCTACCAATTTCTGGGTGGCATGGAGTTTTTCTTGGGGCGGGGGGAAGGGGATTGCTACTTACATTAATACATTGAGAAAACAGTCACTGTCAAAAATCAACCAAGCTCCTTTCATCACAAATGCCCAGTGAAAGTGTATAGTGAAAAGCCAGCTAGGACAGTTGTTATATCCCTGGCCATTTCCCTTTCTGTGTTTCTGCTTGCCCTGTCAGCTGTTTACAAGATGCGGTAGCTTTGGCAGGTAATAAATTACCTATAGCTGTTGAACATGAGTCTCAAAAGCTGTTTGCCAGTGTGTAAGCGTTGCCAATGTATTTGTGTACCTTTACAGGGGAGAATAGGAATCTTTTTGAATTTATAACTGGATACATCTGTATGGCCTTTCTGTCAGAAAGGCTGGAATACTAAAACTCCTGTAATGCTCAGACTGCCCAGGTAGGGTTGTATATGGTGGCAAAGGCCAGTAATCATTTAACAAAAGGTCTGTAATTTTGATTTTTTTTTTGTCCTTCATGATTTTTCATAGACATCTTTGTAGGAACTTTTGTTGGCTAATGCAAAAACAGCTCTAAAAAAAAAAAAAAATCACCATGTTAACCTACAGTAATTTAAGTTCTTGCCAAAAATGAGTTTGTGGATATTAAGATTTCATCAAGACACTGTAAGTAGATCCCAGAACACTTTCTTGTAGGTGAAACTTGGAAGTTATATTCTGAAGCTGAGCTTGAGAAAATGCAATTCTCCCTTATCTCTGCAAGGTTTGCTGTGCTGATGATATACAATGCGGTTCTTCGGGATGCACTCTAGAGAATGCCTAAACTCATTCTTCTTCCCAAGCTCATTTATTTCAGGCTGCCATTTTCTTGGTGAGATGGTCAAGGTCATTTTATGCCACATCCTCCTCTCCTGCAGTTTTTTTGGGGGGGTTCTATTTTTTTTTTGGTTAATACAAAGCAAAAGAGTCATCCTTGTTTTTAACACTGCAGTGTTTCCCTCTATGCGTGGAGTAATGCTGTTCAAACCTGAAGCTCTGGAACTTCTGAAGTCAGACAGGCTGTCACCTGTATTTCCAAAGCACAAAGATAAAATGCCTGGAAGAGTTAAATGGGGCCCAACCTGTATCTTTTACAACTATGTCTCATGGCTGATCTCCCCAAATCCCATGAGTTTAAAAGTCTTCTCGGAAGATGTCAGTTAAGTTCGCTTAATGGCTGGTGAAATCAAATCTTTTTTCAAAAGGTTTTTGTCTGTGAAGAGAGCTGAAGTATAACTGAAATGGACCTATACATTTAAAGCAGGGGTACTTGCTGATATTTTTATAATTATGCACCTAAAATTGAGGTAACAACAACAGTAAAAATATTTTAACTGTTGTACTTTAATGGGTTTCCTTCTGTGTATTTAATAAGATTAATTTTTTTTTCTACTGCATGTCTTAAAATAAGTAAGTAGTGAAACACTCAACTGTAGTAGCATATTTCACTAGAACCATGAAGAGAATCACATCAATCATAGAATAAATTAGGTCATGTGGTACTTCTGGAGATCATGTTGTCTAAGCTGGATAAAGCATGGCTGATCTTGAAGTTAGATCAGGTTGCATGAGACTTCGTGTGGCTCAGCTTTGACTGTCCCTAAGGATGGAGACTACGTGACTGGGCCCATTCTGGTGCTTGACTACTCTTATGAAGCTCACTTTTCCAAGCACAAGATTCATAATCCCCTGTGTTGCAACACGTCTGTTGCACCTTGTCTTTTCACTGGCCTTTTCAGGAAGAAATCTGGCTCTTGTGTTCTCTTTGGCTTTTCTTTAAGTGAAGACAGCAGTTAGATCCCCTGGGCTTTCTGTTTTTCAGGTTGAACATCCACAGCTCCCTCAGACTTTCTGTATGTGTTCTGTGCTCCTTGCCCTGAACCTGTTAGGCCAGGCTCTGCAGGACTCACTCCAGCTTTCCAGTGTCCATCTAGTACTGGGGTGGTCAAAATTAGATGGAATACTGCAGGTGTGGCCTCACAATATGATATGGACATGATATGAGGGAAATGACCACTTCCCTTGACCTGCTGGTGAATGCTTTTGCTAGTGTAGCCCACGTGCAGGTAGCCCATATTGCTCTGAAGGCATACAGCCAACTTGCATTCCGCTTGGTGTCCACCATGGTTCTCAGGGCCTATTCTGCAGAGCTGCTCCCTAGGCTGTATGTGCTGCATGGAGTTATTCCATCCGTGGTGCAGGACTTTGTGTTTGTTGAATTTCATGAGGTTCCTATCAGCCTATTCCTCCAGCATTTAGGGGTCCCTCCATTGTTAATGGCCCCTTCCCAAGTCTGGTCACCTCCATGACCTTGAATTTGTTTGGTGTTATTGCCAAGGTGCCTAATGACCCATAAAAAACCAGCTGCACTTAGTTTCAAAGAATGTTTATTTTTTAATAAAGAGTCAAAATTATAAGACTGGTCATCTGTCCTTTTTGTGCCAAAAGTACATAAAAATCCAGGAAGTTCAGTACAAAATTTCTGGCAAATGTTTTTTCTTGCTCGCTTGCAGAATATTTTGTTTCATATATTTAACAGAATGACATTTTGCCAGAGTTCATATTGATTCTTTGTTCTGATGTTGAGAAATGGGTCCAGGTACCCTGAGGTGCAGTCCAGTACCTAAACCCATATGGCTAATTTACTCTAAGATCCTTTATGGATGACTTGTTTAAAAGAAGCCTTAGCAGTCTAAATTAATACAATGAAAGGTTCGTTAGCATGTGCTCCACATTGTCCCTTGTGGCTACTGTGAGTTAGTTCATGTCTCAAAATTACCACTTTTTTCCCTGGGAAGAATTTTCCAGGCTCCTCTCAAATACCTTTTAAAAAGTCTCATCAAAACCAATGCAGAGCAAGTGAGTCTTATAAAACCACAGCCTGCCTTCTCTGGTTTTAAACACTTCCCGTGTCTGTCTGCCTGGAAACGGCTCCAAGAGCTGCAGAGATGAATCAAACACGCAGTAGAGTAGCGCTACTCAGCTAGTAGGACTCTGTGACGGCTCCGACCTCTGAGCGACTCACGAACTCCACATCCAGTGGAAGTTTGAAACAATGAGTGCCTGTCCTGCTACACCCACATTTGTTTCCTGCTATCGTGCTTCAAGGAAATCTGCTCTGTGTGGGACAGCGGCTTGCAAAATGTTCTACAGTAGCCAAACAGTAGTGGCTGAAAACAGCGCGACTTATCGGTGTTAATGCCCATCCTCTTCGTGCATGACTCATACATGCAAAACTGTGTGAAATGAAATAGTTGCTAAACATAGTTAGCCGAGAGGCGTTGGAGTGTGGCAGTTTGCTGTAATTTAGGATTATGTTCATCTAGGCTGGCATTCTTGGAGAAAGAAGCAAGTGGTTTGATAACCTTCTCGCCACTGTGGGGATGAATTACAAACTTAAAGTCCTGTGGTGCGTAACTTTTTATAAGAAAAATTTCAAAAGTATTGTTTTGGCAAAGGTAGGACTGCTTTTCTGTGACTCTCTAAATCTCAAGTTTCTTAGTCTTCTAGCTTGGTAGATGTGAGGCTTTTTGACATAGCAACTTCCTTAAATAGTTTATCAGCTCCTATATAGTACAAAAAATCTCACAGTTACGAGATTGAGATCGGGGGGACAGAGGGGCTCAGCTTAGCTCTTCATCCTTCCATGTCTTGGAACAAGGCTTCGGGAAAAAAATGCTTTTAACTTGCATATATAGTGATGCTTATGTAACAGGTAACAAGATCAGTCTTGGTTACTTCAGTAAAATAATGTTCTTACCTGTAAAGTCCTCAAGACCTGGTTCATATTTTTAGATATGCTGATGGTTAGCTCTTAAAGAGAATGAATCTGTATATATAAAAGTTCAGGTAAAGGTCTTAAAATGAGCTGCTATGGTTTCGTTTTCAGAGCACAGCAATGCAGGAGCCTTGCTCATCTGTTTCAAGTACCTACTTTTACAACTGTGCTCACTGCATTCAGTTAAAAACTGAATTGTTTGCTCTTTTAGAATATAAATCCTTAATTGTGGAACTATATATTTCATGGGGAAAAAGGAGTGGTAGGTTTTGTTGTTTTGAGATAGCACAAGCAGAAATGTTTGACTCTGAATCAGGCTGTGTTCATGTTGTAAAGTCAGAAAGCCATTAGGTATACTTGGTGGTATGGAAATTGTACTTCTGTAATGGGAAAAGATTAAACCAGCATAAGAAATTTGCATGGATTTGATAATCATCGATATGTACAACAGATTTTGTTCTTGTAAACTATACTAAAAACTTAGTTGATGCATGGGGGACAAAAAAGTGACAATTGCTTTCTGCTAGCTGTTGATAGTTGCAACATCTTTGACAGAGGTCACTTGAACTTCATAATAAGGTGATACTTCGGAGACTTATGCATGAAACTGAATATAGAACTTGTATTAAATCACTGAGCATGCTCTGTGTATGAGAATTTAAGACAAATGCTGGTCCCTTATTAAAGTGTATTTATCACAAACCAAAATTATGAAGGATCTGCAATGACAAAATCCAAAAATTATTTTGGAGCCAGTGAACAGCTTGTGTTTGCTTCATGGTACTTCTACAAGCAAGTCCTCATACAGCAGCGTTCAAAATACTGCATGTACATCATCTATCTGCTTTCTATATGCAGAAAGGTAGAGCTTTTATATGCTAATAGTTGTTCTGTCACCTTGCATTTGCTATATGGTAATACAACAATATATATCATTCTCCATTAATGTTGACAGGCCACTACAAATTGAGATTTAGCCAAGAACATTAAGTGTAGCTATGTGGTTCAGTGGGTACTCGTAGGTGACTTATTAATGCGTAGGAGTAGTTTGTATTTCCATAGTCACTTAAGGCTTAAATTAAAAAATGAGAAAGCCTGTATTACGTTCAGTGTCATAAGTGGTGAAAGAAATTCTGTGGCATGTAATTTGTATTTACAGAGGGCTTTTTTGTTAGAAACATTTTTTAATAAATGTGCAATGACTAAGGGGTTGGATCGTAAACTACAGTAAATGGGCACCACTGACCTCAGTTGAACTGCACTGGTTTATAACAGCTGAGGAAATAGCAGGAAGTATTTGCGTTCTTCACTGTTCCTAAGACTAGAAGATAGACAAAAGAGCTGCAACTACAGGACAAACAGAGAAATTTATAGGAGTGTTAAAGAAAATGGTTCATTTTAGTTTGGGGTAGGACTCTTTCTTACTGCTATTATCTAAGCAAGCATTTATTAACTCTGATGACTGACTTTTTACTATCAATTCATTTAAGCATTGACTGGGTACCCTTTAAATGAGGCTGATATGCTACTCTTGTGCAGAACTTCTGAGGCCATCAAGTTTAAGCCCAGTTTCCTTTTTTAGCAGAAAAGTAGAGGACTTGGTGCTGCATGCTTTACACGACATGCAAGGCTTCTCCTCAGAGGAATCTAACATGCAGCATTTAGTTCTATAAGCTTATGGAAATGAAGAGGTTTTATGCATGCATGGGCAGCTTTTGTCCAAGCACAAGTGTGTTTAAAGGAGGTTTTCCCGATACTCACTATAAATGGCTGTCTTCTACAGCCACTTAATTGTGATGGACGATATCACTGAGGTACACATTCGTGTCTTTCTTGTTCATTAACTAGCTCATAGCTTCATCTGGTATTGGTACTTCTAAAATCTACTGAACTGAAGCAAATTGTCCAGACTCCAAAGATGCTGGATGGAAGGCTGAATTGCATTTGCCAACCAGTAGTAAGGGCATGAGGGTCAATAGGATAGTCGATATAAAATATGGTGCCAATGGCAAAAGGGAACCGATACTTGTTCTTGAAACCTGCAGTTCTGGAATGTTCTTGAATGTGACTTTTGAGAATTGCAGACTTTCTTGCTGGGAGAATTAATGATAAACCCAAACATCTTGAACTGGTGCTAAATAAATACTAGCAATAGGAAGGGGAAGGGTTTGTTTACATAAAGACTGTTTTCACTAAAACAATTTATATAAAACTTGATTTTGTGCCCTTTTTTAAAATTGATTGACTGGCTGGTTCACTTTCTGAAAGCTCAGGATGTGCAGTAAATTCACTGACCTGATCACTAGAGAGCATTTTATGAAGCAGTCATTCTTGAGAATGCCTGTTTCCCATGATCATAGGTTCTAGGTAGTCTTGGCTCTTGTTGCCTTCATTTATTTATTACAAAGGAGAGAACCCGAAATTTCTCAGATTCTCTGCTGCATCTTTTCAAGGGCAATATGTGTATTCAATATGCATGATCCTTTTGCTGAAGCTATGTGAATCAATTCTTTAGTTTATTAAGGGGATCTGTCCTTCAGCTGTATTTCACCTAGGGTCAACAAAAGTTTAAAATGAAAAGACAAAGGAGGCCACTGAGAAAGACTTGAGAACTGAATATGACTTCCACAGTCACACCTTCCCCCACCCCCAAGAAAAGTGTAAAACCGGATTCATCATCTGCTATCACTGCAGTGCAACAGCTTGCTTCCATCCTAAAACGCTGAAGGGTGAAATGGAAATGCAAAATTTTCTATACTTTTCATAGCAAGGAAGGTGTAGGACTTCAAACAAGCATCAATGTATGCAAAAAAAGAATGCTGGTGCTTTGGATCAATTCCATCTAATTGCATACCATGCCTGTGACTTTGTCCAGGACTGTGTTTTAGGTATGTGTAAGACAGGGTTGAAGTGACCCTTTCACCAGTATTTTCTGTGAACTTTTAATTACCAGTAGCTTAGAAACTTCGTATAGCAGGTTTTGCATCTAGGCAGTTCTTTTTAATAGCTACTGAGGGTTTCATTTTCAAATGTGTACTTATAGTTTATGTAAATTCAGAATGAATCATTGTCCCCTGCTCATTTTTTACCCACATTTCGTATTTTTATGGATCTGTGGTCCAATTTAGTACACAAAATATTTGTGTATAACACAGAAGCTTGACAATATATGTTTGGTTGTACAGTATACTTTACCACCATAATAAGTTTTTAAACAATTGCAAAAGATGGAAGTGTTATTCTCTTTATCTGATGCATATTCTAATGTCTTTAATACGGTGGAATAAATGTTTTAAAATACCCAGGCTTCATACCGCGGTAAGAATTCTATGAAGCAGTGTTGTTTGCTTTTACAATCTGGATCATGGATTTTACAATGGATCATATTTGATGGCAGTTGTCAAAGCAAACTAAGAATGCGGGTATTCCCCTATTTTTTTCCTCTTCAGAGTGACAGTGTTGATTTCCAAAATGCTCACTGTTTTGTGGTATTAGCATTGGCTTATCATGTGATACAAATTTCTAGGAAGAAGGCTTTATCTTTTGTACTGTCTTTCATTGTAGTGGTTGTGTCGAGACAGCCAGTTTTGCATTATTCTGTACGGTAGTGAATGCATGTGTCTTTTTAGTAAGAAATAATAAAATAACTACACTGAAAAACATTGTGATAGACACAAATTAGTTAGAAAATGCATAGAAAGCAGATGTCCCTTCCCTGAGCAACTAATGAGTTTAATTAGATTACTGTGCTGTATCAAAAAAAATACCAAATTCAAAACAATATACCACAGGTGGAAGCAATGTACCAGGTCTTTAAAAATTAAGTATGAATGGAAAAAAAATAATTTGAAGCAGCTGGTTTCAAGGAGGTAGAAATTATTATAAGTTAAGAGGTGCAGAGCAGAAGTGAGTAGGAGAAACATACAGAACTTTTCTTCTTCTTAAATCTGATGTTTGCCTTGTGGTTTCTTCAAGATAGCTGATGCTACACGTTAAAACATGCTTGAAGGCAAGGTACTGTTGCTCTATCAGTATTTAAATTGAGGTGAATCACAGGGAAAAGATATAGAGCTGAGTGGAGCTCCATGGGAAATAGTAACCTTGATTTACAGGAGTTGTTTTGAAATTTCAGGAAGCCTTCCTAACTTCCTAAGCAAATCAAGACCTGAATATCAGTGTCAAATTTCTGTGAATAGAAAGACCTGATTAAGCTAACTTATTCAAACACTTAGTTTGTGTTGCTTTTCTGAGACAATTTACTGTAACCTAACTCATTTGTACATAAAAACTTAGACTAGCTTAAAAATCAAAACATGTCATTTTGACAAAAAAGAATTCAAACCAGGACCTTTCAACAATTTTGGAACTTACGCTCAAAAACATTTTCCAGAGTTGGTACTATTTTTTGCAATAATTTTTCTATGAAACATAATTTTTCTACAAAACATTGGTTTTGGATGGTAATTCTGACCTCATCACGAGATACACAGTGTTCGTTAGCAATAACCTTACAAACAAGAAGCATTTGTTCTTTAGAAATAGAGGTTATGCTTAAGAAAAGGATTTTGAGTAAGAGAGGGAGGCTTCCAAGGGTTAGGGCAGAATGGGGTGAAATTATAGCAAAAATACCAGAAAGTAGGCAGATGTTCACAGCCATAGGTTTGAGATGAAAGAACTTTATTTAGGAGCTGCTGAACTTGTGCCATTGATGTTATTTTGAGCAAGTGGAGGGGAGAAAAATTATCTGAGATCAGTCTTCAGAAATGAGGATAAGGTTTCAGGAAAGCAAGACAGGGGGGTTAGAGACATTGGTGAAAACAGAGTACAAAAGGGATTAGAGCACTCAAGGAAGGAAAGTAGACAATTTCAGAATTTTCAGATCACTTATTCTCTATTAGTCTCTCAAGAAGTAGATCAGTTAATTTTTAATTATTTGAAAAAGAAGTCAGAACATCAATCTGTCTTGGTCAAAAATTTCCTTTTGAAAGCAAACTGATTCCTACATACTATGCTTTGCTAACGCATGGACTTTCAGAATCAGATTGTTTTTTGATTGGAAGTGCTCTGATTCCATTTTACTTAAATGTGGGAAAGAACATCTTACTACCTCAAGTGTTTCAGATCTTTAGATGAAGTATTTACATCACCTGGGACTAACTGTAAGGTGACAACTTTGTGGAGATACTAAAACAGCTTTTTACATTAAAAAAAAAAACCCTTTTTTTAAGGCTTCTGGATTCTTGTGTGCTGTGTTTAGTAAGCAGCACCAGCAATTGCTGTAAGGAATGAAAAAGCAATTGTGTTTTCAGTTCATTAACTTTATTAATTTGACAGCTTTTCACAGATAGCCATTTCATGACTTCAGAAAACTTCAAGACTAGTTAGCATAATTTCTTTACTGGAGGAAAAAGATGTATATTTTAAAAAATATGTATGGCATGGTTTTAAATCCTCTTCACTTTTGTTCAGAAAGTTCAGGTGAAATATCAATAACTTAAGTCATTCTAAATTCCTTAAATCTGATTTAATGTTGGTCCTTTAAATGTTGAGTGACTGGTTTGGTCTTTTAAGAAAGGAGATGCTTACTTCTCTGTCCATCTGCCATACAGATCTGTGTTACTGGTTCATGTGAATATTTATACATTTTTTAATGCAAATAAAGTTCAAAAATGTATTTTGGGAATTGAATGATTGTGAAATAACAAAGTTTGAAATAATGTTGCTACAAGCCAGACTATTAAATTAAAAAACAGAAGTAGAACTTGTTGATGAGGTCAACAGTTACCATAGTTCCATGCCTACAGCCCTGTGATTTTTAAAAGTTGTTTAAAAATTTACTAGTCTCCTATATAGGACTACCATTTGCAAGATAGTTGAGAATTTACCAATTACTTCTGCAGATCTTCTTGGCGTTACTCTTCTGTCTGCAGAAATACCTGGAATGGTAACTCTAAAGATGCTGTACTCAGTTGTGAGGATCACTGGGCTGCTGCTTCAGCCTGAGAGCCTTTGTAATTTATGAGTGCTGAGAAGCACCCCAGAAAGCTGCCGTGCAAGCCAAGAACTGCCAGAGCACCCTGACAGTTCATTCCGACAAAAAAATCTCATGTTTTTCCATATGGCTAAGCTGAAAGGAGGAGGTGACAGGCTGCTGTGGCAGTATTGAGGCAAACACTGTTCTCATTACTGAATTTCTGATTTTCATACAGTTGGAGGTGAAAGCAACAGAAAGGTAACAATCTTACCCATCTTTCTAGGTCTGTCTAGTTTGTTGGTAGTGAAATTAGTTCACAGTTAAATTTCCATTTTTTCAGGCTGTTTGAAATAGCTCTTCAGAGGAAGAATTACTGTAACTTGTTATGCTGCTTAACAACCAGTGAATTAATTAAAATCATGGAATGTCACTTACCTTAATGATACTTTCTTTTTCTGAATATTCCTAAACAAAATCAGTGTACCATCACATTAGCTTGCGTGGATTCATGTGAAATACATGTGTTAAAGTTGAAGCCTGTCTCCTTGTCACGTGAGTGCGGGTTGGCATACAGATGAAATCAGTTGTGCTCTATGTAGTAGTGGAATTTAATGAGCAAGTAACAGTGGCTTTGAAAATTATACACTGCATTGCACTGTATGGTAGGTGACTGTAGTTATAAAACTATATTTAAGTGTGTGGGAACTGAGAACATCTGCTAAGGGAATGGCACTTACTGTTGCCAGTTTAAAAAAAAAGAAGCCTAATGCTATAAAAATGGCATTAAAATATTACATACACTAAGTTAAGCTGAGGACATGATTTTAATAATTATATTAAGTAAACTGAGGGGTAGTTCATGAAGGAAAATACTCTGCGATGCTCCATTATGTTATCTGTCCTCTTTTTGTTACTCACACTGTATTTGATGAGGTTGAATAGCTGGTATTACAGCAAGGCATGTAACTGATCTACACATTTTCATGAAACAGATACCATCTCATGTGCTAGCACTCCATGAATTAATTGAATGATGCTTACAGTACAGAACAATGAGCCCTGAATAGCACTTGTGGCAGCGTTAGAACTGTGGCAGCTGCAGGTACATTTAACCTAATCTGATAACCTCGAATTAACATTTCATATGGGACCAGTACTAAACCCACTCAGTCAATTATGGATTCTTGTTGGCGTCAGCACTCCTGGGGATGTACCTGTGGCAAAATTTCACTAGGTGGTTTAGAAAGCAGAACAGGCAACATATCATGATACTAATGAAACAAACCTTGTCTTAAAACTTCAAAATATTCAAGCATTTTGTTTAGAACTGCGTTGTTAAACTCTGTAAACTATCTGGCATGGACTGATAGTACCTATTTTTGATGAAGTCATTCATCATTTCCTGTTCTAAGATTCTGTTTCAAGTTTCTTGTCAAAGCTAGAGGCCATGATTCTACAATGGAAACGTTTTGTGCGCATTAAAAATTCTGGTAGTTTAGCAAGATTAGGACTCAGTAGGTAGAATACAGTTGTAAACTTTAACACAGCATTGTTAGGAATGTGACTCCCATTACAAAAAAAATTGTGTGCTTCTGAGAAACCTGTTTGCAGATGCTCAGCGAAGATTTGGCCAAAGCAGAATATCTGAAGATCCATTCCTATTGCACATGAACAGAAAATTAGAATTGAGTACTTGAATGCTTCTGAGTGCCAGGGGTAATATAGGGAATGAGTGGGACTATTTGTGTAATTGCTACTGCAATGAATGCTAGAGCAAGCTGAAAATAAGGTGACAGTGTTTGCTTTTCTTTCAGACTGAATATAGACCAATCTCTGAAGAGGAAAAGGCTGCCTGGCTTGAAAACTGAGGGAATAAGAGCAGTAGACTGTGACAAATTGCTTCTGACAGGGGAAGGGGGAGTTTGGTTTGGAGGGCAGCGGCAGGAAAACTGGGATTTAAGTGAGTTAGACAAAGGTAAGACTGGCTAGGAAGCAATCTGGGGCTGAGAGCTGAAAGCTTACTGCAGCTGCCTAACTTCATTAGCTGAAAAAGGCAGGTTTGCCCAGTGACTCTAGAAGTGATTCAGGTATCCCTGTGGTGCCACTTAATGAGATTCCAGTATTTCCCCTTCCTTTTGAAAGGAAAGAAAATCTAGAAGACGACAGGAGAAAGCATTCTATTAGCATTGTGAAGGCTGCAGATAGGAAATGACAGAGTTAAAGCTACCTTTGCTGCTTCAGTTTGTTCCCTCTGTGTGGATGCAGTTGTTTCAATAGGTTTTGTATCTTGCTTGGTTTTGCTTATCTGTGGCCACATCCAGAGCACAAGCTGGATCCCCTCATTGGATGCGGGAGGAGGTTTGGGTAAGGAATGGACTCAGTTGTAGATTCTTCAGGATCCTTCTTCCATTTGCTGACACAGTTCGTGTGGTAGTAGGGAATAAAGTAGAAGATAGAATACTCATCCTGGTCTGTGCCCCTGACACTTTGTTCCTGTGCTAGTGGGTGTTGTGCATTATTGTGGAATAGCACAGAAAGCTCCCACCCATGCCTGGCCAGCAGGTAACTTGTATTGCACTGTGTAGCCATGCTCAACAGTGCTGTACAGATGCCCAGTAGCCTCTCAGGTGATTCCTAACTTTGTTCCGTGTTGGCTGCGTGCCTAGCAAAAACCTCTGACCTGTGAAAGTGCCAAGCACACAGTTGTGATGAAGGGAGAGTTTGATTAGTGCTATTACTGTTCAAAGTATTCTGACCAGTTGGACCTGGAGTATCTTCAATTCAGTTACCCAAAGTTACTGCAATCTTCATCTTCAGTCTGTCTGTCACTTCAGTAAGGACACAATGGCTTTCTGACCCACAGTTAATTTGCTTGACGTGCATAGCTGTTACAATGATCAATGTTTAAGGTAAACCTTGGGGAAAACTAACAGTTATAAATGAGGTTCAAGGCTGCATGTTGGATAATGGTCAAACATGGCATAGCTCCTTACAGGAAGAACATCATTCTGTACACAGGCAAATTACTTGTATGTTTGTTTTTTAAAGCAATCAAAAGTTTTATGTTACACTATTAAAATTCTTTAATTATTGTTCATTAAAAATTATGTGTATGTATAGATTGCAGGTGAAAGATACAGGCATGTTAATATATATGCACATGTACAGGCACTTCCTGCATGTGTTTTCCCTAAGCACATTTTCTCACTAGGAAATACTGAGGGTTATGCTGTGTTCAAAAAAAAGACTTAGAAGTGTTCCTTAGAGACAGGTCTTTTAATTTTGCAGAATGTGTGTGGTCAGTGCAATTATGTCCTCTTTGAGCTGAATGACAATTCCATTTAAATGTTCTCAAGGTTATTATGAATATATTATATGGCTGATAGAATTATTTATTATTCAACCTATTGTTATTATACAGACAGAACTGAGAAGAGTCAATCTTGTGTTGATAAAGGATGGTCTTGCCTCTGACCTTCACTGTCTGGAATGCTGAACCAAAGCATTGAGTGATTTCTTTCTCACTTAAGACCAGTAAGAATAACAAGAGTGAGAGTTGCATGGTAATGCTTTATCCTGACACTGGAAAATCATATATAGGAGTAATAAGTTCAGATAGGTGCATATAAAAGCATGAACTGAGTGAGGGGTAATGAAATAGCATGATTAGTGATTAACATATTTAACCAAATGATTTAGTATTTTACCCCATCAATAAGAACATACTATCTGTAATTCCTGGAGAAAACTGAGAGGGGGGAAATCAATCCTCTGATTACTGAAGTCAAATCTGGTAATTGTAAATTTGATTCTTACACAAATGAATGCTACTTGCAGGCAGAAAACACAAGCTTTATAAATTCTAATATAGAGCAGTTATATGGTTATACAGATAATTTCTGTAGTAGAAACCATATACTATATAGGTAATGGTTAGATGAACTCTTATCTAAAGAATTGTAATAGTAATAATCTTGGGCAATATTAGTTTAAAAATTGTTTATAGCAAATTTTCTTTCAATTATGTTGGCACAGCTTTGTGGTTGTAGAATTTTGCAGTGATTGTATTATCAACTCGTTAATGTCTTCTCTTAGCAGCTGCTATTTATCCTGTGATCAAAAGGGTGAGCAGGTATAGTTAGTGAAACTTCTGACACTTCCTTTGTATTTGATCAACACTTTTTTAAAAAATCTGTCTATAATTTACTGTTTTTCTTATTTTCTTGACCACCATTGCAAATATATGGAACTCATGTTCTCTGGTTAAACAGTCTCTCTTGGTTTAGCTGATCTTTTGACATCTAACTTAGCATTGTTTGCTCTAGCATTTTTTACTGTGCTTTATTATATATGCTATCACAGTACTTAAGGACCTCTAATGAAGGACCAGCATCCCATTACTCTATAAGGCATACAGAGATAGATCTAAATTAGTCTCCTTTCCCAATAATTTGTGGTCTAAAATGAAAAAATAACAGTTGAAGGCAACAATAAGGAATCAATGTTTATTGGTATTAGTACAAAGCAACCTCCAGCCACTGGGGAAGTGCTACATCTTAGCAGAGACTGGGATCCCATCGTGGTATGTCTATGGAAACAGCTGAGTGGAGATATTCCCTCTCCAAAAGTGGCAAAGGAAGGTAAGAGAAAGCTAACCTCACAAAGGTGAAATGATCTGTCAAAAATCAATGGCAGAGCCAGGTGTAGAAACCACATGTTTAAACCATATAGCCCTGTTATATGGGGTAATCTGCCATACCATACGGCACCTGGCCTAAAAAAGCTTCAGAGCATGTGAGACTGCTTGAAAAAATAGTTCAGTTCTGTCCTTGAAATGTCACTGAAAAGTTAAAATGACAGGAAAATGGTTAGAATTCATAAAAATAAGGAAGTTCAATTCTGATTCTTTTAGGTATATGAGTAGATTTGTTTGGCCTGTGAAGCCATGAGAATGGCTGTAAGTTTAATAGGTACAATAGTGCACCCATTTCATGAAACCCCCTCCCAAAACAGATCTTAACTTGCAGCAAATGGGAACATAAATATCCTCTGTTTTCCTGATCTTTTTACTTTGTGGATCATTGGACAGTTCTGAGAAGCTGGGACCTTTTCACATGAGTGGTTTTCAGCAACAGGATTTGATAGCCATCAGTCAAGGACCTGATAGTGTCTCTCTTGCTGAAGAGGCAGATTCCATTTCCCTTTCAAAGCCTGATTTTTTTTTCCAAGGTCCTCAAGTTTTCCAGGTTATCTTGGTGGCTGCTGCTTCATGATCAGAACCAAGATGCTACAGTAGTCTACCTTTGGAATTAAAATTGCCAGATAACTGACTATCAGTAATAGAAACCTGTCCAATAAATTTTAATAAAATACATTGACAATTTAATATAATTTCAAGATGCAATTGCATGAAAGGCATATGGAAAAGAACTATTGTATTTTTTCCTTCATGTTCTTAAGTGTGTTCTGAGTTGCTTTGTAATTTTTCTGTAAGTCATTGTCAGCCCCTCAGTTATCAGGCAGTATCATTCAGGTTTCTCAGATGCTTGCCTTGTTTTCTTTCCGTTTTTTTCTGTCAAATACTGTAGGGGTTTTTTTCCCAATTTAAAAATTATTTGGTTTTCTTCCCACATTTCTGTGAAGACTGAGCCTTTTTGTATGCCTTCTCTTCTAATTGTTTCTGTATCACTCTGCTTAACCTATGTGAGTTTCAATGTTACACTGTTTCTGACTTGCTCTAGGATCAGTAAAGGATGAGCTTAGTAGTAGAAAACTTAAATGTGCAGGTGGACAATTAAGAATTGGGAGGGAGGGAGAAAGATAAGCATCCAATCTTTAAAAACTAACCAAACCTTTAGAACTTTTGAAATTCAGTTAGTAGGTATAGGTAGCTAGTATTAACAGTTCTTAATTAGATTAGTGCTCCCAATTATAATTGTTAGTAGTTCCTTCTTTGGCTATTTATACTAGGAAGAATTGTAGCTTTTTTTGTTGTATATAACACTGAAGCATGTTGGACTTCATTAGGTATGAAACCAATTGACAGTACAGTGTGGGTACCAGTTTGTAAACAGCAGAAGTTGTGTTATTTTGATGTATTATTATGTGGAGAAGGGCAGGGTGAAGCTATTTGAAATTAAAAATTATGATTGTGCCCCTTGGGAAAGGGCAAAATACAGTATCAGCAAAACATGCAAATGCAAGCTCGCAAAGCTGATTATTCTGTTTTTCGTGTGTTGTACATAAGGAGTTTTCCTTTGTTTTGGAGCATGTAGTGCTGCTGCTAAACAACTTTCCTGTACACAGTTAAGTCTCTAATGAGACTACAGTCATGCAAAGCAATGCTAAGATTCTTCAGAAATGGTAAAATGTGCTAAGAGTTAGAGACAAACAGCATGGTGTAAGGCAGGTTTTATAGTAGGGAGGGAAGATAGAAGTTTATAGCATTTGACTTGTTTTTAAACCTCTAAATGCTGAGTCATTTAGATACCGAGGTATCCTGCTCTTAACATTAACAGAAGCAGAAAGAATTTACTCTTCCAAAAGGTAGCCGTGACTCTTGATGAGTCTTCACTGGTTCGTATTTAAGCAGTGCCATTTAGCTGTTACTTGATCTTTCTGTCACTGAAATCTGATATGAAGATTAAAAGGCTACAAGTAGTTCCGTGAGCAGAAGAAAGGAAGAAACCTTACATCTGTTCAGATCAACGGTGAATAAATCTCTCTAGCTTTTGCTTCTCAGCTATGCTTCTTAATCTGAATTAAAACCTTCTGATCATTCCTCATTTTATTGCTCTTTGGTTCACATCAGTGTGGATTCACAAAATAAACCTGGATACCCACCAACAAAGCTAACCTGGAAGGCAGGCTCAAGAAAAGCACCTGACATATTTCCTCTGCTGCGAGGCACCTGGTCTGCAGGGCCAGAGTATTGCTGATCGAAGTCAAGCCCCTCTGTGCATGTCGGGCTTCAACACCTACTCTTTTGCTGTAGAAAATCACTCCTACTCACTAATGTTAACACACCCTTTGAAATTGAATCCCACAAAGGCTGTTCTGTGAGTTCAAACTGTATTAGTCATCAGAGAATCCATGCAGAGCTCGACATGAATGCTTTCACGGTGGGAAAAGCTTGGGTTCAAGTCTGCACCCTTTTAGACAGCAGAAATCTTTTGGTTATTTTTGTTGATTACCTGGTATCTAACAAGGCAAATTAAATTGGGGGCAGGGGGAAGTTTTGTGGCTGGGATCATAAGGTGTGTGCATTTATCCACACACAGCTCCTAATCCTTCCTGTATGAATTCACTTGTATCTAGTAACACTTGGGTATATTGCCCATTTAGCTTTGATAAGGTCTGTATTCTCTATGGGAATTCCTCATGGAACTTGTAAGCCTTCAATGTTACTGAGACCTCTGCATCTCTGTCACTTTGCCAAAATTGGCAGAAAGTTTTAAGTACATTGTAGGGGTACTGAAAGTTTCCCTGTGTGATACCATCAAACTTTTATTTTAGAAAATAGTAAGGATTAAAATATTCCACTTAATTTTTCTTAGTTAATCTTCTAAGTTATAGGTATTCTTTTTGTCTTTGTGAGCGTGTTACAAACAGTTCAAAAACAAATCCTGCTGCTTCAGCATACTTACTAAGAATATCTTAAGGAGTCTTATGTCACCCCACACGTTGGTCTGACTGTTAGCTAGATGTAAGTACTTAACTGTAGTTCAGGGAAGTGTATTTTTATCTTTAAGACAAAACCAATGGAAGGAAACAGAAAAGGATTTTTCTTTCATGAATGAACGCTATTCCCACTGATTCTATTGGGAGAGATATTGACTCCTGGAAAAAATCACTATTGGAAGAAATTCTATTTAGGTGGAAATTTTTGCATGTTTAGTCTCAAACTTATAAACATGGAAAACTTGATAATACTTGAAGTATTCAAGTAGCTTGTAATTTGCAAAGTCCTGGAAATGAGTGATGAAACTAAAAGTTGCTTATGTTCCTAATGTCTTTGTGTAGTTACTGAAGGCTAATGAACCTAAATTTAACCCTGAAATGTATTTTAAACAGGAACATAGTTCTAATGATACTTGTGGTTCATGTCTTGAGAAAGATGGAGAAATAGTTGGATAATGCCTGTTCCATTTGGATCTTCTGGGAAAGAAAAATGTGAGGTAAAATTTTAAGAATGTCTAAAAGATAGGCAGTAGGGTGAATTCTGAGTATCAATGCTAAATATTGTATTTACTAAAAGACAGATACTTCATCATGGTTAAATTACTTGCACTTTCTAATCAGGCTTCTTTTCTGTCATTAGGTTCTACATTTCCAAAGAAAGCTGGTGTATTGCTTGTGCTACATAGCTCCCTGTTCCACTAGGGTGAAAACTGGGCAGGTTGTTTATACCGGGGTACTAAGCTAGGTGGCACAGCAAACACCATCTTCTGGGCTTCCAGATGCTGAAATCTCTTCCCGAGTAGAACTGCCTTGCTACCCATCCCAAAGTGAAGTAATATGTAGATGAATGCCACAGGCATCCATCTCCTGTATGGGCTCTGGCTACCTGGCAGGGGCTCATTTGTGCACCTGAAACATCTGGGTTTACCCAACAAGGGAACTTACAGAAAGATGGAGAAGATGTGTAATGAGTTTTAGGCACTCTGTCTTGAAGGTGAAAGTTTCTGTAATTACGTCTGTGGACACTAATCTACAGCATATCTGCTTCAGTGACATGCTCTCATACAGTAACCTGAAATGATTTCCAGCCTACAGAAATGAGTTAATTTGAACAAACACAGTTCCTGTAAAACAGCAGCAAAGGAGGAAGCCAGAAGCAGAGAACAAAGAAAACCCCACCACTTAAAGGCTAGAATTTTTCAATTTTTTTATTATTAAATACTATTAAAAACAGTAGTAGGTGCCTGGAGAAAAAGGGTAGGAAATGTGAATTGCAATCAGCAGTTAATGGAACTTTCTTTTTCTTTATATTTAAGCAATAAAAGTAATGAAAAAAAAATCACAAGCACCACAAGCATGACTGGAATTAACAAAATTTCCTCTAGTGGTAGAGCTTGAAGGAGATGCAGAACATTAAAGTAGCAGTTTGTCCTCCTCCTTCCTTTTGCAGCTGTAAAAATAACCAGTAAAATGTACAGAATGTTGTCAGCTTGAACAACTTTCTTGGTATCCTCTTATACTTGCAGTTACATTTTAGGAAAATGTTCTGATATTGAAGTGTCTGAGGTATTTTGAGATAACAGCAAGTACCTATTTAGAACTAAGTGCAGAAATTTGACTTAAGTTTGGTTTTCAGTGCATAGCTAGTCAAAAGAATACATATCTAGTAAAAATCATGCTACAGCAGGAGAAATATTAAGCTTCAATTTTTTTCTCTTGAGAGAAAGACTTACTTTTAAGTTGATACTTGTTTAAATAACAAGCGTTTGAACTTCTGATGGTGAATATTATCAATAACAAAGATTTCTGTAGAGAACCTTCAGTTTAAAAACATATAGTCTTTGCTTTTCTCTCGTCAGATATTTAGTTAGTTTTCTCAGTTTCATAAGGAGATAATACCAGTTTCTCTTAACCTTGCATTTATAGCGTTCTCAGAAAAATGGCATCAGGAAAAGAGTCCAAGGTCTGGAAAGAAGTTACTGTCATCAGATTTATTCCTCTGCCTTCAGACAGCCATGTTTTTCACATGCGCTTGTCAAGGTCAAGTTTGACTACAGCACTCCTGATAAGAGCTCCAGACCTTAATGACTGTCATGAATAGAAACTGCCTTATCATTTTCAATTTATATTTAAGATAAATGAAATGGTTAATAGTAGTACTTCTGCCAACATTGTTCCTTTACCTCCTCCAGTTTATGTCCAATCCCTTCACGTGTTTACAGAGAATGATCAGTCATAGACCTCTGTGATGGATTCTCCTGTACCTGATGCTCTTTGAACTCTTGTTTATGGGAACTAGAACTGCTTGTGATTTTTCAAGACAAGATCTTACCAGTGCCTCGAATAACAATGTTAATACTGTATTTGCGAGGGAAAGTAGGCTTATGTCTGATATGTCGTAAGTTAGATATCTGCCTAAGTTAGTAATACTGTAGGCAGTTGGAGTATCTTCAAGTTTTTATTCCTAATTCAACTTGGCAAACACAGCAAAAATCATAAATCCAACTTCCATGTCTGTTTTGGTGCCTTTCCACACTGCTCAGAAATCACCTGTTTTCTACTAGAAGATCACTTAGAGCCAAAATTTCTTGACAACTGTAGCAAGGTAACTACCTATCCCTTTCTTACCTCTGGAAGAATCTCTGCAAACACGGATGTCCTCAGCTTCTCCCAGTCAGTTAAACCAACTCACGTTCTTTGCAGCCCAGACATGTCTCCTAGTATGTTGTGTCTCCCCAGATGATCCAGTAAACAGAGCTTTTGTAGGTACACATTTCCCTGATCATGCACTTACTGCTGCTGACTATGATGTGACCTATCTATTGTGTTCCAGTAGTTGTTCATGGCCATGTACAAATTATTCAGACATCCCAATTGTTTAATGACCTGATCAATGCATTTGCAGATGATATGTGTAAGTAACACATGTACGATGACACTTGACTTAACATGAGGATGTCTTCACAATCCTGTAAGCAAAATTTAAAAGTTAAAATTACAGAAACTATGATGGCAGTTGCCTGCCTGTGTTTTGTTCTTTGATCCTCTATCTGAAAACACTTTAATTAGAACTGGAGTATTCAGCTCCTTACAGGGTGAAGCAATGTGATCTGGGGCAAACAGTATTTATGCTTATGTTTAACATTAAGCATAGAAATAGGTCTGTGGGGCCTACATAAAGCATCTGCTCAGCATATGCCTTGCTGGGTTGGATTTTAGTACAGGCTCCCTGCCATTTTGTTGTCTTGTTGCATGTTAATGAAATTGAAACATGGTGGAATCTTCAATACCTGCTCAATTTTTTATTATAAGCACCATCTACCTATGGTCCATCATTTTTTTTTCATACAAACAATACATTTGCATGTACACCTTCCTTCTGCTTAGGGGCTCAGCAGGAGAGACCTCTGCTCCCAAGGAAGCTTCAGGAGAGTAGTTTCTTTGTGTGAATTACTGTTGCCACAATCTAAACATTTTGCAGTCTGTCAAGCTCTCATTGCATTCTCATTGCTATGGTTGTCCTCCTACAGCTAAACATCTGAAGTAATTCCATTTAAAAACTGAGAGAAATAAAATAATCAGCTTCACTGTTTTCCAGAACTAATGCTTCATATTTTTTTTCCGCTTCTTTACTGAACGTACAAGTTGCAGACGAGAGCAGCAATGGTCTGCAGAGTCTTAATGATTTGGGTTAAAAGAATTTACTACCACATGCAAATGAGGATATAGAATCCTGCCTGGTAATGAATAGGTGTTTGTAGATCACCTGCCATGTTTAAACTGACTGAATAAACAATCCTTGGAGTAAAATCACTGACTGATTTGGCTCCTTAATTTTGCAGATATTTTCTAAAGCAGATTACTGTCTCTAGCTCAAACTGTGAAACTGGCAAACAATATTAATGCGAGTCTGCCACCCCTTCTCACGCAATCTGGAAAGCACCGGTCCTCTCCAAATATCTGGGCACCGCTGTCTACCTCAGACAATGAAAATCTATCACTTCCCAGCCAGATCACACACACATCTGTCTGCTGTTGATCCATCTGCACTCTGTATTGTAAGGCAATTACTGCTCTCACCAAAGGTCCTTGGGGTAGAATTCATTACAAAGGATGGTAACGATAAAGAACACATAGTAGAATTAGCTTTAAAATTAATATAAATACTGTATCAGAAAACTACATTTTAAACCTGCTTTTTATAATACCATTTGTGAAATGGCAAGGAGTAAACAGATAACTTAGAATCTGTTAAAAAAAGTCCATTAAGATTGTCTGGTTGATCTCTGTCATCTTATAAAAGTTCCCTTGGGGAAAAATATTTAGTTGGTTCAAGTCAATCAAACTCGCAATTTACCCTACAGTACTCAGCACCAAGACTGCCTGTAATATCACTGCAGGGGCTGCTGTTGGTAGAGGGAAAGGGTGTTGTAATAATAAATATTTTCTCTTTGAGCCTCTTTCATACTCTGACTATATTAAGTAGAATAGGTCAAAAATATTTTCAGACACAATCTATGTGGAAACTACCAGCTTGTTTTGAAACAGCAGTAGAGTCTGTATGCTCTGATTCAAAACATACCAGACAAGGTAACCTACCGTCTTGTTCTTCAAGAGCCTTTCTAAACCTGTGTAAGTAAGCAGGCAACTAAGATTCTGGAGTTTGCCCCCTGGTTAGCGCTACGCAGCTCGCAAGCCTGGGATTTCAAAGGGGTCTAGACTCCACTGCTACAGAACAGGAGGCATAAAGACTCTGAAAGTTCTGCATGAGCTTGGATGCCTTTGATCTGATGCTTCTATGTGGCATTTAGGAATTTGCAATATAAGTTACTAATAAAGCTGTAACGATAATTTTTGGAGTTTCTGTATGGGCTTCAAAAAAAACAGAACAAAAAAACCCACAAAACCACAAACCAAAAAAAAAAAAAAAAACCCCAAACCAAATCTCCTTTCCTTTACCTCCCAGTTCTTTGCAGAATTTTACATGAAAAGGATATTCTAACTTCTGGTGGTCTCTATCTTTGGGTAGCTGTGGATTATGGTTATTAACAATTATTAATTGAATTCTTTGAATGAGGTGCAAGCAGGTAATTGCATGTTACTACTCAGTCTTTGATTTACAAAGCACTTGCTCACATTTATTTAGTTGATGTTTGGTTGGATGTCAGAGTTCCTACCTTACAGCTGTAGGTGCTCTTAACATCTGATCAATAATGGAATTAAACCTCTAACAGTAAAGACATGCATCTTGTATTCATGAATAAACTGAGGGCGGGGAAACCTTCCTTGACTTCTCACTAGCCCTTTTTATAGCTCCATATAAATGTGGAACAGAAGGGGTGACAGAATGGCTCCCCGCAGCACCCCACACTTCAGAACTTATCAGGAACAGAAGCAGCGATCACAACTAGCTGTCGGGGTCTCTTGGGGAATATAGAGCAGGTGTCAATGAGATTCCCACAAGCCTCTCCAGTAACCTCTCTCAATGCAAAGTGTTGCTGAGCTGAAGTAACCTTTGTAGTGTTACCAAGAAATATAGGAAGTTACCAAGAAATAACACAGCAATATATATTACTTACTTAGTGAAACTGTAACAATGGTAACTGCAGCTGTATTCAACCTGAGAGACCCATTTTTGTGCATTAGCACAGTCATTCATTTCCGAGTGCGCTACCTGTGCCGGATGAAGGTAACTGTAGAAGAAGGCTATGAAGATTAATCCTGGATTTCCCTTTGCAAAAGTTAGGCATGCTACTGTTGTTAAACTTAGTGTTCTTTTACCTCGGCATCTAAGGTCAGGTGTGAGCTTAGTAGAAAACCTGCCTGATCTAGGTGACTGAACAGCAGACTCTGATTTTGCAAACTCATGCATTCCAGTAGCAATTTGCCTGCACAATAATTATGGGCAGTCCTTCTGTCGCAGCATCAGCTAAGAGCTGAGTACCTTAGCTGATCATTGGGCATCCTTTTTGGCAGGGGAGAGTGTCCAATGCTTCCAGTGGAACATTCATTGTGCCTCTGTCAGGGGTCTGTATCAGAGCTACTTACAAACCCATTCACAAAGAACAGTTTTCAGAAGGCAATGAAGTAGGAACAGAAGTACAAAGCAAAATAAGCCCTTTGCTTCCCCCTACACACACTTTATTGAAGAAAGGGTTTTAAAGACTGCCTGAAAGAACACTGAGTAAAATGCTTTCAGGCAATGGCTGTTAAGTTCATTGCATTTGCTGGGATCCGACTGCCAGTATCATTAAGTGTTTGAATGTGACTTCACTACTTCACCTTCTTACAAGCAGAGAGTTCCAAGTAATTTTAGCCTTAAATGCAAGGTCTAGTATTTGCATGAGTGTGATTTATGTTGCATTATTTACGTGCATACTTTTCAGGTATGCAAGACTGATTTGTTCTTCAGCAAAATGAAATTAATGTGGAAATGTTAGTGATTCATATGCAAACCCTTGCTGAGTGTCAGCAATGCAGCCTAAGCTGTTCAGATAGAAAAACTCTTAGGAGGACAAGGCTGTAGTGCTAAAATTGAGAGTTGTCTGTTAAAACTTGAGTAAGAGTTAAGCACGCTTTCTGTAAATATACCAAAGCCACCTGCTAGAAGTCATTTTGGCTCTGCAATGTTCCAAGAGTTCCGTACTTGTTGGGTCTGAAAATAAATATCATGTTGTATTTCATAGCTTGCCTGCAGTACCATCAGTGATTCAGTTCCAAGCTAAAAGAAGGCTTGAAAATGGTGTCTCCTCTAGCAGCCTGAAAACACTGGAGGAACTTGAGGCTTTAAGGATATTCTGTAGCTGTTAAAGAAATCCAAATTTCAGACAAAGAGAATTTATCAAAAAATGAGTAAGATAGAATTTGCCTTACTTTTTAAAAGATCTTTAAAAATTATTAAACGTAGTTTGCTGATAGCTGCAGCATAAAAATAATGTAATAAAACTCTATTTACTGCCACATATCCATTTAGATAGCTCTTAAGTTTAACTTGCATCTTTTTTGTCACAAAACTGACTCAATAATAGGAGCAGAGTTCAGATAGTTCCTGAAAAACAGTAAGTTCTTCAAGCAGTGGAGAATCTGGCATCATAATGAATACAAGAGAGTGTAACAATACACGTTACCTCAGAGGTACAGTTAATTCAGGGTTCCTGTTGAGTTGAGCAGGAATTCTGTTTCGATGTTTTGTTTACTTTTATTAATAAGTATCTTGAGTCTCTCATATTATAAAAAGGGTCCACCGTGCATACCTTCAAACTTACTCCAACATAGTCAGGCAGTTTATATTTTTAATTGATTTTTTGAAGCTATATTACATTAAAAACTGTTTTTCCCTTTGTTTTATTCTGAACTTGATGTGGGAAGAGTGCAGATGGACAATGACTTTTTTTAGCCCTCAGTATTTTGGCCTCCAGTGTGTCTGCCCACTCAGTAAATTATAGTGGGCAGCATATATGTAACGATACAGCTGAGATTAGCCAGTATGCAGAATGCCATTGGAAATGTTTTCTGCATTCATCTTTTTATGTCTAAAAGAGCCTGAATAGAAGAGGTATTTAAAGCTCCTGATGGTAAGGTAAAGCTGTGACGTAAACTGGCGGTAGATAGATAATATTGCCTAGTTTGTCCTGTGACATACCATCAGTAGGTTAAAGCTTCCTGTTAATGTAGGATGTCATGCTTTTTCTCCAGTTCTAGTTTGGTTTTGTGGGGGGTTAGTATTTGTTTGTTTGTAAATACTGTGTAGAGTTGGGCTATCTAAATGAAGAGATTCAGCCTTTGTGTGCATTTTACATTATTTTGGTGCAAATTATTACCTTGAAAAAGCATGTTGATGTATAGTGACTTGATTTCTTACCAGCTGACTCC